>NC_137131.1:17741971-18341971 GCF_949319135.1 Squalius cephalus
TGAAATAAACACTCGTTACAACCGAGGTATGCAGCAAAGCATTTGTGAAGCCACAACACGCACAACCTTGAGGCGGATGGGCTACAACAGCAGAAGACCCCATCGGGTACCACTCATCTCCACTACAAATAGGAAAAAGAGGCTACAATTTGCACAAGCTCACCAAAATTGGGCAGTTGAAGACTGGAAAAATGTTGCCTGGTCTCGATTTCTGTTGAGACATTCAGATGGTAGAGTCAGAATTTGGCGTAAACAGAATGAGAACATGGATCCATCATGCCTTGTTACCACTGTGCAGGCTGGTGGTGGTGGTGTAATGGTGTGGGGGATGTTTTCTTGGCACACTTTAGGCCCCTTAGTGCCAATTGGGCATCGTTTAAATGCCACGGCCTACCTGAGCATTGTTTCTGACCATGTCCATCCCTTTATGACCACCATGTACCCATCCTCTGATGGCTACTTCCAGCAGGATAATGCACCATGTCACAAAGCTCGAATCATTTCAAATTGGTTTCTTGAACATGACAATGAGTTCACTGTACTGAAATGGCCCCCACAGTCACCAGATCTCAACCCAATAGAGCATCTTTGGGATGTGGTGGAACGGGAGCTTCGTGCCCTGGATGTGCATCCCACAAATCTCCATCAACTGCAAGATGCTATCCTATCAATATGGGCCAACATTTCTAAAGAATGCTTTCAGCACCTTGTTGAATCAATGCCACGTAGAATTAAGGCAGTTCTGAAGGCGAAAGGGGGTCAAACACAGTATTAGTATGGTGTTCCTAATAATCCTTTAGGTGAGTGTAGCTTTGATTTAATAGCAATTTTAGAGTACAAATAATTTTGTGAAATATATATTTTGTATAAAATAAAAATGTTTAGTACAGCACATTTGCTTTACAGTAATCTTAAACTTCTATAACTTTTTTACACTTTCATTTTTAAGTGCAATAATATGCTGAGAGTCTTCTTTAAAAGTAACCAACCTTAGGTCTGTATTCCAAAGCATTTTTTTTTTTTTTTAGCATAGACGTGAAAATGCACCGTTTCATTTCTTGATCACTCCAGAATTTCTGTACTTCCATTTGTGTAATTTGACAGGCTAGACGACTTGGTAGTATTTTGAACCTGGAAAAACATTTTACTGGTAGGGTATGAATTAAGATGTGTTATACTTTGGGATCGAAGTAACAAAGGTAATTAAACATTTCTATAGTGAATTCAGTGAATTGAATATAGTGAAGTATAAAACTATGTGTTTCATGGATGGTGAGTTTCTTTGCTGCAATGCAGAACTTACAAAAATTGCATCTAACTTTCCAAAAAAAAAAAAAAGTGTACACATTGCATTATACATTATGCAACTGGCTGGGTTTCCGTTACAGATTTCAGTCTCTTTAAGTAGGAGGGAAAAGAACTGAGCATGGTCATTATGGGGGGATTTCTTGGTAGGAAGACGCATTTAATGCTTGCTTAAGTTTTGCCAAGAAACTAAGCACTGAATGTCCAAAGACGTAAAGTTTTAGAGACGTGTTTTGTGGTCAATTTTAAACACATGAATGTTTTCTATCAATCAGTATATCCAGCTCACAGAACAGAGTCAATGATCACAACAAGAGATTGTACTATATACTTGCAGCTCTAAGGAAATTAATTTATTATCTCCTCTAGTGATTACGATCCCATTTTAGTAAAATACACATTACTGCACAATAAATATGTTTAAAAACGTGTGTATTTTGCTGTAGACACACTCCCTGAAATAAAAAAATGAAATAAAAATAAAACTAATAATGTTATTGGGTGTTCATAATCTGTTGTAGATTGTGACAAAAACAATAACTAATAACATGCAATTAAAAATATTGCATGTTATTATTTTTTTGCTTTGTTTTGACTTTAATTATACTTTCCAAAGTACCAAACAATCCAGTGAACTAGTTGTCTTTATCGACTTATAAACAACACCTAAACCTTTAAAACTGTAGCGCAAAACTAATGTATATATTTATGAAGTTGATAGTCTCTTGTCATTTATTTGTTCTCCATTTGAAAACATCAAGCTTTGTTAATTTTGCCTATTGTTCATATTATTGTTGCTGTTTCTGTTGTATAAAAAACATGCTGTGTTTTTATTATTGTGATATGAATATGACAACAACAGTTATCACTTTAATTTCGGTCAGTGTCTCATTTAAAGGTATTGTATGGCTTCACAAGACGTTTGAATCACTTTTATGGTGCTTATTTTGTCATTTTAGAGCTTGAAAGCTCTCATTCCTCATCCACCTTCATGTGGAAAACGGCAGGATTATTCTTCAAAAATTCACTATGTGAGTTCCTCAGAAAAAAAAAAGGGATTTCAATTTGGGAAACAAGAGGGTAAATGGTGACAAATTTTCATTTTGGGGTAGAAGAAGCCACACGTTTGCAATGCTTTGGCCAAGCATTCATTTTTTTGGCCTTGGTATAACTACATAAAGCAATCGCAGCAAATATTTAATGAGCAAAAGAACGAATTTAATTGAAATTTGTGCTTAGGCCGTTCAAATAAAAGTACTGAACTGGTCATTAAAAACACACAAAGCAAATGGCCCTTCAAAAAGGATTAATTTCACTTTTCTCCCAAACGTCCCATAACATTGGTTTAATAAGATTAACTCTGTTCCTTTGCCAAGCCAGCACTTAAAACACAACACAATAACCCCCTATAAATAATAAATCAGCTTCATCAAGCTTGTAGCCACACATACATGATTTACTGATGGGAGAAGAATGCAATAGAGAGGAAATTTTGCAAGAATGCAAGTTAAATAAGGCAGGTTCTTGACATACAGTTTTGTCTATGTTTTATAGCTTATGAGACTAATGACATTTGTGTCAACATCTTCTGTGCAGGCCCGAGCTGCGCTGGCAAAAGGCCCAGCAGAGAGATTTTCTGTTTGGGCTCCAATTTAGTGCTTGAGTGCAGATTTCCCGCTGGAACAGAGCTCTTGTGTGATCCAACAAAATTATTTTGCAGAGGGAAGTGTGTCTAACCTCAGACTGAGTGGCCTAATGACGTGTTTGTTTGCCATGATGCAATTTCAGTTGAACAAGGTGCTCAACATTTCGATGGCACAGAGTTCTAAGTTCTAAGAATTGAGTCTTTCCAAAGGACACTATTAACTTGCTGTGGTTTCCATGTGCGTGCTAGGGGCAGAATGACCTGTGGGATTATTACCTTCATGTAAGACGTCTCGAAGTGTTTCGAGACGTCTTACATTAATGACAGAGTTCTAAGTTCTAAGAATTGAGTCTTTCCAAAGGACACTATTAACTTGCTGTGGTTTCCATGTGCGTGCTTGGGGCAGAATGACCTGTGGGATTATTACCTTCATGTAAGACGTCTCGAAGTGTGACTCTCTCTCTGGAGATGGCGATGTCTTTGACCTTTGCCTTAGCCTCCAGAAGAGTTACACTTCTCAAGTCATTCTTCTCTATCCGCAGAGAGGGATAACCTGAAATCACACACACACATGCAGCATTACAATAAGTGTTAACAATTCACATTAGAACTAATTAAAAGCATGTCTAATGACAGACAAATCAAAACAGAGGCTTGCAGTATTATTTGAACAACTGGAAGCATTTAAACACTTCATCAAAGGAGTAAAACCGCAGCTTTGCCAAAGGCAAACACTGCAGTGTCACTCTTGCACAACATGTTTCGGTGTGTAACTGATTTTATCTCGCAGTTATACAGAGTCAATTGTATTAAATGTTTAGATGCAGCGGACTTTAAAATACACAAGCAGCTCTAACAGACAATGTCAAAATGTACTGTGAGCACAAATACCAGTATATAATGCAATTTCCATGTTTATAATCAATACTTCATTTTGCCTTGTTATAAACATTATTACAATGATTATATAAATACAGTTGATTATGAATACAGAACAAAAAGCAAATACATTCACTTTTCACAAATACAACTAGCCAGTGTTCCCAGGGTCATTTAGACTAAGGGTGTTTCTCAAACAGCTCCCTAGCTCCTGAGCTTGTGAATCAGTATGTCGTGTTCAAGAATTCGGGCACTGGTAAGGACAGTTAAGGACTCTGGCTCACTACACATTGAGACACTAATGACAATTTCCGGCGACGTGACAACATCCTCATTGTACAATATGGTATTTATGAACAACAGCAGAGCTGATATCTTTCTGACATTACTTGTAATGTTATTTAAAGTACATTATGATGAATATGTTGCTTGTTACATAAACATTTCAGCCGTAAATAAAATATAAATGTTAGCTAGATTATGTTCATTACCTGTCTAGCGATGCATGTTTATGCTGAAATATAATAAAATAATGGTTGTATTTTTAAAAACATCTATCGCTTGTCATTATGTGTAGTGAGTTGGCTCATATGAAGTTTTCGTGCTTCAGAACTTGCATTAGGGAACATAGTGAGCATCGATCACTGTTTTTCACGGTGCATTGTGGGACTTTTTAGGAAGCAAACGTTTCAGTGCCCTGGAAGGATTCAGCGATTGAGACAGCCCTTAAAATGGCAGACTCCCTGATCAGTGCCCTGACTACAGACCTAGGGAGCTGATTGAGACGCACCCTAAATTTCTCCACTCATACTAAATCTGCACGATGCTGCCCCCAAGTGGTTATTGGAAGTAACTAATTTAAGACTGCTAACATTCCCTGTACTACACAGACACTAATCTGTAAAATAATAATATAAATATATCACGAAAATATTAAGCAGCACAACTGTTCTTATCATTGATAATAATTAAATGAAAAAAGAAAAAATGCATTGCCATCACCGCAATAAATTATATTTTAAAATATATAAAAGCAGAGCACATTTATTTTAAATTGTAACAATTTCACAACATTGCATTTGTTTGATAAAAAATAAAAATAAAAAAATAAATAAAAAAAAAACAGTAAAACGGTAGTCTTGGTGAGCATAAGAAACTTCTTTCAAAAACAATAAAGAGATCTTACCGACCCTTAACTTTTGAATGGTGGGTTAATGTCAAAAAGTGTAAACTATCAAAACATTATCATGTTTGATCATCACAAAGAATCTTACACACCACCATCAACTCAACAAAGGAAATGAGTGTGGGGTGGGACTATCTGTTTGGCTGAAGAATGACAGTCAATGAGAATGACCGCTCTTAAAAGAATAATTATTTTCAATGACTGTTTCGTCTGACCAAAGGGTAATTGGTCTTACTTTTTGGATTCAAAAAGTAGACCAATCTATCTTTTTATGTAAGTGACTTAAAAAAAGTTATGACCAGTCTTGAAGAATTTTTTTTTTTTTTTTTTTTAGATGACTACCTTGTAAGACTAGTCTAAGCAGTTAATGCAACAGGCCACAGGCTGTGATGAAAACTTTAAGGTATTTTAAAAAAAAAGAAAAAAAGTTTCGATTAGTCCTGCTTAAAATTCTGGTTTTAATATAAAATATATCTAAACAAACAAACAAATAAATGGCAAATCATTTCATTAAGGAATTCAACATTGACTTTTAAAATCGGTCAATACTCATTTTCAACAATTCATTCAAACATTTTTTGTCATTTAAATAAATATGTATTTCCTATTTAAAATAAATAAATAAACCCGTTTAAGTAATAATTGACTATGGCACTATGATTCTGATGTCTTTGCACCAGTGTAACACCGTATGAACCAATCAACAAGCTTCGTGACGACCAATAAGAGCAAAACAATGGTGATGGGGAAGAAGAAACCAGGTTAAAGTTTGAAGGTTAGTGAACATGATTTAGTCATGATTCCCTGTTGCTCTCTCTACCTGCTACACAGCAACAGAACTTACTTTTGGTTTCGTGCGAGGGGGCACCAGGGTGAGGGAAGGAGGCGCCTGCAAGCTGGAGCATGGGTGCAGAGCCAGTTTGAGCATCTGATAGAGGAAGGAAGGGGTGGAGGGAGGACAGAGGACAGAGTGAGAGAAAAAAATAAAAGAAAGATGGAGAAAGGTATATGAAGGATGGATATTCATAGCAGGTAGATGGTGCCTGAGCTATTTCACACACAAGAACAAGAGTGAGACATGAAAACACATGGTATAAGCATGAAACAGTGCACCAAGCATGTAAGACCACTAGGAGGCGCTACACACAATACGTGTTAATAGCCTGTCAAATGAAGCAGATATCGCCACCATCAACTATCCACTGATTTATAAATACATTACAATGCTGGTTGTCATTGAGGGAGAGTATTCTCTATTCTGTACTACACTAACCAAAACATTAATTTGGACACTTAAATGTCTGAATGTCATTTCATTCAAAAAACATCAATTCAAGTGGCATTAACTAAATATTTTAAAGTAAATATAACAAACATAACTTTGTACGGTTTAAATGATCAAACAATAGATATATTGGGGGCTTAAAAGCAATTCATATTCTGTAAATTGTAGCGTTATGTATTTAACTGCAGTTCACACTGAATTGAACTGAAGTTATAACTGTAACTGAATTTGTTTCCTAATTAAAGAATTTTGCAAAAAGCTTGACTTGATATATTGTTCTAAAAAATAAAATTATTTGAAGTTTGTTATAAATAAAAACGGTCTTGAACAACTTAGTTTGATATTTACTTTAATTACTTGATATTTACTCTAATTCAATGACATTCTGACATTTATATTGTTACTTAAGTGCCCAAACACTGTGAATATAAGACTCATGGGATCACCTGGCAAACCTCCCCTAATGGGAAGTTTAAGGGAGGTCATCAACCCGCTCTACTCGGCCCTGCCCAAAAAGCTCTAATTTTAGCCCAATCTGGTCATTTAAGGGAAAGGAGAAACTCACCTAATATGAAAACAGTTACTATGTTTTAAAAGAGCGGAAACTTCCTGTTGATTTGGTCTTATTTGCATCCTAATTTGGAAAGGGGGTGGAGGTGACTCTCCAAATGTGTTAACCCTAAACCCTAACTCTCATGGTGGAAAAAAAAAAGACAACAGCCTAAGTGTGAAGAAATGCTACTGAGATGGCACTAGCAAATGACAGTGTAGAATTGAGTAAATACTAGGTGACCAACATATGACTTTAGTACTTTTGTGAGGGGATTTTACAAAGTCGCACACACATACGCAACAACAACTTATACAACTTCGATCGCACAAAAACAATCAACGCCGGAGTCACTGCTGTAATAAACTTAAGGACAAAAGTGTGGAGGGGGAGATGGGAATGCGTACGCCTATTTATTCCAACCTTCTGATTCCAGTTTAGCTAACTTGATCATTCGTTTCCAATTTTCTAGTTTATAAAGGAATGCACATTTGGTGTGAACAGGACGAGACAAGATGCATTCAGAGGTGTGAAATTTAGAACAATTTAACATGCTGGTCTGTAATCCGTAGGGAGCAAAGCATCCTGGTGCTGTTGGAGCTGCTCTTATGGGGAGAGACGGGTTTTCTGACATTTGAAATCATGGAAGGGCAGTGCAGATGGTTACGGCAGATGGTTGAGATGTTTGAGAGAGTCGCTTATCTGAGGTCAGGGGTAAGGGGCATGGTGTGGTCGTAGTCTTACTGGTGACAGGTGTAGCGTTGTTGGGGGTGTCTGCCCTCAGGTACTGGGTGGTCTGGGTGGAGGGCTGAGAGAGACCCTGAGAGCTCCCACTGTCACTAACGCTAAAAGAAAGATGTAGAGAAAACATTAATTACTTTAGGAATTGAAAAGCACAGGCTAAAGGTATTTTGACTTATATTTGCACTTATTGTAATAACCTAAATTTCTCTAACTGAAACAGACCAGTCTTTCAGTTTTAAATGGTTTCACAGCCTCTTTTATGATGAAATCATCTGTTTTCTCAAAGTGTGTTGGGTTTTACCTGGCCCTGGACCCCAGTGCATTTAAAAACTAAGTGCTGTGTAATTGTCCTAATTAAAACCATTAGACTCCAGCTCCAAAGGTTAAACACTGAGGCCCCTGGAGAAAGACCTTAAATGCTACAGGTTTAACCTGCCTCCTCAAACTCATTGAACCTAATCATGATCTAATGTCACGACTCATCATCATTGGGTTCTTCTGGTCTACTATTTGAGCTGTAAAGCAAAAAGAACCCTATGCCAGTAAAAACACATCCTGGTTCTGATGTTATGTTTCAGAAGATAAATGGAGCTCTGTGCTGCTTCTTGTGAATAGCAGTAGATAAAATCTAATCTATCACCCTTATATAATCCTGAAAAAGACAACTCTCTGTACTGATGCCTAATTCAATTTCAGAAAAATGCAATTAAACTACTCAGCGCTCTTGTATGAAATTAGTAGGAGATAAGATTTTGTTTCTCCTGTCTCCTTCAGACAAACCCACATTTTTTTCTAATTAGGGAAGAACAGACAAACAGATAGAAAATGAAATCATGAGCGCAAATGACCAGAACCTCTATAAAAAACAAATTCGCCATAAACTATAGTTAACATATATACATAAACATATAGTTTTGGTGGTCTGAACTAACCAAATAATCAAACACAAAAATGCATGCATGCACACACACACCTGTCATCCATTTCCACTCTCTTCATGCTGTGGAGGTGTAACACAGCGAGGATGATGGCTACTAGGAAGATGACGATGCAGCACACACACACGCTGATGTAAAAAACTCGTGTGGATGTGGTGGGAGCATTTGGACTGCTTGCTAAGCACAAAAAAAGAGCAGAGAGGTTACAAGAGCACAGTGAAGATGGTCTTCAGTTAAAATGCCAAATAATGAATCACAAATACTCACGATCTATTCTCTGTATGGTTGTGTTTGGGAACGGCAGAGTTTTAGGGGGCTCTGGCTGCTCAATTCCTGTAAAGTAAAAACAATGAAGGGGAAGGATCAGCAAAGAGCCATGTTAATACCAGTTCACCGTTTTATACATGCACAAATTTGTTTGTGACAAATCTAATTACATGAATATGATTTTCTTTCTTTTTTTACAATTTTTTTTTGTATCAGGCAAAAAGATACTATGATACAATAATTAATGTTTATTCTGATATCAAAGTAGTGGTCTGTAATGGCCTTTTTCTACATTTTAAATTTAAATTGAGAAAAATATTTTCCTTTAAGCTACATTTTTTTTTTCCTTTCGATTTTGGGTGGAAATATGACCTGGACATCATGTTGATGGGTCTCGTGAGATGAATCCAAACACATGAACTGGTTGAATTTGGATTCATTTATGTTTGGTTAGTAAATTGTTGCCAGGGCAATAAAATCTATCTCCTTTCACACAAAGTGTAAGACAAACAATATCTTCCCGAGCGTTACATACAAGCTGACCCAGTTATTCCACAAGGGAGAGGAAATTGGGGCATACACAAACTCTTTCTTTTCCGCAGCTAATTTGGCTCATGTGCTTCAAATAAGCAGGGAATAAATTCACTGGCTATTTCTACTTGGAAAGCATATGACAGAGAGCTTGTGTTATTATCAACTTTGTGTGTCAAGTTTCACATTGCCAGAGACAACGATCTGCCAAATACACAAAACTCACAGAATACTTGTAGCAGAAAATAGAGTGGGGAAAAAAAATACACAAGCACATCTTTAGAAGTTTCTTCCTTTCTTTTGAGGAAATAATAAAGAAAACGTGTATGAAAAGATCTTACTTCGGTAACACATTTTCCTGCGTTTGAAGTTGAGCACTGTGAAGTTGTTGGCTGGTGTAGTCAGGTTGAGCTGCACCGTTAGCACAGCCTCTCCATCAGCCTTTCCAGAGCAGAAGAGGTCCACCCTGAACACTACAGAGAGAGAGACACACAGAAAGTACTTACTGGAGGCCCAAATTTGATTATATTAAATATGCAAGCTGTAAACAATGAATACTGGGCCTCATTTTGAACTTTTTGAAAGAGTAAGGGCTGCTCTTCCTTTGTGTTGGCACAATACTGTATGCCCAATTCCTACTAAACTACGAGAGAACACATTTTAAAGACCCACTCACACCAACACAATGTTCGGCACAAAAATTTGGTCCGATTTTCGTATGCAATTTGTCTGTCCAGTCCAGTGGTTCTCAAAGTGTGGGGGGCGCACAGGTACTGCAGGTGGGGCGCGGGAGATCAGCAGAAAAAGAACAGAAAACAACCGTTGCAACGGCGTTCAAGTGCGTGAATAGTGTTTGTTGCTCTGCCTTTACAAGAGACAACGAACGCCCATTCCAATCTTTCTTCTTCAGTCCATTGACATTTTGCACCGACTGAACAAGCCCGACAAAGTGTTCCTCACCATCACAAGCTGCTATTGTGAGTGCGCCGCCCATTGTCGTGTTCCGGCGAGAAGATGTATAAGAAGCTGAGCTTGTGAGATGCCGTCAAAAGAGTTCACTGCAGCCACTGATTATATATTGTTCATACAAAGCATCACTGAAATAATTAAATGTTTTGTTTATTAAAATTAAAAGTTATGTTCTGATCTATCATTCTCTCTTACTGTTATATTTTTTCAGTGTTTCAATGGCATTACCAAATTAAACTCTTGTAGTCTTTCATAACATTTTTTTTTTTTTTTTACTTGGTAGTCAGAGGTGGAGTGGGCTTTGGTTGGGCTGCAGGTTTTGTAAAGGTTTAAAGGGGGTGCGTGAACAGGCTGCATGAAAATGCTAAATAACTTGATTGTTGGTGTAGAATAGTCTGTTTTCAACTGCCACATAGTTACCAAAAGTGTGAATCTTATAGGCTGGTCAGCTTTATTTGCAGTGTGATGGAAAAGAGATTAGAACAAAAACTTCAGTTGTATTGGCGATGCCACAAATGTTTATGTCGGTCTGAACAGATGCATTAACAGCCGTTTATTCAAATTAAAATTAAGGCCTTATTGTAATTAATAGTATTTAAAACCTAATAAAACAAAGCTGTGGGTTCTTAAGTTTTGACATATGACCTTTTCATCAGTAAACGTCAGTCAAGAACTACCAATAGTTAACAGGTCATTTTTATGTGAGGATCTTTAAACATATCTAGAAGTAGAGCTACTCTTTAGTTGTGAAAAATAAAATGTTTTTAGATATCAACAGTATATTTTCCCTTCAATATACAACAGGATATGTTTGGCTTACCTGAACGAGTGCGTGGGACCTCCCCCTGGGCAGAGATGTTGCTCTGAGGTTGATCCATGGCTGAAGTGTTTTCCACTTGAAACCCCAACCTGTAATCCACCTGTGCAGGAGACAGGGAAAATAATTAAGATATTAGTATAAATCATTCACAAAGCATGTAATAAAGATAAAAATGACAGATTTTTATCTGAATTGTCAGCAGCCATTACTTCAGTCTTCAGTGTCACACTAAGCTGATTTGTTGCTCAATAAACATTTTTAATCATTATCACAGATGAAAACAGTTGTGCTTCTTTTTTTTCAGAATTGTTTGATAAATAGAAAGTTCAAAAGAACAGCATTTATTTGAAATAGAAATCTTTTGATACAATATAAAAGTCTTTACTGTCACTTGATTAACTTAATGCATCCTTAAATTACCAGGCCCAAACTTTTAAATGGTAGTGTGCATATGATATATTAACAGTGCCAACCTTGCTGCTGGAGTGCCATGTGAAATGTAGGCTGTTGGTGTCACTGGGCACAGGCAGGATGAAGGAAAGAGCATAATGATTTACCACATCATCCCTCACATAGTACAACTCAGCATCAAGACCTGCAGAGAGAAAGAGAGAGCGAGAGATGATAAAACTGATCAGGACTGGCAGAAATTAAACAGTTAAAATCATTTCACATTCACACAACCACCCTGCCTCAAGAGAGGATTAAAATATAGTTTCATACTGCCAGACCCTGCTCTCATATGAACTCTGCATTTCACCATCAAAACATAATACGTGCTCATTTAGGCTTAATGTATTCCACAGCGCCTGCAAGTATATGGTGCAGGAGGAATCCATGGCAACAATATATAAAATATATTTTTTTAGTGCGGTGACCAACCACTGTCTGACATAGTTCCACTTCCTTACAGTAAAAAGCAAGATCTGGATCTATTATATCATTGAGTGCAGGTATGACAGCCACTGAAATATGATTACAATTTCCAATCAGGAGGATATGAGTTATAACAGGCTCAAGCATTCATGCTGAGAATCTGGAATGCTTCCCATTAAGCTGATGGGATCTATGAAACTACCAAGGCTGCCGCCCAAGTTTTAACCACAGTTAATTTCTCTTCTCTCTAGCCTGTCCATTTAGAACTACATAGAACGGTTTTCTTCCAAGTTTATACCAAGAACAATATCCTCAGCCACCCCCTCCACCATACAGTGAAGGGAAAACAGTATGTTTATGTTTAAGGACTTCACCCCTCTCTATCGTCAAAGCAAAACATCTCTACTCTCCCCTGTCTGGCCTCCATTTTCTAACGACACTGTAATCTAAACACTGCTTCCTTCCCGGCTACATTCCAGGGAGAGACTCGACCTGAAAAGCATTTCTACCAGACAGCCCGGCACACCTGCGATCCCATACTGCATCCAGCCCTCAATTAACAACTGGACCGGAAAGAGGCAATGATGATGAACATGAAACCGAGGTCTAAAGTGGAGGTTGATTCCCAGCACACGAATGAGACACAGGGATGTGTGAAGTTGATTGACAGCTGGAATCTCCTGCGGCCTGCCATGCCTTGGAGCAAACCTTATCATGACTGGCTGACGGCTGACTGGAGCCTATCTGTCTGTCATGGGGTCTGCTCAAACATAAGGGGGATGGGAGTACACAAACCCTTTCTAGAACATATCTATTTTGCTAAAATTTGTGATGTGTTAGCTGTACACCAAGACAACATAAAATCAATATACACTATTGTGCAAAAGTTTGTGGCCTGTAAGATTTATTGTTCTGCTTTTGAAAGAAGAGTCGTGCAATTATTTGATCAAAAATACAAAATATTCCGACTTGCGTGTGTGCACGTAAAACTTTTTTGCATGCTAATATCACGGCCTTATGTTTGCTTTAACGCATCCTCTGTGGCGGCCATGAAACCATGTTGTGAAATGGGCTGATGGCACATGTGCATTGAGCTTATAAAAACTGCTCACATTTTGGATTTCATTAGATCAGTTTGTCTATAGTAAAAAGGTTAAATCAAGCATTTTTTTAATTGTGAGCCTCCCCTTTAAAGTCCTTTATGCCTATGGCTCTGCTCACAATAAGCGCTGTTAGAACTGAACGAAGAAAATCAACATTTTCCAGCACCTGTAAGGATGCGTTAAATCAGGCAAAGTGGTTTAATAAAGGGTGTTTTGATCTTGTGAAATATGAAATTTTAGTATATTTTACAGTACCAATATTTTTAATTGGCCATTAAAGTTTTATATGGCACAATATAAATATACTGCCCTAACGAAATCCAAACTTTGGTAACTTTTTACTGTACCAATCCTTTTTTATGAACCGTTCAATTTTGCATATAGGACAATGCACACCCATTGCGCCATCAAACCATTTTGGCCTGGTTTCTCGGGCCGCCACAGAGTTAAATTGGTTAAAGCAGACATAAGGCCTTGAAATATGATGTACTGCCCTAACAAAAGCCAAATTGAGAGCACTTTTTACTATATCAGTCTCTTTATAGACCCTTGAACTTGGCAAATAGGACAATGCACACAGCCGTATTGCGCCATCAGCCCACTTCATGTCGTGGTTTCTCGGCCGTCACCGGTCAGGATATAAGGCTGTGATATTAGAGTATACTGCTCTAACGAAAGCCAAATTTTGAGCAAATAGATCTTTTATTAATTCATGTGAATCCACACTCTCGTTTACTTCATAGTAAAATTGCAGTGACGCAATAGGAAATAGGTTGTAGACAGTATACATAAACCGGAAATTATAACGCACGAGTACGCAAAAAAATCCTGTGCACAAGTGAGAAAAGTTTCTTGTGCGCGAGCAATAGTTTCTCGTGAGCACTCAATAGTTTCTAGTTAAATATTTCTATAATAATAATTTTTTTTTTTTTTTTTAAATGACAGTGATGTCAAACCTGAATTTTCAGCAGCCAGTACTCTACACATTCAGCACCAGCTGGCAGCATTACAGAATAGCACGAGTTACCAGACAGCAGGCCAACAGTGATATGAGGTTGCCCACCTATGGAGGAAAAAACAGTGTGTGGTCCCCAAAACAGACACACTCAAGATGCAGGAGTCCTCAAAGTTCAGACAGACTCTGACATAATCCTCTGAGCACAGAGGAAAAGAAAATCAGCCAGCTGTGAGAGACTACTGAGGCGTGAGTTATACTAGACACATACCCACAGACTTGAGACTAATTAACGTTCCCATGTCTTGCACCATGTGACCTGTCTGGTCCTACTTTTGTCCACTAACGGCATATGGTCTGGTGCTTGAATCGCCAACTTAGACAGGAAGAGGCCATCTGACTGATGTAAAGCAATCAACCACAAATTGCCGTCTAATCTGAAATAGATTATACAACAGCAATTCAAAATACAAAATCAAATAACAATAAATAATAAAATCTAGCAAATAGAATGCATATAATGCATATGAAATACAAAAAATAAAAAAAAATAAAAAAATTATATATATATATTTGTAAATAATGCTGTGTGCCCTTACTTTCAAGAAGTAGTTGCCTAAAGTTGCATACATTTTCATATGCAATGTGCATCAAGTGGTCAGTGAACAGACTGTGGTCTGTCTGTACCATCTGAGGCTGAGACTATGCAGCAGGAACAGTTAAGAGTTAACAGTTATTGTAATGAAAGAATGGATAGAGGGGAAATTTCTCATTTTAAATTCCTTCTCTCGATCTCAGGCATTATGATATATTGAGAAAAGAATTTGAAGAAGAAACAAGCCTTAGCTCAGTCATAGCCCACAAAACAATGGATGAAGAGGGTGTTGAAGTTCATGGGTCAAGTGTGCTCAACCGTCTGACCAGAGCTTCCAAAAAGAAAGCAGGAGGTTGTTTGAAAACAGTTTCCTGTGTGGTATAAAGTGTTCCAACCCTTGAAGAGCTGCATCACTACAGGATGATTAGGAGAATGAGTTTATTATAGCATATGTGCAGACTTTGTTTTCAAGCTTGTTTATTTGTGACTCTGTGGGGACCATTTTTAACCTCTTTTCTTTATGCTCAAGTAACAAGTTTGTTTCAAAAGAGCTGCGGTTAACCATACGGCTTGAAAAAAAAAAACAGTGGTTTCCGCTTGCTGCAAAACGCAATCTTTGCATCCCCCTCACGGCAGTGCTCTGTAATGTCTTTTTATGTAGCTTCAAAACCCCTTTCATGGTTGAATTGCTTCCTCTCTGAAAAAGCAAAGACCAGGGAGAAAACATGCCCACGGGGTGAGACTTCGATACAGCATTATGTTGGTCAATTTTGCTCAAAAAGAGTTTGAAAAAGCTCTATCTCTGTATGCTAGTCATATTCAAGCTTGCCAATTTAGAAAAAAAAGATGATCTCAAAAAAGACATGAAGTGGGGTGCAAAAAAAAAAAAAGGCAAGATTTAATGCTTGGAAAAATCAGTGATGCGTCAATAACTCCTAAAAAAAATATCTTTCTATGGTGGTATAATAACTTTTCAAAATACTAAAAATGTAAGATTTATGATATAATTACTTCATCAGGTTTTTTTAATGTCGTCTGGGGCTCAAGACAAGACTTTTTTTGTTTTGAACTCTCAACACAAAGAATAAAACTGAAGTTACAGACAATACAATGAATGAAAGGCAGTGATTTACATCCATGTCGTTCCCCACGGTCAAAGGTATAGACATGCGGTTTTGGATTTCTTGGCCTCTGGAGATCACATTTCTGTCTTCAGAAAGGTACAACAAAAATGTTAAAGCCAGGAGAAGAGGTAAGCACAGGTAGAACAAAGAGTCTCCTGTAGTCGGGGTCCGATTCATCCTCAAACCCTCAGTGCACAGGACATAAACAGCAGCCAAGCTCAGAGAGAGAGTGGAAGAGAAGGGAGGAGAGAGGGGCTCTGTTATGTATTGATTAGGGCAACATTAAAGAAAAATGTGATATGCGATATCTATTATAATCTATTATTAAATAATTATATTTAAAAACTGAAAATGACATAACCAGCATACATGTTTCACATGTCGCATCCCTACAACTTCTGAAAGTGAACAGCAGTGTTTTACTGTAGCATTACATAAAAAGTGCAATTTAAACTAGGGGGTTTAGGGTTTCAGGTAGGCCTATATTAGGTTTACGAGTACTTTGCTTATTGCGCCTAATAACATTAAGCATGTCACACTTAAGTAACAGTCATGTGTCCAGTTTTTATTTTTTTAGAAATGTATACTTTTACTTAGCAAGGATGCACTGAATTGAAAAGTTACAGTAAATAAATTTCTCAATTTCTAGTAAATGTTCTTTTGAACTTTCTATTCACCAAGAATCCTGAAAAAAAGTATCTTATGAAAAAAAAAATCTTATGCTGCCTCCCAATTTGCATACTATCCATCCTAAACAGTATTCGAAATTAGAATTAGTGTGTCCCAAATCGTAGTATGTTGAAATGAGTATTCCAAAGATTTCAAAGAATGTTATCCACATTATATTTCATCTGCAACAGCATTGTAAACTTTTGTAATGGTACGTTTGGCCATTGACTTTTAAATGCATCATTATTTCTCTCTGATACAGTAGGAAATTAAATTAAATTGAACGTGGAGGATTTTAACTGTGGCGATGATTGACAGGGCAGTTTAAAAGGTGACAGGATGCACGTAACTAAACAGAGCTGTCAGTTAAAGGCGCAATTATGATGAAGTAGTTTGTCCCAAAGCTTGCCTACTCTTCTGCTACACACACAAAAGTATGTACTTTTCCTTTTTAAAGAAAAGAAAAAAAAAAAAAAAAAAAAAAAAAAAAAAAAAAAAAAAGAGTAGGCCTAACCCTTTAATATTTATAAGAAATTTTATTTTCGCACCACATTTCTGAAGGATCATGTGACACTGAAGACTGGAGTAATGACTGCTGAAAATTAAGCTTTGCCATAACAGGAATGAATTACATTCTAAAATACAATATTTTTTTTTTTTTTTTTTTTTACTGTACTTTTGATCAAATAAATGCAGCCTTGGTGACCATAAGAGATTTTTCAAAAATCTTACTGACCCTAAACTTTTGATTGGCAGTATGTATTGGCGTTATGTCGCTTGCTCACCCTGCTGAAAAAAATAAAATAAAGTAATTTTCAATAAATCAATATCATCCTTTTAATAACAAGTTAAATAAACTGACAGAAATATGAGAATATAAACACCAAAGTTACAACTATAACACAATGCAACTACAACAGGTATGCCGCCACACACATGAGCCGGCAGGCCAGTTCTCATTACACACACTATGTATGCACCTAATTCAAGGTTCATGGGATGCAGTGTTCACACAGTGGTGCGGAAGCCAAAAAGGGCAGAGGGGTCAAACCTAAAGAGAGTGGTGGAACATGCAATATAAGGAGATCTGCAGTCTCATTATCATCAAGAAAGTAGGCATGGCGGCTATATTGGAGTCCCTCGAATGTAAGAGTTCAGCACAGATGGTCAGGAGGGTAATCAGTGTAATACCAAACAGGTGTGGGCTAAAAGTAAATGAAAAAAACTAGCATGCAGGCAGGCAGACCCAGGGTGCAATGCTGCAATGGACAGAAAACCACTTTCAGATGTGACTGCGGCACTTCCAGGCTACCTTTCATAGAGCTGACGTGAACACGTTGTTTGTTGTAAACTGAACTGGACGGGGTGGGACAAGACGGCAGCAGGCCCAGCGGAAATGGCAATGGTGTCACAACTTGGACGGCTGGTGAAAATAACCCAAACTATGGTGAAGCGTAGGAAGAAAACGTCTCCAAGTAGAGGTCTGACCTCTGGAGGACCACAGCCCAGTGTGGGATCAACTGCAATTACCACACACATTCTCCTTTTCAAAAATTTCAAAGAGTGGCTGGAGTTCATATTCTGAGGTTCTACTAGAATAATAAATAAAATACAATTAATTTCATACTTTTTTTAAAGTCATTTCATAGTTTTACTAAGAGAGCTCATTCAGACAGCCTATTTTAAGATGAAACCAAGACTTGAGTCCATCCATTTTTATCCAACCCGCTATTCTTCAAAAATACAAAACATATAAATGAATTCACAAATCAACATTGAATTATATAGACCAATGTGTTCTTTCATGCAAAGCAATGTCTTAAGAAGGGAGAGGAACATATTAACACAGATTCTAGAAATAGATTCTCGGCAAATGCCAATATACCAATACAATACCAAATACCAAATCAGAAAGCGAGTTGAGCCGAAGTATAACATGAGTTCATCCAAGCCTTTATCTTTTTTCCCATGAATTTTCTGTAAAAAGCAGACCAAACACTATTACTGCCATTTCTTCTTGCCGTCGTCGGCCATGTTTGTTTACACTGAAGTCATGTTTGATCGCAAGAGATTTCCCATGTTCACAGTCGGGACTCTGGTTGTTTGTGAATGGAATCTGTTAGTGTGTGGTGAGCTGTCTTGGGGTATGTTTACACGACAACGATGTACTAAAAACAGACGACAAAGTACGTAAGTAAGTCAAAACGATCACCATTCACATGGATCTGTGAAACTTAAAAAGCTGTATTACGCATGCCAGGTCAGTAGTTCGCAGTGTCACTTTGTCAAGAAACAACCCGCAACACTTCATACGCATTCGTGAACATGTAATACGCATGCGCATGACATCACTGTTTTCACAAGTTCACGCTTTTGTTGTTTACATGGAAACGGTAAAAGCATAGTTTTCAAAACCTTGCACTTCAAAACTTGTTCTCAAAATCCTGCACTTTCAGGCCCCCCAAACGGCGTTGTCGTGTAAATGAACGGCCAAAACGCATATTTCATTTGAAAACTGTGTTGTGTAAACATACCCTTGGTCACATCGTGGCACTCCACACACCATAGGAACAAAAACAGTTAAATCTAGTTGTTTTTTTTATCATCATGTTTGAGGTCTCTCACATTTTGAAAATTGGATAAGATTTTAAAAAATCTTTTAATGTGGGCCAGCCTTTAGTAAAGTAGCAAACTCTCTTCAACAAGCCACACAAATTTGGATGCATCATCCATGTCCATGTCCATGTCCAAGGTTAAGTTGCAAAGTTTAAAAGTTAAAAGGGTTAGTGAAAGATGTCGTTCCAAACCAAAAGACTTTATATTTCAAAAAAATCTATTTTACTAAAACGTATCAATGGACAATTAAGCCAGGTCATCATTAGAGCACATAGTTTTGAGGTGCATGCGGGCCGCATGGTGCGGCTCATGTGCAAAACGTGCAGCAGACACACAAGAAAAAATTAAGTGAGCATGGTGTAGTTACGCATTCTAAATCAGTGGTTCTCAACTGGGGGTCCACTAGGGGGTCTCAGTGATCCTCCAGGGGGGCTGTGAGATACCTTAAAATTAATGTAAATATATGAATATACTTGATTTTATTATTAATACGATAAATTAAAAAAACTAACAAATGAAAGCACCACCTTTCTCGTACGTATTCTGTGATTGTTTCAGAGCAGCCCGAGCCGTTTCTCATCGTGCTGTGTGAAATACAGACTGAACAGCGGCTCAAAACACCCAACCGCTTCATGAACATAGGAAACGCAAACTATATCTCTCAGTTGGATAAAGAAAGCCAGTGTCGCTAATAAAGTGTTGATGGATGACAATTGTAATGAAGAAAAAGACAATTATACAGTGAAAAATAGGAAATGTACATTAGGCATGCGCAAACAAACAGCGTATGTGTTGCTTTCGGCTCACTGATCGCTATAACATCGCATTTCTGCATGATCACTGTTGAATTTGCGTAGTTGTCAAAATTAATACACAAAGTTTTGTAACGGATCGACATGATTGCTTGTTCTGACAAAGGAACTGTTCACTGATGACATTGACCCATCGACTTCACAACGCGGCGTTTCCACACATTCAGAATGTTTTCATTAGTCATTTGTATTTAGGTGCGTTTAAAAATTCTGAATGGATCCATATAGTAGCTTTATGCAGTCCTTTAGCATTTTCCTGTGGTATTGTTTTGTATGGCAGGTTGACTTAAGTTAAGTTACTGTATAACTGAGCAGAGTAAGTACTTTAAGTTGTAAAAAATGTCTGCAGTGTTGATCTATCTTGAATTTATTTAGCTTAAAAAAATAACAGTTTAAAAGTAATAACACTAGAATACAATTGTGGGGGGGGGGTGTATTGGGCTTGTCGTATTGATTCAGACAGGAGGGGGCCTTGGAGTAAAAAAGGTTGAGAACCATTGTTTTAAATGTATTAAAGTCTTGTCTAGGTAAGCTAGACATTTCTTTTCAAAACAATTAACCAAGCATCCAAAAGGCCCTCAAAACAAGTGATTTTACTGCACATAAGAACTACTTGTGTAAATACCACAATAAAAGTACATAGAATAAACAAGTAATAAGATCCTGGTTGATGAATGATGATATTTCAGCGTCGTTTCAGCTGTGCGCTCCTATTCTGGCGCATGGTAAATCAAGACCCGTCAATCTCGTTCAAACCAATCCAAGCACGCTCCACCTGTAAAACAGTTTCTGATTGGTCTCTACACATCGTCCCTACCCACTATACCCACCCACTGCACACGAGATCCAGTTTCCATTGGTTGAACTTTCAAATGATGTTGGAAAACACTGCGTCATGTTCGCAGCACGAACGGATCCCGGAAGTCCTACAGCTTTAGCCAAGCAGCATTTCATGTCACTCTGTGATATACGCAATGTCTTTAGTTTTGTTGTGTTTGGGCTCATTCCAGACCACCTGCTCTAAATAAGGATGTGCAATCAACTATAGTTTACTAATATTTTACAAAGTTACAAACCAAAACGTGGTGCAAAAGCATCATGTGTATACCGTTTACACGTGCGTCGGCAGCACTTTTTCATAATACTTCACATAGTTTGGTCTCTAACTAAACAATATGCTATTTGTATTCTGCTAGTTGAGACCTTATCAATGATATATGACAAGTCTATGTTATGTAAGACGGTATTAAAGATCACATTTTCATGTAAAGCAGTTTTTTTTTTTTCACGCTATGAAAAAAAGAGCACTTCTAATAGCCTATGTCAGCAAAAAAGCACTTAAGTATACACTCACCTAAAAGATTATTAGGAACACCTGTTCAATTTCTCATTAATGCAATTATCTAAATCAACCAATCACATGGCAGTTGCTTCAATGCATGTAGGGGTGTGGTCCTGGTCAAGACAATCTCCTGAACTCCAAACTGAATGTCAGAATGGGAAAGAAAGGTGATTTAAGCAATTTTGAGCGTGGCATGGTTGTTGGTGCCAGACGGGCCGATCTGAGTATTTCACAATCTGCTCAATTACTGGAATTTTCACGCACAACCATTTCTAGGGTTTACAAAGAATGGTGTGAAAAGGGAAAAACATCCAGTATGCGGCAGTCCTGTGGGCGAAAATGCCTTGTTGATGCTAGAGGTCAGAGGAGAATGGGCCGACTGATTCAAGCTGATAGAAGAGCAACTTTGACTGAAATAACCACTCGTTACAACCGAGGTATGCAGCAAAGCATTTGTGAAGCCACAACACGCACAACCTTGAGGTGGATGGGCTACAACAGCAGAAGACCCCAACGGGTACCACTCATCTCCACTACAAATAGGAAAAAGAGGCTACAATTTACACGAGCTCACCAAAATTGGACAGTTGAAGACTGGAAAAATGTTGCCTGGTTTGAGTCTCAATTTCTGTTGAGACATTCAGATGGTAGAGTCAGAATTTGGCGTAAACAGAATGAGAACATGGATCCATCATGCCTTGTTGCCACTGTGCAGGCTGCTGGTGGTGGTGTAATGGTGTGGGGGATGTTTTCTTGGCACACTTTAGGCCCCTTAGTGCCAATTGGACATCGTTTAAATGCCACGGCCTACCTGAGCATTGTTTCTGACCATGTCCATCCCTTTATGACCACCATGTACCCATCCTCTGATGGCTACTTCCAGCAGGATAATGCACCATGTCACAAAGCTCGAATCATTTCAAATTGGTTTCTTGAACATGACAATGAGTTCACTGTACTAAAATGGCCCCCACAGTCACCAGATCTCAACCCAATAGAGCATCTTTGGGATGTGGTGGAACGGGAGCTTCGTGCCCTGGATGTGCATCCCACAAACTTGATGGAGTTTACTAAATATTAGTAAACTCCATCAACTGCAAGATGCTATCCTATCAATATGGGCCAACATTTCTAAAGAATGCTTTCAGCACCTTGTTGAATCAATGCCACGTAGAATTAAGGCAGTTCTGAAGGCGAAAAGGGGGTCAAACACAGTATTAGTATGGTGTTCCTAATAATCCTTTAGGTGAGTGTATATTCCCTATATTCAGTGTAAGCCAAGCTTCTAAGCTTTAAAATTACACCCATTTCGTGTTTGTTATGCAAGTGGTTGTCAAGTAACATAAGTGCCGCCCGTTTTGGATTAAAGAGGTTAAGGTTAACGATTAATCAATTAATTGACTGTTAATTTAAACAACGATTGATTATGGGAATTTATGTAAATTGACATGTGAATAAAGATTAAATCTGTTGAATAAATGAAGACAGAATTTTCATTTTCGTGTAACTATCCCTTTAAGAGGTTTGAAAATCTCTTGAGGTAACTAAGGCAAGCGCCAATAATAACTAAAAGTAAGAAAAAGGTGGAATATTTTTAGCAGATAATCTTCTCTGCTCAATATTCCTTCAGAGCTGGGTAAGACCAGGGTCAACAACATCTTGTTATATTGGTACACAAACAATTTCCTTAATTTATTATGACCCCAAAAAGAAGATAAATATTTAACTTCAACATTCAAACCACTGCGACTGCATTATTACCAGTATAGGTATGTTTTACACTTCAAACAACCTATGACATACTCTAAAACAAAAACAAAGTCTCAAACAAATATGAAGAGAGGTAGTGTAGACTCGTGTACAATTAAATAATAGGTTGAGTGCATGGAACAAAAAGTAAAAGGGGCCTACCCCCATTCAGTGTGGTGGTTCAATAGACAAGCATACAAATGCGAATACTACTGCCAGTCATTCCGATTCTATTCATGGACTCCTTTTGTAATAGCTCCCTGCTCGTTTTTCAGCTCGTCTTGAAAGCTTTCTCCTTTCTCTTTTCTAGCTTTGGGCACATGTTCAAGTCAAGCGACTATCCAGGCAAAGCACAAGAATCTTTCAATGGTACCATACTCTGCCCTGTTATTTTAGAAGCCGCTGTAAGGCATCTTTAATGGAGAATGATTTTACTTGATACTAGCTTACCATGGTTTCAGGCTTGGTGGCATTCCAGTCCACCATTATCTCCTCTACCAACATAAGTGAAAATTTGATATGGTGTGCTGAGCAAAGGGCTGAAACAACCCATAATATAGTGCTCATTTTCCACTACTTTAGTAAATGTGATGCTCTCTCTATGGATCACTAATGGATCTTCCATGAACCACAGGCAAAAACAAGTACATGCACAGGGAACTACATGGCATTTATGAATTAAGTGAAACAACCCTTGGAATCACTACTTGGGACTGACCAGTAAAGGACCTTGTGTAATTTAATTAGCAACTTGTGAATTCTAAGTAAACTAGACTTCTTTTTTTAATCCCAATTCAGTAAAGGCCAACCACAGATGAGCAACATGTGTGGGGGTCAACGAAATCCCCAGGTGCTTCAACAGGGATATAAGAAGTGTCTAAGTGTATGTGTTTATTTATGTGTGTGGTGACCAGAGCTCCCTGAAACCCCCTAGCGGTGAAGAATTTATAGGCTCGGTCTGAGGCAGTCACATTTGGAGAAATAATTACTGATACTGCCAGAAAGCATCTCAGTAAATGACGACCCCACATGGGCACTGCTGGGAAGATCAGGGTGTCCTTTTCTTAATAAATGTGGTCTTAGCGCAGAAATCATGCACACACTATTCCAAAGAAAAAAGGTGGGTCTGCCACTGAAACAACATTCTTTTCTCTGATCGTCTGATGTCTACACGGCCGCTTTCCTTTCAACCAAGTAAAATTGTTCAGAATGTTGTTAAATGTTGACTTTAAAGAGGAGCTTTCATCTGGTAGCTTTTGCCATTCAAATTGCAAAAAAATAAGTCGTTTGGAAATAAAAGAAAGATAAGATAGTAAATAGTTGTTGCCATGTTGAAAATATTTGGCCTAACAGTCATTTTTCCACTGACATTCAACATGCTGAACTTAGTGAGCTCCTTTGGATCTGCTGTAGATCTATGGCAGGAGGGTCAACCAGGTGTTTTATAGGTTCCCGTTTTGAGCCCAATGTTTGCAGAGTTCTAGGAGCAAACTCACTTTTGGCCTCAGACATACTGAGTTCACATCTACAGAAAAGTCATAATACCCAGACAGATTTGCTTCAGAGGGCAGTAAAAGGTAAATGTAGAAAGTATTCCAAATGGAACTAGGCCTACCCCTTGTCAGTTTTCACTGCCCACTTTCTCCTCATTTCATTACAGTAAACCACGTCATCACAATGAAGTACTGAAACAGGCCACAAGTTTAAAGTCACCTACATTCCTTAGTGTTGAAATAGGGCCAAGAATTTGATAAGATACGCATCATGATACAGAACTTACTAATATGATATATTGCGATACTGTAAGCATGTTGGGGTTTTAACCAAAAACAAAGCCACTGCCACAAATATTGATGTAACAGGTCACCAGACAGCGACCAAATGGTTGCATTTTGCAACCTTTTTTCTTGCCGGTGCGACTCAATTTAGTTAGAGGTCGCACTGGTGCGGCCACCACGTTGCCCGAATGATAAGAGCTGCCATTTATGTTGCATATGAAAAACATCAAACGGCAACTAACATCAAATGAAACTAAAGTGAAATGAAACCGTGCTTCTCATTTGAGCTGCACAGCGTGGATAGTTTATCAGCTCAGACCAATATTAGACAGCGCAGGTAACAGGTTTACTTACGAGCCGATCTTGATCACCTAACACCGTTACTACACAGTGCTGGGAGATCCAGTGAGAAACCACTTGAATTCACCATAGCGTATTAATAGAATCACTACGAGATCTAGTGAGAAGCATTCAAATTCAGTGCAAAATTTTATGTTATAAACCATAGATATCACAACAAAAAGCACTGACGTGGAAACAATGAGAGAAACATTGTGCCTTTAATGAACAAGTTATAGAAGGCTTTTCAGTCCACAAATCACCAACATTCACCATGGATTTAATGTAGTAACGCTGTAGGCACGGTACATCACCCATACATCACCGTTTTTGATCATATATTTGCATTAAATCTTAAAGAGAAAACTTTTATGAATAAAATACATTTCATAGGACTCTATTCTTTAAAAAAAATGATAAATGATAAGGTGTTCATCTAATCCATAATTTAATTGATTAAACAGGATTTTTATTAATGAAATTTAAATAAACAAAACAAACAAATGGTTTCAAGTTATAATACAGAAATTATTTTTATTAATTTAATAGTTATTTTAACTGATGATAATAATGATAATAATTGATTGTTTAATACCGTATACCGTGATATTTTCTGAGACTGTTATCATCAGTGTTGGGAAAGTTCAATTTCTACATGAACTTGTTCAAAGTTCAGTTCACAAATTTTAAAATGAACTAGATCAGTTCATAGTTCATACTTCAAAATTTTGAACTAAGTTCACAGTTCCAAAAATGAACTAGTTCATAGTTCTTTTTTTCCATGTTGCTTCGAGATATTATTTTTTAAAATGATTGCCACAGCCCATATAGAACCACAGACAATTATTTTATCAGTTTTAACACTGAAGCTATGCGTCAGATTTTTCCCATCCTCACCGACCTTGTCATAAAACTCATTTAAATGATCATACGACGCCTCCTTGCTGCTTTTTGTTTTGATTTGTAACGTAAGTGATGAGTCGTTCATGAACGATCCATTCATTGCGTCTGTCACGTGACAAATGAACGAAAGATTTTTGGCTATAATGATTTCTTAATTCAGAATATGATCAAGATTGCGTAGGTGGATGTGTTCTGGGAATTTGCCAGTTAATAGTATAACATTTAAAGCCCCTTAAATGAACGAAATGACTCGAAAAAAAGATTTGTTCATTTTGATGAACGAGACCGAACAAGAGAGTCAGTAGACACTGGTGGCTGGTGTTGCCAGATCGGGTGTTTTTTCCGCTACATATTAAGGCCGGTTTGCGGTGTGTTTTAGCCGGGTTTTCGTCTGGAAGTCTCTATAGAAATCTGGCACTCTATTGAACGAAGTTAAACTGAGAGAGCGTGCCGTTCACAGACAGCAGAATGAACGAGTTCACAGTAACGTTCATCAGGCAGTAATACAGTACGTTCAGTTCACGTTCGCCCAAAATATGAACGAGTTCATGAACTATCGTTCAGTGAGCGCGTTCAGGCACAACACTGGTTATCATACCGTGAAAATCTAACTTACCTACCTAACAAACCTACTTCAAAGCACTTCAAAGCTCTAAATATTATCCAATTCAAATATTATTTTTTTATGTAATGGCCAAAGATATTTACAAAAATAAATAAGCACGCAATATTAGGATTAGTTATCCTATTAGTTACTGCAGTTTATTAATGCAAAATAATAGTAATTTTATGAATAAATTACCTTTAGGATTAAAAATCCCCCCACCCCCCAGCGCTACCAGATCAGGTACTAGAGTCCAACTATCTGTAGAGCTTAGTGGCACCGGTGCCACTGCTCTCAAATGTTAGTCTGGAGCCCTGTGTAAACAAATAAATAAATATCGATACAGTGTTTTTAAGAATCAATACAGTATCGCCAAACAAAATATCCCTATATCCACGTGTCGTGTATCGACATTTTCTTACAGCCCTATATGAAAAACTGTAGAAGATAACATCTTCTAAGAAGTGTTTGTTCCATTCCAAATGCTCACAGAGGTAGGCCTACTACATGAAAGCAACCGTGATGCATAACATCAAAAAAGGATACAAAGACAGATCCTTAGGCTATTCTTAAATCCAGACACAACCTCTCCTTTAAAGTAATGGAAAATGCAAAGGAAAGTAGGCTATATTATATTAGTTTTTGAACATGCGCCACATCATAAGGCCTCCAGTCTTTTGGAACTTACTGTATAAAACGGAATGTCACATAATCTTTGGATAAATAAATCAAAAGTACGACTGCACAATTAATCAAATCGCGATTTTGACTAGTGCCTGTGGATACTAAAGATGCAGTATTAAATATTGACAGCAAGCAGTTTAAATGGATACTGCAGTCCAAATTATTGGAG
Source organism: Squalius cephalus (assembly GCF_949319135.1). Lineage (NCBI taxonomy): Eukaryota > Metazoa > Chordata > Actinopteri > Cypriniformes > Leuciscidae > Squalius > Squalius cephalus. The sequence goes on from NC_137131.1 coordinate 17,769,409, forward strand.
AGAGTTGCCGACAAGCTTTACACACTGCAAGTTGAAGAGTTTAATATGCCTCTGGTCATAGAGATTTTTAGATGGATGCTGGGTCAGATCCATTTCATTTGCTGGCTTCCATGGCTGCAATACAATTTTTTCCCACCAACTGGCAACCCAGGGTGTTGAAATACTATTGGGTAAATTGGCAGAGGGCGGGATCACACGGAACAAAACAAAAACAGACATTCCAACACGGAACACAAATTTCCCAACGTAAAATAACTGGCTGTAGCAATGTTTTCAGATCCTTGTTTTTGGAGAAACAAGTATTTAGCATGTTTCCTAAATATCTGCAAACATGTTTTTTTTTGTTTTTTTTCATTTGCTTTAGTACAGTAAAAAAAAAAAAAAATGCAGACATCAGAGTCAATATCAGTCTTTTTGAGCTTTAAAGGTTCTGTTTGTCTGTGAAAGAGCGACACAGTTTCTCTACTACACAAACACACATACTGAAGCATGCGACACTCGAGTCGTGGTGTTTTCAGCATCTGCCGTCTCACTACATGAGGACGTGAACACATGAACTTCACCTTCAGAGCTACTCTGAGTGTTCACTTCATAATAATTTTATCATTTCATTCAAGAAAAACTAATATCATATAGGCTATACACAGAAACTCAGGTCTTCACGATAATCCATCAAAATAAAAGTTAACTTGAAATTATAACAGAAATATATTACCATTGCACAGTAGTGTACTTCAAGTATCAGCAGTAGTAGTAGTAGTAGTAACAATAATAATACAATCAAAATACAATTTAATTTCTTCATAATTATATGGATGATTCAAACTTCATTTGATTACATTTTAAAAGGTAAACTAAATTGTTAGTCTTATAATTTCTTTTTTTTTTAATAAATTTAATTTGATTACATCAATTTTTTTAAGTAAAGTTTTATTTGACATTACAATGTTTTATATTCTATGTACTCCTGACACTATAAACATTTATAGAGGTCCTGTCAAAAAAAAAAAGAAAAAAACCCTGATATACTGTGAAACTGAAAGAATTAAAAAACAAAACAAAACAAAAACAACATTTTACAGATACTCAATTTAATTTGTGCCATATAAATAGCACTTTTTGCAAGAATATTTAAACAGTAACCAATAGGGGAAATTTGACGAGATCTCTCGTCGAGGGTAAAGCTGTCTTGTGAGGGTGAAATTAGCATAGAATATGTCACCGCTACATTCACATAACATTACGGTGCCCTCCGCGTCACTGCCTCCACATTTTTTTGCAGTTTTTATAAAAATAAAAACCATTGTAAACATCTGATCTGCTCATCCAGCACGAGTCGCACAGAGTACAGCAGGAATCACAGTTCACTGATCGCGTAACGATGGTGGATTCGTTGCGCAATAGAGCTATCAAACCTATCGCTGGACTGTGTAGTTGTGGCTCTGGTCTCTGTTTGCACTTTGAATATTGAGAGAGTAGTGTAACGTCTGAAGAACGACAGACGAGGGAGGCTCCGTTTCTGAACTTTTAACCGGAACGCAAGAACAACTGAACACAAACGCACCAGCCTCACTCACTCAGTCGTTTCTCTCTAACTGGCATTTTTCCGAACTCGTCACCGTAACCCTATAACTGCCGGCGCAAAATGAAACCGCAATTTCACAACAATTATAAAGAGTCTGTGCGCTACAGTACTTTGATTATGGATGCACTTGAACTTATTGTTTGCACTTAATAAGACTAAGAGAAAACTTATTTATTTTTGTTATTTATACTGTTTCTCTTTCTATGTTCAATTTGTGGAAATTAGTTCAATTGAGGTTACACACAGCCTCAATCAGAAGTTCTGGAAGCTCATAATTCATGTACAGTATGGTCTGAAGAGAGGAGAAAAGCCAGTCAGATGAGTTTGTGGCAAAATCTTTTACAGTGCTTGTACATTTCTTTCAATGCATTTGATAATTCATCCTCAAAGTAGAACTAAAATGGCATGCATTAGAAGATTATTAGTTAAAACATTTCAAAATGCACCAGCAGGCTATTTTTCCAGTCATGAATTTTGTCATTGAGGATTTCTATAAAACATTGTCTCATCCTCGTGAACCCAACCTCGTGTCTCGTCTCGTGAGAAAAGCGTCTCGTCACACCCCTAGTAAACAATAATATGGTAAGAAATATAGTAAGTGGAATGAAAATAATGCAAACTGGCTTTATTTAAAATCTGTGTTAAATATATCTTTATGTTCTTTGGTTCTTATACTGAAAGTCAAACATTAAACGTCAAATGCTGTGGATTCTGTGATCACCAAGATTCAGTTAGCAGTGAAACACGTCTAAATGTGGTCCTTGAGAATAAGTTAACCTTGAAAATGCTTCATCAGCATTCAAAACTCTTCAGTTAGCAGTCTGAGGGTCAATGTGAGGCCCAAATGCACAGAACCACCAGAATTAGCATTCCATCAAAGCTCTACAACTTTAAAATGTTTCACGTCATTTTAAGTCCAATCACGTATGGCTGGAATTTACTTCAGCTTCTTTGATCAGTTTTAAAGCAGTGACAATCCTTTCTTTCAGTGGCCCATCACTGAGTTTAGCTCTCAGCTCATTAATGAACATTAGTTTCCTGCAGGTCTGCTTTTCTTGAGGACAGGGTCTGAGGGATCACTTGGACAGCTAGGCTTGAGTCTTTGGAAAGTGCATTGTTTTGAAGAGACCGGTTCCAAATTGTCATGGCTGAGTTGTGGCAGCTCGGTAATGAATCTTGCCTGGTGCTCAAAAGGAGTCAGCGCCAGTCATTAATTACAACCACATGAGCCAGTCCTACTACAGCTGCCACCGCAGTCAAGCAAACAGAGCTTGTTCCGTAAGAGGTATCCTCAGAACTCCCACCTTCACTGGAACAACATGGCAGTACAGCTGCTGCTTAAGTAAACAAACTTCTATGGCTATGATACGAACGAGGGAGGGTTCGCTTACTCATATGAGAGAGAGGACAGGCTGGTTTGTAACAGTACAATGTATTTTATAACTAAAGTGATCTTTTGTGAGAAGCCAACCCTTTGTAGAGACAAGGTTAGCGTTCTCTTGATGCAAAGGTAAGTCCATAAAGGACGCATAATAATCCTTGTTTGGTATCATTCACTATATTGTATTATAGTATTTTTTGATTATTTGTACACAAAAGGGCAACTCACAAAAAATGTCTGCCAATTTCACAACACGTGAGTATGCACATTAATCTGTTCTTAACCTCTTTTTAAACTTAAATTGATATAAATCTTGAATACTTGGCATATTATTGTAGAAGTGAAAAAAAATTATGAAAGTAAAAGATTTTTTTTTTTTTAAGTTTAAGTTTAAAGGTGCTCTAAGTGATGTCACACGTTTTTTAGGCCAAAACATTTTTTGTCACATACAGCAAACATCTCCTCACTATCCACTAGCTGCCTGTCCCCTGAACACACTGTAAAAAAAAAAAGCGGTCTCTCTGGACACCACAGGCTCCACAAACTGCAACAAAAACAAACTGGGCTCACCCGCACCACGAAACACAACAAACAGTGTTCCAGCCAATCACTGACAAGAATGATTTGAGGGTGGGATTTGGGGGGTTAGTGCGCGTACACATGAAGGGGGTGTGTGGAGGAGAGAGAAGCATCAAGCATGAAGAGGGGAGTTTGAATTATGGCCGACACACGACCAAAGAGATGACGTTCCGATGAACAAATTGCAAAGAAGAGGGACAAGGATAAGGAATGTGCGAAGTCCCGAATTTACATCGGAAAAACCTTCGAAAGGTGGCGAGATCTCCGCCGGCAGAACGGATTCCAATCCAACATTCACTTGCTCTGTTTTTGCAGAACATGTAGTAGGCCTAAATCCATTTTTCTTTCTTTTCATGTTCGCCAAACCAACACAAGGATGTAATTAGCTAGAACTATGCAGTCAGCGTTAACTTTGGTGAATACAACATATATGTTTCTAGCAGCTAGCGATCAATCTCTATTGTAAATGATCAAGCAAATTCACAGTAGGGCGACAATTTGTGTGAATGATTGTTTTCGCCCACTGTTTGTTATGAATTTGAATGTTCATTTATAACGTTAGGCTATTGACAACTTTGACTAAATTTGTTTACGACGCCGCCATTGTTTATGCTCACTGAGAAACGCGAAGCTAACATTATCTTGCTATTATTGCGTCCTTGTATGGGAGATATAGTTATAACCTCATGTGGCGAAACGATTTTAAGACAATGTTTCTTTTTCTGCATTCTGTTCTGCAATATATAAAAGAATTTATCTAACTTGGTGACATTACACATTGAATGAAGTATCAGTAAAACTTAACTTTGTTTGTAGTGACTACTTTGACTTTCCTTTATGCCGGAAGGGGGGGGGGGGGGGGGGGAGGGAGGAGACGGGATGAGGAGGAGCCAGGGTCTAGCTAGCCTCCATTTTGTTTGACAACAATTCGAATGTCAACAAGAAGTTACGTTTCCCGGCATCGCTTATAGCACCTTTAACAAATGTTTTATTCTAAAACAGCAAGAAAATCAAAGCCATAAATCTTAACAAGTTGTGGTCCAAATTTGAAGTTGATATCACAAAAAAAATGAGCTTTAAAAGGGCACCCATTATGCCCCTTTTCACAAGAAGTAAAATAACATGTCCCCAGAGTGTATATGTGAAGTTTTACCTCAAAATACCCAACACATCATTTTTCACAGCAATGTTTAAATTGTCTCTTTTTGGGGCTGAGAAAAACACGCCGTTTTAGTGTGTATCCCTTTAAATGCAAATGAGCTGCTGCTGCCAGCACAGAGGGCGGATCAGAACAGAAACTCTCAGTAGCGGTGTTCATTTCGACCCGGAGTCGAACAATAATGCCCACAGAGCCAGAGTATATATGCTGTATGGAGATAGAACGGGTATAGAGTAGTTCAATTATGGTTATAACTTATTTTTCATCTTGCTTTTATCCACTATTAGTACGTTACAAGCCTGTTGTAGCGGATCGCGTCATCAAAATTTACTGATGAGTTTAATGAAGTTTATTGTACACACAAAAGATGAAGCGTCAAGTTTTACTCCAGAAAATCACCTAAAGAGCTGAATAAAATCACAGAAGTGCGCATTAAAGTCTTATCCATAAACTCTCTCTCTCTTTCATTATCATCATCATCAACATACACCACGACTTACATTAAAACACTTGTTACAACTAACAGTAAACAAATATATACAGACTTTATGCCTTTTCAGTGGGTGCTTAATTAACTGGCAAACTTTATATCCATAAAAAATTCTAACGAACTGTAGCCTAATAAAGTACAGTGATAATCACTTTCCACTAAATGACAACCAGAATACATTGGTGACCATATAAGAACCCTCCCATTTCCATATATGGTTTGAGTGATGTATTTCAATCATTTTCTATTTATGAAGTCGACATCCTATTCAGAAGTAATATGGGCAGTTTGGCAGCATTTGATTTGAATTCAACCTCTAACAAACACAAAGACATGAGGAAAGAACACGGATGTTAGGCTATAGCTCAGCATTACAAAAGGAGAACCATTTGTTTCTTTATATTTAAAACATTTTTTCTCAAAAAAAAAAAAAAAAATAGAATGCATGTTATCTTTTGAACTCTTGGCATGAAAACAAACAGGTTTCTAACCAATATTTCATGATTTTTCATGTTCATCGCCATTTCAAAATAAAGGTCTGAACACACCTTATGAGTCTGAAAATATATTTGATCTGCAAATTAATACACGCAATTCGCATGTGCATGACGTCACCGTTTTCACAAATTTGCGTTTTTGAAATTTACACAGAGACAATAATGGAATCCTTTTAAACATTTACTACAATACAACGCAACCAGTACCTGAGCTAGACATTGATGAAATAGAAGCAATTCCAAAAATAGAATCCCGTAACTCATTACGCATTTCAACCTAGGGTCCTTTGCACCATGACCTCAAGCCAAACACCCCCCCAGAAGCTTTTTTTTCCCTTGGTCGAACATTACTAAAGTTAGAGCTTATTTAGAGATATCAGCCGAATGGCTTAGTGCAGGCGCTAATGGATCCAAGGTTGTATCTCGTAAATTACCCCACTAATAATGCCCGGAATGGGTGTTTGGCTCGAGGTCATGGTGCAAAGGACCCTAGGTTGAAATTACTCCGAACCATCCCTTTAATAACATTCGCAATGCGGACCACATTTCATATCCGGACCAGAGCAAGCGTGTTTCTAGCGTGTTTTAAGTTTTTATGGACATATTTCACACTCTTCTGCTCCCAACCAGCACTGTGTATGCGCACATATTTCATTGTGTCTTATTCAAATTATGTTATATGTGTGTGTGAAAATAAGGACGCTGATTCAGTCTAATCATAAATGTGATGACAGTGAATTGTTCTGATACACAGTATCAGTTTACCACAGAAAATACTTTTTGTCGCTTGTTACAGTGTTGTGTTGCATATGGTTCGGACACAGTATTAAGATTACTAATGAAATTGCGAAATACTAGGCTACTTACTAGGGCTTTGCAATATGACAAAAAAAATTACTGAATGGGGGTATACAGTACATCTATGTATTTTTTTCAAGATTCAAGATTCTTTATTGTCACTATACGAATTGGAGCAATCCTTACAGTGCCATCACATAACTTTTTGCAAGCTAAACATCTCATTTAAATTAATACAATTTAAGTAGAATTCCAAAGATACAATACAATGATAACCAATATACAGTACAATACGTCAATAAACAATATGCCATAAACAATACAACGCAAAAACAATACAAAAACAACACACACAAAACCAGTACAAGCAAGGTGAACAGTCAAATATTGCACAGAAATATTGCGCAGTAAGTACTGCATGATATTGCACACAATGAAAGAGTTTTGTGCAACAGAATGTAACCGAATTTGAATAATAGTGTAAACGTATACTAGGTAGACACACTGAGATATACAGAGGGCGTTGTTGACCTTGTATCAACACCTTGTATCAACATTTAGAATTTTCAACTACTAAAAAAAAAAATTGTTGACAAGAGTAAAGCACTAATATTGATCTGATGAGTGCAGAACACTCCACAAGGCCGTTGTTTACACTGCAAGGTCAGTTAGATGAAGACTGCTCTGGAAAAACAGCAAAAAGAACAAGTCAAATAGCCAAGAGTAGCTCAAGGGTAGCTCTGCAGAGAACAGATCTCCAGAGGGTTGTGTCATTTGAGCAAGCAGCTCAGATCTTTGATCCAAGACAGAAACTCACTTGGCCAGCAGAACTATACAAGAAATAGTAACAAAATTGAGCTGCTAGATTTCTCAAGTTTTTTGTGGACTGGCTGAACATGTCAAAATGATCAGAACCTCCCGAAAGTTCTGCTTTAGTAGCCCTTACAAAAAAAAAAAAACAAGAAACACAGTGAGCAATCCATTTCTTTTAAAGTCTCCCAGTGGTGAAAATCAAGTTTTTAATGTTGTTTATATGTCTATGTGGTGGTAAAATGCTTTAAGACAAACCATGTGCAAATTCACAAGTCAACACCATTGCTGAGTATTTTCTCCTTAAAACTGCAGTAAAAAAGATAGTCTCAAAAATGCAGTTTGAAAAACTTTTCTTACGTCACAAACTACTTTGTAACCAGTCATGTCAATGTGCAGGCGGGCTTTAGCATATCATTAACTATAACCGCTCTGAAGCAGTCTCAAGAGAAGCCATGTTATCCCGGTATATTTTTGTTGATAATTTGAAAAATGGTGTACATTTAGAAAAATAGCGGGTGAATTATGTTTGTATATTACGATGTTACTATATGCCATTCTCCATTGTCTTAGACTTAGGCTACTTTACATGGCAACTACTTGATTCTGTAATCATATTACAGTATTTTTCACATAAAACGGAAGTAAACACTGTAACCAATTCAGTAATCTGGTAAGCACTGGGAATCTTTTTTTTTTTTTTTAATAAATAAAGACATGGTAACACTAATTTTACATACAGCACAGTGGAAATTACATGAATATGACTTGTTCATACTTCAAAACTTGTAATAATGACTCAAATAAACTCATTGTTTCTGCCTTAAATTAATACATTGTTAGCTAGCTGTGTGATTTGTATATGTACTTAATAATGTATTATACAAAACTGTTAAACAGAGATCAAATGAAGACAGAAAATGGGAGCGCTGTGTGCTCAGAGCCACGTTCTCAGTGCCGTCAAAATAAAAGTCTGGTGGTCCATCAAGATAAAATATCCCGCTTCCAACCCATCAGCCAAATAGAAAACCTTATCGGCCGATGCTGAGATTTAAAAAGTGCCAAATATCGGCCATGGCAATATATCGGTCAACCACTATTCTTGTGCATGATTCATGCATGTATATTTATGCAATTGACAGAAAATTGTATTCAAAGAAACTTGCATCATATGCAAGATTTGAAACCATGACCAGGATATGTTAACACCATGCTATACTGTTTGATCTACACGAAAGCTTGTTATTCTATAGAATCCCCAAAATTACTAGTAATCTTTCATAAAAATAAAAATAAACACCTTTCCTCATCTCAGAATCATCTTTCCTTTGTGGCTGATGTGACCAAACCCCCTTAAGTTTCAATTGCAGGTATCAAAAATGCAAACACCCACTTTACATGATCCAGTCGATTTCCAATGGATTAAAGACCAGTCCTGCACTTTTTCTTCAATAACAAGATATTATTTTACTCTGAAATAAGCAACAGTACAGAAGACAAAATGACAGCAAATACATTAACTGAATCAGTTTTCTCAGCTAAAAGCCATAAAGACCATCTGTCTTTTGCATCTATTTGAGGCGTTTCCACTTTTTAAAGAGAAAAATGTTTCATAGGCAGCAAGTTTACATCGTAAATCAGAGTGGATGTGTTTCGTGACCTAAACATTCCATGTACTGCTATGTGCAAGGCCATCTAATGACACCCCAAAATAACTCAGACACAAGAGGGCTGACGCTGTCTATTAGCAATGAAGAGCTGGATAGTTGAGATTTTTCATCCCTGTGTTGTTGGTTCTCTGAAGGAGAGAGTGAAAGCTTTCTCTCTTTACTATATCAGCAGCGTGAGGCTGGATGGACGGTGCAGTGATGTCACAGTGATGCCATAGATTCTTACAAAGGAGAAAAAAATTCAAAAGTTCAATGTGGCAAACAAGGCTTTTTAACAAACATTTACCTAAAAAAATAAAAATAAAAATCTTCACGTCATCTTTCAATGCGGTTCTGATACTTTGAAATGACAGTTTAGAGCTGTCCAATTAATTAGAATTTCGAACATTTGTTAAATTAAAATTAAAATCCTCATTTGGGGTGGCACTGCTGCATTGGTCATTGAAAACATTGCAGAAATAGAGCAGCTCAATGCAGAGAAGATCTTGGTTACGTTAAAAGAGCAGCATATTAAGAGAGCTGTGTAAAGCTAAAAAACTCAGTTTGAGACTTTTTTTTCCCCATTCCACTGCATCTCACGTTTTTGAATGCAAAAGTACTCTGGCTACGTTCACACTGCAGGCTGAAACGACCCAATTCCGATTTTTTTGCCCCTATGCGACCTGTATCTGATCTTTTCATGACAGTCTGAACGACACAGATCCGATCTTTTCAAATGCGACCCAGGCCACATGGGTATGTGGTCCAAATCCGATACATATCCGATCTTTTGAAATGCGACTTCAGTCTGAACGGTCAGGTCGCATGTATCCGACCCGCACGTCATTGATACGCGACAAACGTCATAATTCTGCGTTGAAGTAGGCGGGAATAAGATAAACACAGAAGATTGTAATTGTGCTGGCTCCGTTGGGAAAATAACTTTAATATCGCTAAACGAGCTCCACTGTTGACATCCATGTTTAGCTACTTCCGCAAACAACAAGTGACGTCGTTGACCGTTGAGTACTCTTCTGCGCATGCGGGTCACTTCTGGGTCATTTCACGTTCACACAGATCACAAAAGGTCGCATTTAATTGGAAATGTGAACGGCCTTGCAAAAAAATCGAATTTTTGAGCAATTGAGCATTAAGCTCTGCAGTGTGAACTATGATCAGCGCTTCAGCTATAAATACATGATGCGGTTTTGTTAATAATTGTTTATGCAATTTACGAAATTATATTTGATTTATAAACATTATTATAAAAAAAATATATATTAAATTTTTTATATATACATTTATTTTTTTATTTTTTTGTGGTGCATTAATATTTTGCCTCAGGAGACAAGCCAAAATATTTTTTCCCCTAACTGAAATTATGCCTTTTAAATATTAGTAAAATATTCAAATTTAGTTTTTCTCCCATTTTAATAGCCCTATGACATACATTAACATACATTCAGCTCATCTGTACTGATTTCATATACTGATCTCCACAGCCACTGATTTCGTCAAACACTGAATACTTCTAAAATTTTATTATGGTCATGAGACCAATCATATGAATTAAATTATATCTTTATGTAGCACATGACTGCCAAAAACAGAAAACACAAAATTAAATAAACCGAGCAGAAACTGGCTTGAAATAGAAAAAAATCATTGCAGCAACCACCATGAAAACACAGCTTTCACCACCAGTCTCCATAAGAAGCCAGGGCATTTATTTTTATTCTATACTGAGTAACTTACAGATATGAGGGGGCAGATTGTGATATGAATGTAAATAAGGACATCAAACATCACCTTTCATCATTTGCAGCATTTATGATAAATCAGAAATTAGATCTCCTTTCACATACATCAGATTTGCACTGAAAGTCACTATATAGAACATGTAAAGAATGATGTTATATCCAGTGACCGCTCTGAAGAAGAAGAAGAAAAAAAGAGGGGAGGGAAACAAGATTAGGATCTGTGAAAGGAATTACAGAACTTCTGAAAGCTCAGACAGAGAACGACAGGAAATGACAAGAGCATGACAGAGAAAGCAAACAAGAGGAAAGAAAAAAGTAAAGTAGAGACTGAGAAAGAAAGTGTAATTCGAACATAGTAATAACCTAACATGGCCAATAACTTCCAATGCAAGTAAGTTGTTTCCAATTTTGCCATAACACAGCAAATTAAGTTTAGTTTATTTTTTAAAAAGAATACAAGATGCATTCAGACTTACTGAAGACAAACTGCAGTGGCAGCACAAATATTGATTCATATTGTATCCCAAAAAGGGGAGAGAATCGGCAGGTACTATGCTATAGTATATCAATATCTGGGTCAAGATAAAATATAAGATTTCTGAGATAACTTTGGGTACAATTTATATTAATTTATTGATCGATTGTTTCCCCCAAATATTCATGAATATCAACCAAAAATGTGATTATTGGCATGAGAAAATCAAGATAATATTGATACGGTTGGGATATCAATTAATAATATTTTAAATTATTGCTATGTTACCCCCACCACTAATCCTAACTCCAGAAATCAGAGATGATTGCTTTTAAAACTGTTACATATTCAATAATGTTGTTGTGGAAGACGTTTTACATCAATTTCACACACACACAAAAGAAGAAAAAGAAAGTAAAATATAAAATCCATTCGCCTTCAAGGAGAAAACTTAAACCTACATTCATTCAAAGCACCAAAAATAAGGCACCCATATAACCACCACAACCATAAAGTTTTAAGTCAAGGATTCCTGTGAGTCATAGAACAGGATCTCTGAACCACATCAGTGGTAATCAGACTCCTGTGCAGAGCAGCGGACACCTGATTCTCTGAGGCACTGGCGGTGCAAAACTACAGACTGCTGATGTCCCTGTGATAAATGCATTCAGGGACTTCTACTCACAGCCCCACTGCTTACAATGGCCCTCAGTCTACTTTAGTGCAGCAAGGTGGCTTTGATTCCAAGATGGGCAGCACAGAACAGAGAGCAAAAGGTTCTTGCTAAAAGAGACAGAGACAGTGATTATTGGTGATTCTTCATTATTACAAAAAGCTTATGCTACAGAACATTACTTGATAAGACCTTTAAGTATATTTAGGTAGGTTTAAGGGTCCCAGAATGCACTCCGAAGTAAGTGACTCAGCAGCAAATGGGGCAAATGACATTATGAGAAGTACTTTTTGAAAGAGCAGCTCCATTCCAGCCTCCATTACAAAACAAATGGCAGAGCGCCCCGCATAAAACTACAGGCGACATGTTGATGGTAATAATCTGATATGAACAACAAAGAGTGTAAAGCCCACCATAAAATTCTTCAATCATCACTGACGAGACACAGAAATCCAGTGTGCCTAGAAAGAGGCACTCATAGCCATGTGTTCTGTTTTCAAAGCCAGTCGTGACAAAAATATGCTGGTCAGCTTTTCAGAGGATAACAGAGGTATGCGACCAGAGGGGAACAATCATCTCTCAAACCTGTTCGTATTTCACAAAAGCTAAAACAAACCCACTCAGAATAAACCAAAAATAAACCAAAATAAACCATCTCATTTGGATTCTTGATATCATTTCAGAGCGAATCCTTTCCTTTTTAATATTTTGATGAATTTTAGAAAATATTATTTATAATATCTTTTATGTGAATTTTCAAGTCTTCTTGAAAAGTGAACTTCTGTCTGAGATGTGGCTTTCTGTGCGCGCTATGACGGCGTAAATGACTGGTCATGTTAGAGCATACGGCACTCGCAACAAGTTTACAAAAAGTGTCTGTTTTTTCCACAGTAACTTATTGGGAAGTCAAAATGTTCCCAGACAGGAGATTTATATGATGCAGGCAGCGGCTCTGTCAGCGGCTGGTTTGGGCTTGCCGATGCAGAACTACAACACACTAACATATGAGAAACTGTGATGTCAGCAATTTGACCGCTACTCTCACGTGAAATGCATGCATAGCGTATCTATTGACAGAAACATTAGCGGAACTCTTGTCTGTTTTACGCACTATTATAGATGCCTCATCAGATTTGAGATTAACAAGTGCGTACCGAACCGTGGGTGGAAAATGATACGGTTCAATTTTTTACCGACGACCGTTACGCCCCCAACATGCATACTCAAAATGATATCGACCATCCTGCACTTTTTAGACATCAGCATCAGCCATTAAAATACCCACAATGGTGGAGCGCTAAACGTAACCACCATAAACCTGTCCTGAACATTTGGTCAAGCTACATTCTGCCCCATTTGAAACCTTGTACTCCATATAGCAACTTTCAGAGTTCAGCTTAATGCTATAGCATTTTAATCACATTAAACGTAACATATAATTTCCGTTTTATTTTCAGTCTGATAGAAATTGCTCTCAATTTGAGCTAAAATGGTAAGCCCTAAAAACAAGTTCAAACAAGGCTACACCAAAATGCCCTTGTCTCCACTTCCTCTTTCCAGCAGGAAATTGATGCTCCAGCCAAAACCTTTTCATTAACTCCACTGTGACACTAGCAATGATAATGACTGCTTATAGGCCCCGTCACAAATACCCAGCAATTAACAACTACTAACTGCATTACTCCTAGTGGTGCTGAATCAAAAAATCTGAATACAAACATAGCAGCAATGACATCACAAAGCCTTTTTTCTCCAAGAACCATGAATTAATTAAATTATTCAGATTACAAAACACTTGGATTGACCCCTTATCTTAGAAAGAGGACTTTAAATACTCTGCACAAATGTAACATTTAGATTTTAGGCAGAGCCATTAAGTCATAAACAAATACATAAACAACCATATAGTCCAACTGCATAATTTCAGACACCTAGCCCCTGATTCATGTTTTCTATAGGATTACAAGAGTATGAGGCATGTTACTGCAATAGCCACTATATTCACACTGTAAAGCCTACAGAATCATATTTGATACACACATTTCTAAGGCCTCTAAATTATCAACAATCAACTTTGTTGAAAACCTTGTTAGTATCTAGCCTACATGTATTCTGCCCTTTGATGGATAGTTCATCCTTTTTTAGCCAGTAAAATGGCAGAAAAAAATTTTTTTCAGCCTTTTTGCTGTAAAATCTTTAATGACTTTTATAAAACGTAATAATAACTTTTTGATTTTTTTCGAAATGAATATTTACTGGACTGAAGCAACTTGGTTTACTTTGTTATCCATATATAATTTAAAGCAAAAAATTGTTGCAATGTATGTATCAAACAAACTTTTGATGAACGTTTATTTGTACATATCTCAATAAACATTGAACTGCATTTCTTGCATTTTATGCTTTTCCCCACAAAATTAAAACTACTGAGTTTTATAATTAAACTTTTAAAGCATTTAGATATCATCATACTGACATATTGGGAGATAGAGTTATATTTCTAAGCACTTTATGTTAGAGTAGTCTGTTATATCCTTGATTTACATTACAAGCATTCAGAATTTCTGACCATAAATAACAGCAACACCCCCAAATTGCATATGTCTCCTCAGTTTTTTTCCTAAAATTTGAGCTTCATATACTCACTGCTATATGGGCCATAAAAGCCTGGTGTATCAAAACATGCAAACCTTTTTTTTTATTTAAAGGTTCAATAAGCTATTCCATTAAAATATGTTCTGACTACTGCTACATGTCAGGGTTTACATGGTTAAATATGCATACAGTGTGTACTGAACTGCCCAAAATCCACTTCTATCTTTCTGTGCGATTTTTGTCAAATAATTCAGAGACACATCAGTGAGAATGAATGACTCAAATCCGCTCCTACATCTCTGCTCTGCATCTTGTGAATGGCGTGTGATGTAAACCTTACAAATCACCACATAATTAAGGCTCTACAACAAGAGCATGAAAAGCATTGGAAAACACTTGGAAAACTTTATAGCAAACCAGTCACGACATGATGACAAACCAATACGCCTTTCATTCTTCTTAAATAGAAAACTGACGTGTAACCGCACAAAACTACTTCCAATTGTGCATTTTGTAACATTTCTTTGAAAATGTTAGCAATTTTCTTAAGCATAAACTGTCTACTCAGAGGTTGCAAGGACGCTGCAGATTGTTTGGCCTATCAGAGCTAACATATGGAAGAGCTAATAGACTAACTTACAGCAAAGTTTCAGCAGTTTATGAGCATGTTTGAAACAACGTGTGGGAACTTTTGGACACTAAACAGACATGAGTTAGAGTTTAAAGAAGCTAATTAGAAGAAAGTAAGTTTCTTTGACAGTGTGGCAAAAAGTTCTTGTTATAACCAAAACTTTGGACAGAGCAGAAATAAAGTGGAGCAGACGGGAAAATAGAGAATACACACCCAGGAGTTTCTTGACCTCTTCCTCGCTCATGAATACGTTTACGTTCGGCCTATTGTTGTTGTTTATGCCCGGCGCATTGCTCGGGTTGGTGAGGCATCGGGCCCCTTCGAGGAGCAGGAGGAGAAAGAAACCCCCTAGTCTCCACAGTACCGTATGGTGCCAACCCCGGGACACCGCCGACGCCGCGCCTCCACCGGAGCCCCGCGCTGGCAGAAACATCACAGCCCACCGTCGCGTCAAAAAGTCTTGGCGATCGAACTGAGCCACGGAACCTCATCCAAAACTTGAGTTACTTCTTCCCGAGGGCGACATACTACTAGGTTTGATGACGGCGCTCTCTGTCGACCCCTCTCTCTTCTCCGTATTGTCCCCCTCACCCGCCGCTGATAGCCGTCCAGCTAACTTCTGTTAGCTCGCGCTCAATCTCAGTGAGCGCACGGGCGCGAGCGGGGCCAGTTGGACGGTGTTAAAGCGATGTCTTTCCTCTGGGAGAAAGTCCTTAGCTTTTATTTACTAAAATCTCAATTTTCCGGACAAGCTACAAATACTTTCCCAAACAAACAGTCCTTAAAAGTGTCCTCCTCCAGCTCTGTCCTTTCATGGTCTTTTCCACCCGCAATCTCAGTTTTCATTGAAGAAAAGGGGGGTCATTTACAACTTGCGCGCGCACGCAGGGACGTTTACGGGCGCGTTCCTGGAGTGGTGTGTGTTTAATGTAAGACAGACAGGTGACATTATGAATTGAATTGCCATTTGTGATGACATTATGAGCCCAATTACTAGGCTACCTGTTGAACCTGTTTGAGCTCGAATGAATTTTTGTGGAATATAGAAATGTGCGTTAAACAAAAATACAATAACTAAAATTCAGCTAAATGAAACACATTGTCCCTCCCTTCTATTACAAATAAAATGTAGTATGACTCAGTAAACACAAGTATATGACTCAGTAAACAATATGTAAATAGTATATTAAGAAGGTAGGATGCTAAAGGATAGCTTACTATTACATTTATTATTTAGATTTAAAATACAATACACTATACAATACAGTATCAGTACAATATCTACTGTAATGGGAATTCATAGAATTCCAGGGAATCTGTTGCCTGTAAAAGACTGAAAACACCTGAATATATATTCTTGAACAGAATATAGGCCTACCTGATATGATTCATTATAGCCAATCAAGTATGACTTTATAGGCTATATATTTTTCCAATTATATCATTAACAACACACGTCTTTGGTGTATGTGCATTGATATTTAAATCAGTTTGTTTGCAAATTTTTTTTTTTTTTTTGTAATATACACAGAACCATCATCATCATCATCATCAATTTCATTTTTTTCATAGAACATAATATTTTGTATTTACTTTGTATATGTTTAAGTCTGTTTTATGGTTTTATTTTACCTTCTGATTCTCTTTTAGTTGTTTTATTTCATTTTTTATTTATGTTTTATATTGATATTGAGTGGAAACTGTATTGCCAATTACTTTATTTTACATTGTGAACCTTATGCTTGTGAAAGCACTGTGAGTTGCATTCCATGTATGAAAAGTGCTATACAAATAAATGTTTATTATTATTATTATTATAATTATTACATTTATTTATATATATTATGTATATAGACGTATTGCGATTTGCACTTCTGGTTAGACGCTATATTCAAATTTCATTGGCACTCTACTTGTACTTTGCACAATGACAATAAAGTTTAATCTAATCTAATTTAATGGCAAAAATGCATAAACTGCAATCCAAGCTGTGGTTTAAGTGCTTTCCTAAAAGGCACAATGAAGATAGAGCGGGGAATTTGATATCCGTAACCATCTAATTCCTGTCACTACTACTTACTTGCTAGGGACTGTGGCCTTGAAGTTTAGAGGGCAAGATCCATACCCACTACATATTTCACAAATCCAGACAAACAGTCTCAGGGAACTTTCCCTATGAAAAAAGCTTTTTTCTTTACTTTTTTTTTTTTTTTTTTAAACTAAATAGTGACATCTTGTGGTAATTCATAGTTTATCTAGCCTGGCTAAAACTCAAAATCTGTTGTCTGGGTAAAAATGCCCACAAATCAGTGAAAAATGATATATATCTTTACATTTCATATGTAAAGATATATATCCCCCCCCCACCCCCCATCCCCCATCCCCACCCCCACACCTCAAGAATTTGGAGAAAACATGACGTTTTAACATTTTATTATTAAAATATTCAACTACAAAAACAGACTATAAACACTATTTACATGGTAGTTAGCAGACTGTTTAGCTTTACACAAACAGAAACAATGGTGTGACAGTTTTTCCAGTATTTTGAGCAATATTGCCGTAAGAGAGAACCAGGCTTGTGTAGAATGAAATTCTGGTAGGTTTTGGAGACTGAACAGACAATAATTAAAATAAAAAAATTCCCTGAGGGACTTGACGGCCACTACATGTCAATATCTAATAATATTTACATTTGAGGTATGCTAATTGATGCAGGTAACTCCTAAAGCATATGGTCGAAGGTCATCTATAGATCTGGAACTGTAAATAACCAAATGCGCCCATAGGACAATGTAGCCAAGGAAAGGTGACCAGTGATGCAAGAAAGGGTCAACAATGATGTTAATGCATCCTCATTTGAACTGAGACAGAGAGAAGCAATTACTCCCCAAAGTTGTCATTGATCCAGCCTCCTAAAACAGGAAAAACACATTCGGTATGTGACACACACACACATATATATATATATTTATATATATTGTCCATTTCTATCAGAGATAGAAAATAAACTCACCACTATTATTGTTGTTTTTGAGTTCTTCTGTCTAATGAGAGAGGGGGGAAAAATGTTGTTTTATTTTTATCCGTAGCATTAAAAGAGCAATCTATCAGCTCCATGCCATGATTTAAATTGTATAACAAAATCATTTTCCACCACATATTTAAATCTACAGTGAATCCAGGGAGGACAATGTTGTACGTACTTGGAGTTTTCTTAGGCAGCAAAGGCTCACAGATCTCTTTAAAACAAACATCCTGCTGAACTTTATATGTCCTTTTGTACCTGAGGGAGAAAGCAAGTACTCAGTAGATACAACTAGTGGATTAGACTGGACCAAAACAGGACAACAGAACACACAGGAGTCACTTACAAATAATGGCAAACACCCTCCTCCCATACAGGTACACTCTTTGTTTCGGAGTAAAGGCGAGTACATGGGTGAGGCACACGCTGACAATCTGTGTACAACAGGGCAGAGCAAGGAAATATAGAGAAGATCTTATTTCAGGCAAAGCTGTTAAATATTATATTATTTTAGATTATATTAAAGATTATATTTGTCTGATTGATGATTTTTGTCTAGCTAGTGGGATAATAATGTATAAATAATAAACAAAAAATAATAAAATCAAGGGGTTAATAATAAAAAAATTAACCTCAAATTACAAAAGGAATAAACTCAAGTTTAAGGTTGGCATGAAACAGAAGTTGCAATAGTCTATTCTTCACTATTATGAATGAAACGGCTTTTCGAACAAGAACAAAAAATGTAGGGAGGGGCTTGATTTTGTCCAGACTGGAATTGATTGGATCATTGTGGTATGCTATTCCTGGGACTGACAGGTTCTCCCGCCTCTCGCCATCATCAGTAAATACATCATCAGAGAAAAGAAGAGATGTCGTTGCAAGTGGGAGGGGAAGATATTTTGAGATTAGGATTAAGATTAGGAGGGAACATTCATTGTTAAAATAATAATGATGTGCACGGATAAATCATTTCCGATAAAAACTGCAATATTCCATAAAAATAAGTATGGTCAATTTTTATTTCATGGTGACTTTAATTGGGCATTTATTAATGATTCATCGGTGTGTGTTTGCATGCTTGTGAATGAACAGATGTGGTCATACTAACATAGCTCACACCGTCTGCCTTTGAAACCAGTGGCACAGTTGCAGCTGAACGACTCGTTGATCTGCGCACATGTTCCACCATTCTGGCAGGGCTGAGTTCTGCAGTCTTGAGATGAATCTAAAAAAAAAAAAAAGAAGAAGAAAAAAAAGTTTTTAGATACAAACACATGTACACAATGCTTTGCTACACGAATACTTTAAACACCGGTAAGCTTGCAGCTTTTTCATGTTTGGGTTTATTTAGCTGCTCTTTTAAATACACAATCACATGCACATAAATATGCACATTTAAACAACCATAAGTCAATTTTTTTGGCCTTAAACCATAATAGATTGCTGACAGATGTGGTTGTTTATGGTGACTGTCATGCTGCAGATTATTCAGAATACATGCAGTGGTATTTTGCCTCCTTCAGCTGGGACCAATTAGAGAGTTTGAATACCACCAACTGTTAAAACACTCTCCTGTTTTAAGAACTCCCTGCCTCAAGTGAATCAACAAATTTCACTTGTCTAATAATAATCTTTATAGAGCTTTATTGAAAGATTACCTACCAGATTTACTCTTTGGTGCTTCTTGAGGAATTTCCAGAGCTAGACTGATCTTATTGGTGGTTTCTTCCATCTTTTCTAATTTGATTGGAGCATCAGGCTCTGTTTAGGAAATAAAAAGAAATAAGAAAATCAAGTTGAATAAAAACTGAGGTTTTAAAAAATATATATAAAAGCAGCTCTATATTTTCATGTATTTATAAGAGAAATGTTAAGCCTAATATTGTAAAAACATGCTGTTGCTTTATTATTATTATTGTTTTTTTAAAGAAATGGCTTTTATATTGTAGTACATTGTAATACTTAATATTACTTTAAAATTGTATCTGGAAAATAATTACTTTGTAATGTTAACAGTGTATTTTGTTTCTACTCTTTATAGGAGTAGATCACCACAGATTACAAACATGAAGAGAAATATTAAAATTAATTTTATTAATTTATTTAGTGCTTTCATAATAAATATCACTCTACAGCAATATTACAGAATGCATTGACTTATGATCCCAAGCTAAATGCATCAATGGTCATGAGAACTCAGTAGAAAGTTATAGCAAAAACACAAACTATTTCTGAATGTATGCCACTAGGAAGGAGCAGTAAACCATCGTATATTTTTTTCATAAATCTACATGCACATTTGGTTTTTATTTCTTACCATTAAAAACGAATAAAATAACCATATTTAATCTCATGATTTCTACCATTATAAAGAAGAATGAAAGTAATAATGGAAGTAATAAAAAGCAATAAAAGAATACTAGCAATAAAATGTAAAGTACTAAAATTAGGTAATTGGGATACAAATTTCTGAATTTATTAATATCCTATATAATATAAAATGTTAACTTCGACAACCCTTAAAAACATTTAGTAAAAACTTGAGAATGAATGAGAATGTTTTCTCTCAAGTTTCCTCGTTTGAAAACCTCTTAAATAAAGCATAAATGTATTAATTTAGCAGATTTGGGTCCTAGATTTGTTAGATTAAAACAACATAACTTAAAATATAGTTTAAAAACATTATGCATTACAAGTTAAACAATCTTATATGAAGTAATTACTGACTTGTGCGATGTCTGATTGTTTTATGTGGAAGTTTGGTAAATTTAGCTGTAATTCTCCCTCTTCCATCAACAAGCTCTGTATATCTGAAAGAGAAAATAAAAACAGAGAACTGATTATTGTACAAATGGCTTCCCAACATTGCATCCATAATAACTGCGTTGCACCTGTAAAGCACTTTACCTTAGTGGTTCTTCAAGGAGTTCTGTTTGCTCATCTGTGCCTCCATCTTGAACTTGAGTCAAGGTCTGTCCCATCTGCTGGTCCTGTCCTCCTTGAGGTCTATCACCTCTGCTTTGGTCCTTTAGAATTGGTACTGGGCAATACAGGACACACAGACGGGTCACCAGGATGATGTCATTTTTATAATCCGCAGACAAGCAGTGATCTTAAATATCGGCGACTCACGTGTGGTGAAGGCTAGGTGTTGAGGGACGCTCTGGATGTTGTCCTGGCCCGTTTTGCGTACTGCAGTGAGGGCAAGTCGGTAATGCTGGCCAGGAATGAGGTCTCGTATGGTGTACGTCCCCAAACTTCCATCAGGTAGGTAGCGGCTACGGGTGCTCAGGCCTCGAGTAATATTAACCACAAAACCGTCTGGAAGACTCCGAGGATGATGGTCCCATGTGACCCGAGCAGAGGTAGTGGTGATATGGGAGAGTGTAAGATTCTGAGGTGGAAGCGGCCCTGATGGAGTGGACAGTATAATGTGCTGTTATGACAGAGGTGCATGTGTTTGTAACCAGTGTTAGGGGATAACGCATTACAAATAACATGCATTATGTCATAGGTGCCGATTTATGCTTCTGGCAGTGGGTGCCCACCCTTCACCCCTCCAATAGCATCAGCCCCATCGGCTAATTAATGGGGAATATCTCATGTTTCTCTGTGGATGCTCGAACCCCCAAGCACCCATGGGATCAGCACCTATGCATTACGTAATCAAAATGCTTTTGTGATGTAACGAGTAAAGTAATACATTACTTAATAAATGTACATATTTATATTTGAGTTACTTTTTTAAAAAGTAATGCATGTTACTTTTCAGTTTAATTAAAGGTGCAAAAGGGGAATCTCAACAGAATTTTTTTTTTTTTGTTATGCTGGTTGAAAGTCTCCTCATTTCCTGATAGCATTCAAGCCTGTTAAACTGTCTAAATGTATTTTTATCAATTTTTATCATCTGTGGAAGTTATATGCCATAAAATGTTCGTTCAATCATTTCATGACATACATTCACGTGCAGACAGAGGTGGCAAGTATCTAAAATTCATGTTTGATAGTACAGTTCTATGTACCACTGACTTTGCCCTGTGAAGATAATTCAGTGATTTCAATGTCCTGAAATCACATATGAATAAAGCTGAAATACAGTGCATACTTTCCTTTTTTTATGTCAACAGGTCAACTACTGAACTGGAGTCATTTCACAATCACATACTTATGTATGTAAGCAAGTGTTTCTGTTTCTCCCCTCACTGTACTGTAAAGATTTCTCACCGGTGAATGACATATCATGTAATCCAATAATGTTGTCCCTAGTCGTCTCTGTGCACGTTCATGTGTTTTGGAGGAGGCATGTCTTTGGACAGCGATTTGCAGGGAGGGTGGGATCGTATGCTTTCAACGCTAGCAGGCTAAAGTTAGCATTTCTCAGATCACCTATTGCACCTTTAATTTGCTGTAAAAAAAATTTTTAACTACTAATTTAAAATTCTCCATAACATAGTCACATAGACATTCACATGCATGTGCAGGAAAAGACCAAAAGTACAAATGAAGACTTCAGATGCAAAAGCCATCTGAAATTTTCTTCTAAAATGAGCATTTTTATCAAGCTTGTATGTTTATGTTCAGTTATTTCACTTTAATGGCAATGAAAATTACCTATTAATTGTCAAAGTGAAATTACTGAACTTAAATATACAAGCTTAGAGGCTTTTGCATCTGAAGTCTTCAAATATAACAAAACACATTACTTTCAAAATTCAGAAAAAGATTGGTACAGTAGGTAATTTAACCCGTAATGTGAAGAGATCTTTGGCATGGCATACATAGCTTTAGGGGTCAGGAATATTCTAAGTGGTCATAATATAATATTCTAAATGTGTTTTTAAAAGAAAATGAAGTAGGCCTAACACAACAAATTACTTTCCACAAAAATAAACAAAGTAATGTAATTAGTTACTTTTTAAGGAGTAACACAATATTGTAACGTATTACTTTTAACTTTCCCCAGCACTGGAGTGATACTCACTGGTCCAGAAGTGCAGTGGCCCAGCAGATTTGCTAGTTGATGGCAGGTCTTCAGGGCGCAAACCACTCTGTGTGACTATGTCTACTGTGTACATCTGACCTGGGAGCAATGTGCTGTGGGTTACACACAACTAATCAGTCAAATATGTGTTTTCAATTTCATATTTTAAACATTCATGTGATCTCAGAACATTAAATCCAATTTAGTGATGCACTGAAATTTTGGCAACAGGAAACATCCAAGGAAACCAACAGGAAACCAAGACAGCCAAAATAAGAAAAAGAAAAAGGAAACAACATAAATAAAAGATTTTGTTTTAGTGAAATTGTTTTAGAGGGCCGAAATAGTAAAAATTGACCAAACCACGATGAATTAGTCCTACTCCCACGACAAGTTTGAACTGTTTAAGTGTCCATTTTGAACTCAACGTGGAAAGGCTACAACACGTAAACATGTTAGCAGTGTGAACGCTTCATTATGATCCAAAAGTAGCAATATGTAAAAATTCTTCAGCTGAAATAACAAGAAGCGGCTCAGAAGAACTCGTATAGTTTAATATATCACCTAAAAACAGACACCTTGAACAGCATAAAGTAAAAAAAAATTCCAGTTTAATGTAAGAGAGGAATTGTGGCCATCTAGTGGCTCATACTTGTATTGCAGGTAAACGTTCTAACAGCAAGACAGAAGATTGTAACCCTGCACAGTTTCTTCTTTTATTATGTGTTGGTGAGTACTTTACACAATTAATCACGTGGTGCCTTCAAGTGCACCTAGGAAGCTCTTACTTCTTGGTCCAGAGACTCATTATTACATTAAGACATTATATGGAAGTAGGGTAAGGAAAACAAAACAATGGTCATTCATGTGCTCAGAACTCATAAATATGACATTTCTGACTGCACTTGAAGGCTGCAACAAACTAGATGGACCAATTACAATTATCATTTTCCTCAAACTATGCAGACTATTCACAGACTTAAAACATGAAGGGGCGACAAGCTTCAGTCTTGCAGTGCAGTTTGCATGAGAAGTAATTTGTAGCTGCACCTGTGTTTTCTCTTTCTTTGTCATGACTGACCTGAAGGTGTACTCTGTGACGCTGGTATTGAGCACGGCTGTGCGAGGTCCACTACCATCTGCCGGCACCAGGGACACTCGAACCTGACTGATCGCAGCATGGCGGCCAACATGCACCAGCCACTGCAGCCATACCTGAGAAGATGACACATTCACTATCTCCAGCTGTTCCACCTTACGTGGCCCTGAGACAGAACAGGAGAAGAAGAGCCTGTGAGTGAATACTCTACTTTTATATGTTTAGAACTATTAGTGTGTAAAAATTAATCACATTTAATAGTGCTTCACATATTTTTTTCTTGAGACACAAACATTACATTCACAATAAGGGCCATAACAAGCAAACACAGAGTCAGACTTTATTAGGTGTCTTTAACTACTATGTACATAAACAAAAACAAAATGTTAGGTACAATGTGTTCATGTTGTATTGCAAAACACTTCTGCTGCTATTGAGGTGGGATATGGGTAAGGTGTTTAGTGGTATGTTTAAGGGTGAATTGTATCAAATGATTGATTTAAATTGTAGTACAATGTAGTTTAAAGACACTTAATATAAAGTCAGACCAAACACAGATATTGCATTCCTGCTGTCACATTGTGCTAAGAAAACAGGATGTAACATAATCACCATATAGGTACAGAAGAAAAAGTGGGAGCTCTCACTAGTGCGGATGAGAGCGAAAGCTGGCTGGCTTATGTCATTGCTGTTGGTGTTGCGTTTGACAGAGAAGGTGGAGATGTTGTAAAGCTGTCCGGGGTTCAGACCCTGCAGCACATAGGTAGAATGCTGCTTCTCCAGGAAGTCTGTCTTCCTTGGTCCACGACCAATAGGAGCAAAGGCAACAGCAAAGCCGCTGATCAAATTCTGAGTGGCATCTGAATGATCCCAGCGCAACTCAACTTCATTTTCTTCTACCCGCAACACATGCAGGCCAGATGGAGGCAACAGGTCTGAGAACAGTGAAAGTATTTTAAATAACTCAAATACCCTCTAAGCCAGTGATTCTTCACCAGGTGGCTGAGGCCCACTAGAGGGCCTCAGCAAACTTCCAATGGGGCCTCAAGATGATAAAGCAAGCTAAAACAACAATGAAATCAAGATGTTTCTTATTTCAATTCACCCTATCGAAAACTGTATTTTTTTTTCTTTCAGGTTTGAGGTAGCATAGTTTTAAAGGTGATTTTTAGTCATGGAAAAGTCATGTAAATTAAAGGTAAGGTAGGCAATTGCAGAGAGGCTAGCAATAGCAAGCTAGCTTTGAAAGCATGATCCCACTACCTCGTATCTTAAATACACATAACATTACAATAATAATGAACGTAAACAACTTACAGAGCTCTAGTTATACCATCTCACTGCTGCAGATTCATTTCAGCATTTATAATGTTGACATATAAATGCATAAATCCAAGTCTGAGGATGTGAACAGCTCGGGTAAAACGTCACGGGTTGTCATCTCGTAATTACGGTAATGACATGGCGTGAACGCAGCATAAGCTCGTTGTTTGGGTTCAGGAGGAGCTGTAAAGGGCGACTGCTGTTTGTTTTTGGCGCTTGGTTGTCTCTGTATAGCCTTACGGAACGAGCATGGTGCGTGGAGGTGTGGAAATAGGCCTACATATGTTGACAGGCAGGGAGGACATCGTAATGTATGTACATTTTTTAATATTTAAACCACTTCTATTATTGATTGCTATCAGGATGTGAAGAGAGTTTCAACCAGTATAACAAAAAGTGTTAATAAAATAAATTGCCTACCACACCTTTAATAATAAAATCTTAAAAACGGCATGGTATTTTTATAAAGAATGTACATTTTTATAGCACTAAGGAGCTTTAAAATATTGTATCAAGTAGAAATTGTGAGTAAAAATGACTTGCTTATCCAGTTAATCACGAAACGCCTTGATAAGTCATAAATTCATTGGTTAATAAAGTGGGATCCTAGACAACATTCAGCTCTTGAAACTTTTGTAATTCTGAAACTTATTTTAATTTGAATTAGAATTATTATAGTTACTTATTTTAATCTACGGACACTCTTAGTTTCCTTAAATAAAAATAAAAAAGGTTGAAAATCAAAATACAGCAGATAACAAATCACTTTAACAAATCACATTGCCAGCAAAAACACACAAACACTGAATTCCTTTCTATCTTAATATCTAGTTCCTTTCTAAATAGCCTTCACTTAAATAAAATGAATGGATATGGGTTGATTTGAAATAATGTAAGATCAGGAGCTGACCTCTCTCACAGTCTCTCCCTGTGTGGCCCACCATGCAGGCGCAGCTGTAGTTCCCCCTCCTATCACTCCAACAGACACCTCGGTTCCCACACGGCTGCAGTACACATGGGTTCTCCACTAGACGGCAACAGAGGATCGATCGAGACCTTACATTTAAAGCACCCGATCTGACAAAGGTACAGAACTAAGATAATGACCCATAGACTTCCGGGAAGTGGAAGGATACACAGATTTCACAGAGAGAATTCAATTCTATTCTTGAATTCAATTCAATTCAATTTTGATTAATCCAAGTCAGTGTAAAATAGAAGGCAGATTTTTTGGCCTGAAGCAACTGAAAGTCAATTAAAATCTTAATAGTTCTCATTTTCTCAATTTTCAGTCTTAAATTTGTATTGTGCACTTTAGCAGGAGTAATAATAAATAGTTAACATACATGTCTGGCAGCGGTCTCCGACATAACCCTCTTTACACACGCACAGGTGGTTCCTCCTGTAGCCTCGGCATACACCTCCATTCAAGCAGGGATTTGGCTCACATCCATCCTGTTCTGCAGAACAAACACACATCTGTATCATAAGATGGGAAATCCTTAATTCTGAGAGGTGGACTGTTTGTAGGAGATAAAGTAGGTGTGAAGTGTTTTGAGTCTCAAAACAGATTTACTGTAAGTCAGAATCAAGGGGAAAGCAAATTATGCAGAATGACAAAAACAGTTGCAGATGCAAGCTGGAAAATAAGTTGGGAATCAAGTCTTAACAAAAACAGGTCTCTTTTTTCTTTCTATAGCTACCATACTGTAGCTGAGTTTATAAGATTATTGCTACAAGCTACAAGTAGAATTGTGTTGTGTTCACAAAGGCCCTGTCTGCTTTTTTGTAGATGCTTCATAAATCCTTGCAAAATAAGTCTATAAAAAGTATTCACCCCCTTGGAAGTTTTGATGTTTTACAACTTCACAGAGAATTTAACTAGGCGTTGCTTTTCTTTCTTTCTTTTTTTTTCAACAAATATTCTTTCATGTCAAAGTGTAAACAAATTTCTACAAATTGGTCATTACAGTTATTACACACAAAGTAATGTTTTGCATAAGCTGGTATTTAGCAGATGCAGCTTTGGAAGCAATTATAGTCTTGAGTCTGTGTAAATAAAATCAGATTTGCACATTTGGCCACTGCAGTTTTCCCCCATTCAGGTTGTGTGGAGACTAAGTGTACAGCCTTTTTCCAAGTCAACCTGGTTGGTGTTACGCAGACTCCATCAGCATTCCTTCTTGAATTTTCCCAAATTTTCTGCATTTATTTGATCTTCTACCCTCACAAAT
Organism: Squalius cephalus; assembly: GCF_949319135.1. Lineage (NCBI taxonomy): Eukaryota > Metazoa > Chordata > Actinopteri > Cypriniformes > Leuciscidae > Squalius > Squalius cephalus. Next base: position 17,797,159 of record NC_137131.1, read on the forward strand.
CATGCTGCAGAAAAGGATCTCCACACGCCATGATTCGAGACAGGTATAGCTAAGGTCGGAGTGATGGGCATGCCAAAAAGTGAATTGCTACAACATAAACTAACCCTACCCCACCCCACACCCTAACCCTAACATACAGCTTTCACGACCAATGATAAAGACCTTTCGTTACGCCCATTACTCAAACCTGCAGATACACACACTTGCATGATGCTGCCGATGCCACCACCACCATGTTTCACTCAAATTCACATTAGGGATGGTGTTTCTGATGATGCACAGTGTTAACTTGGCCAAAAAGCTAAATTTTGGTCTTAAAGGAGTCATAACCTGCAAATTTCACTTTTCCACGAGAATCAATGTATGTTATGATTGCATAATGATTATACACTGGCCGGGAAGCCGATATTTAAAAGTGAAGCGTTTGTTTACCTCAGGGTTTGTAAAATAGCCCACGTGCACGCGCACTAAAAAACGAGATTTTGATTTCAGCCCCGTCTTGACGTCAAGACGGGGCAGGATATACCATATATGGACACCGCAGCAGGAAGCCCGCCCTTCCCCTCTCCCCCTCATATTCAGTTCAGTCGCGAAAGATGGAGAAACCGAGTGCACACGTGAGTTGCTCTGTGGTGGACTGCCAGAAACAACATGCGAATGTGTTTTCTATACCAAAAACGGACCAAACTATCAGGGACCAGTGGATAAAATTCATTTTTAATGACGCTGTCCCAGCAACACTTTCAACTGGCTTATTGTTCGGTGTCTGCGCTAAACATTTTACAAATTTGTACGAATTATACGAATCATTCACAAATTTGGGCCAATATCAGGCGAAGTTGGCCACGAAGCTCCGTTTGAAAAAAGGTGCCATTCCAACCATCCGGGACTTGCCTGAAATTGAAACGGTAAGACTGTTTTTATTGCTCTACTGTGTGTAACAAACAGCAGCTAACTACTAATGCGGCTATTGTATGTAACGTTAGCTTCAAGGTAAACACGGGGAATGGACTCTACGTCCACGACAGCCAAAACATCGCATCAGATCTCGCGAGACAATAATGCCTTCAGAAATAAAGGTTTTAGGAGCTCTGTTTTTATTTTTTTTTCCACTTTTATTTTTTAGAAGGGCATGAAAGACTATAATACAGCAGTAGGTATCCAAATTAAGACTAGGTTATGACTCCTTTAAGGAACCTGGTGGAAGTCCATCATGCACAGCCTCAGATGTAAGTTCTATCACAACATTGACTAACCAGAAATGGGACATTCTAGATAGAAGCACATTTACATTACACTCAATTGAAACCCCTTAGCTACACTACATACATACGGATTACACTTAAGTGTAAAGCGCAACTTATGCGAGTAATGCGACGTACTGCTGATATTTACGCTACGCCATGACGCACTACGCTACTTCTGCATCATAAGTTTCGTAAGTTGCGCATTAGGTGCAAGTAGACTGCGTATGGCCTTTTGGCCGGAAGCTAGAATTTTACTTTGTTATAAAACTTGGAAGAGCCAGGATATTTTTTAATATAACTCCGATTTTATTCGTTTGAAAGAAGTAAGTCATATACACCTAGGATGGCTTGAGGGCGAGTAAATCATGAGGTAATTTTCATTTTAAAGTGAACTAATCCTTTAATACATTCCAGATGATGTTACCTATCTCACAGTCCTGTCCAGCATAGCCCTGCTGGCAGTGGCAGAAGTAAGAGCCAGGCTGATCCTCACAAGTACCTCCATGCTTGCATGGCTCAGAAAGGCATTCATCAATATCTGTCAAAACATTCACAGATATCTAAACTCAAACCATGTTTTCACACACAGATGTCAAAATCTGTAATATCAAAACGTTAGTGTAAATAACAGCGGTGTGTTACCTGTTTGACAGCGCTGGCCGGTAAAACCGTCTTCACATTCACACAGGTAGGAGGTTACCCTATCGCGGCAAGTTCCCCCATTCATACATGGCTGAGACAAACACTCGTTTATCTCTAAAGAAAAAGAGATGGTGAGAGTCATTCACATACAAATCTTAGCGCACAGACCAGGGAAGCATTTAACTCTTTTAGCATGAAAACTTTTGGTAACACTTTAGTTTAGAGTCCAGTTCTCACTATTAACTAGTTGCTTATTAGCATGCAGGTTATTGGCTGTTTATTAGTACTTATAAAGCACATATTAATGCCTTTATTCTGTGTGACCATGCATATTCTACATCCCTTAATTCTACCCAATACCTATAAATTACCAACTACTTTACAAGCTATTAATAAGCAGTAATTAGGAGTTTACTGTTAATAGTTAGTTAATAGCGAGAATTGGACCCTAATCTAAAGTGTGACCAAACTTTTTTTTTTTTTTTTTGTCGCCCAGTTGGGTAAAATTCTGTCGTTCAGATTTGTATATATCCTGGAAATATTTTCACTGACCTCACCACAAAAAAACTATTTGCATCTTTTCTATTCAGACACACATTTTGTGCACAAGGCATACAACTACATGTTATTGATCAAGAAAGGCTTATTGTAGAGACCTTCTTGGTTAGGTGTATGAATTCACACAGATATTGTTCTAGAAACTGCGTGAAAGTCCATCATTAACACTCTTCAAGATGAAAAAAACCCTGATATTTAAGAAATTCTTCCTGTAAATACAAATAAATCAGGTGTTAGGTGACAAGCTCTTTTCCACCCTCAATGCAGCGAGAAAGCCGAACAAAGCATTTGCATTTGGATTCCTGCTTGTCTCACTGTGTACATGGCCAATTTATTTGATATGATACAGATGATGTAGTAGCTCTTGTTGCCAAAGCAGCATCATGCTTTATGTACCACAGAAAGACCGCAGAATTGTTTCATGTTTAAGAGCTCTGAACTGTAAAGCAAGGCCTGACTACATTCTGTTAGCACCCTAACATGCTACACAAACTTTATGTTGGTTTTTAAACTACAATTTGTTTTAGAGTGTTTCTACTTGTTTGACATTTAGTAGGCTCATCAGCTCTTCTTCCCAGCATTCCAAACCAACCAACCATTTTGGAATGTTGGTTTCAGGGTGGGAAGGACTTGGGTAAACTTTGAACAACAAGGGTTTTGAATAAACAGCAAGTCTCCACTAACCTTCACAGACTGGAGGCTGGCTCCAGGACCCCTGGCTGCTGCAGATGCTCTGGGTGGCCCTGGGAAGGGGAGTGTAGCCTGGGTGGCATGCATACAGGGCCATGGAGCCTGGGGTAGTGGAGGAATACTGCACCTCTGCATGCTTAATTTTTACAGGGGGGCCACAGTCCAGACCTTCTGTGTGCAGTATACAGAGTGTACATGAGAGTGATTATTTTATTAATAGATTGTTTGCAATTAGTCAGGTTTGTTAAACAATGATATCACAATTATTATAAAAAGGATGACAAATAAGATAATTATTTATTATCATATAAATGTTTCATTAATATTAGATACTAATATAAATACATTTTACAATGTATAAGCTATTTGCTATTTAGGCTAGTTAGAACACTTTTAGATAGGCTACTCTAACTGCTGTAAAGCGTCCTTGGGCTTTGGAAAGGTGTTATAAAAAAAATATATTATTATTACAGAGCAAAAACGTAGTCCTTTACGATTGTTGCTTGTTGTCAGACTGTACAAACATGATCCTCGCTGTAAGCCGTGTCACACTGTAAGATCTCAGTTGTCATTAATGTCAGACTGTACAACATTCAAGACGCGTTAAAAACGGACGCACACAAGAAAGCTCGTCCGGAGTTTTACATCATCAATCAATGACGCGTTCAGTGACAGCGAGCTGCATTACACGCGGGATTGAAATGGTGGCTACAAATAAATCTCTAACGTTAATTTTGGTAATGGCTTGTCTTGAAAAACGATTAAACGAAAACAATTTGACGGTCGTTGTAGGAGAATTCACACTGCAGAACTGTGAGTCAAATCTTCTGCCAGAATTTCGTCTGAGGTCAAATTTGATCGCAACAGTCATTAATCGGCTGTCGGTGAGCATGTCAAACTAGCGATCAAAGACTTAAGATTGTAGCTTAGGATCAGAGGAATCTTTTAGGATTTGGAAAATTTGTCCCACACGGACAAATCGTGGCCAAAATCGTACAGTGTGAACCTGTAGCTGTCGGATTCCTGGGTCAACATATTTTGTTGATCCTGGAACAACATTCCTGTCTGAAAATGTTATCCTAACTATATCCCTACCCCTAAACCTAACCATACCCCATAAGTTATTCCTTAAATCAGAGGAAAATGATAGGTGAATACCACTGATGTAGATGCACCAAACCCTGGTTGTAAACTTGACAAAAACTGTAAACTTGTCCCTCAAATCTGATTGGTTGATTGGAATGTTGTTCCAGGATCAACAAAGATGTTGATCCAGGAATGTTGCACTTGGTGAAATCAGGTTCTGCAACAAGACCTACGTTGCAAAAGGGGGGAAAAAAGACTGTTGGAAACACTATAAAACAAAACACTGTGAGCAGAGGCAGCAACCGATATTTGTTTCTTTCTGCAAAATAAATTATTGCTTTTCCCAAAAACATAAAGAACCAACCTGTCTCACTTTACCCAATAACACATTGCTACATTTACAGCCACGAGCAGATCCATAAATAGAGTGAAGCTGTAAAAACATCCTTTTTGTGAAATGTTTTAGGTGACAAGGGGATGGTATTTCATCCTATCACGGAACAGCAGGACACAAATTTAACTGCACTTTGTGAAAAACCCTGTAGAATCAACAGTAACAGAGCAGAGTTATAACCCCTGTTCAGAGAGAGTATCAAATGCACTGAGTACTTTATCTAGCTCCGTCTCTGGAGGCGTCACACAACCCAGCTTTACTGCAGGAACTGGCACCTGCTGCTTAGTCCTGGCATCATCTGAATGAAGATGGACTACTGCTGTTCTCCTCCTAACATGCATATCACTTACACCTAAATGAATGAATAGTGACTACTGCAAAGAGCCGTGTGAGCTCCTGATTCCTGTCGTGTTGGCAAACAGCTCAGTGTACTTCGTAGGTAAAACACAGTTTGATTACCCTCCAAAGCTGGATTGGATCCTTTGTTGATCTCGCAGTGTCTTCCTATGAAGGATGGGGAGCACTCACATTTGTATTTACCAATGTAGTGGAAACATGTCCCCCCGTTCAGACAGGGACTGGAAGCACAAGGATCCGGCTTTCCTAAACATAAAAGTTTAAACCGTCATGGACAGTTGGTACAGTTCTGTGTAGGCTACACGTGTGTGCATAAACTGGACATTTGCACAGTTTTGTTATGAAAGAAAGCACGGCAATGTGTGCGTCTAAACGAGGCCAACATGTGTGAGAAATCATTGATCATTACAGTAGCACTAAGAAAGAGAAACAGCTTTTCATGCATGTGCCAGGGCAAGTTGTTTTTCCAACATGTGAGGAATCCAAGTGTTGAACAAACTCCAACAAATTGGATCATTACACAAGGCCAAACAGTTGCACAACTCTAATGTGGGACAAAGTTGGGATAATGAAAATCTAGAGATGAAAAGCATCTTGGCTTTGAAGGGCTTTTATCTTTGTACAGTTTTATGGCGCTCTGTGTGTGCGGAAATGCCATTTTCCAAACATGAAGAAAAGCAGATTACACTATTATTCCATTTGACCAGAAAAGAGGAGAGGAAGGGTGAATGAGAACTGTAACATCTGTAACAACTGTAACTGGTAATTTACAGTAACATACTTGCACACACTTAGGTCTTTTTAAGGCAAACAAAATGCGAAAATCACAGACGAATCGACCAGACAGAAGGAAATGGAAATTCATGCCCCTACAATAGAGGGTGCAACACAAATGTACATTTTGCAATCATTACCCAGCTTTAAAAACAAAAAAATCTTAGGATCTGTATGTACCGTAACAAAAAAATGTATATCTTTTTTTATCTTTTTTGACAAATCTAGTTTTTAATGTAGTAAAAATACATTCATGCAAAAAGAATAAGATTTAAATATAAAAAATGTGGCGAAAAAAAAAATGCTGCAAACTGACTGATGGTGTGTTTATATGCTGGAGCGTTAATGTATGAGAAACATTTTTTGCAAAAAGAAAAACCTCACTAATCTCTCTAGCTATCCATGTAGTTCACAGGGTTCATAAAATGCAAATGTTTTATGTATGTTCAGGCTGCTCACATGTGGAGTACAAACTTTCAACGCTGCTTTGAGTGTGTTTGTTTGCACTACTAAATGCTCTAATATTGCTTCTGTAGGTGTCGGACACTTGATCCAAATCTCAAATTGTATTTGCTGGCACGTTTTATTGCTGGACGAAGAAAAAAAAAATTAAACTGCTTTGGTGGCAGGCAAATATTCATCTGGCATGAATAGCTTTATAGGAATCTATTATTCAAAATTTTCATGTGAAACATGTTTGGTGTGAAAGGGCCTTTATGCTTAGCAAACTAATAAGACTCTTATAAAAAAAAAACATAATCAAAATGCATTTACATCCACAGCAGAAAACCACTTATTGCAAGAAAATTGTCTTGAACACTGTGCCCCAATTGTCTTGAACTAAACACTTACCCACTTCACAGTGTTTCCCTGTGAAACGGTAGGGACAGACACACCGGTAGCTGTCAGCTTCTTCTTTACAAGAGCCTCCATTACGACAGGGACCAGAGGCACAGGAACTTAATCTGACTGAGGGGAAAAAAAAGAGGAAATTAAATGCCTTATGTATCTGCGAGTAGGCAAAATGACTTCTGTGAAATGAATATGTGATGCATTACATAATATCATGCACAATGATCGAATGTGACTACCTTTTAATGTGTAAGCATGGAAAAGACAAAATGTTAACAAGGATGGCAGATGTAACATACCTCTTTCACAATGCTGGCCTCTGTAGCCATGCTTGCACTCACAGATGTAGCCTCCATCTGTCTCATAGCAATACCCCCCATTCTGACACGGTGAAGAATCGCAGGCCGATCGGGGCTGTACTGAAAAACACACACATCGGCTTCACCACGTTCCCTCACAGCAGGTGATCGCTTTTACCATTCACTAGTAACTTTTATTTGTGTGTGTTGGAATGATTTCATTTAAATGCACACCACAGTATAGATCCTCTGTGTATTTTAATAGCCAAGTTGAAACTTTACCTTCACATTATGTCAACATACAAATAAATCGTTCTTTTTTCATTTACTCAACATAACGGCTTCATTGCTTTGGGGACCTTTGCCATCCTGACGACCTGGCACAGTTTTTGCTCATTTGTCATGGAGACCATGCTCAGCACAAGGCTTCAAGGCTCTCCAGGGCTCTTACCATATGGGTAGAAGTCCTTGTGATCGAAGTCGACACCGGTTTGGCAGGTGCAGAGGTACGTGCCGCCATATTCCAAGCATGGGCCTCCATCCGGACATGGTCTGTTGTTACTACAGGGTGTTTGTGTTACCTCTAAGGAGTGAAACAATCCACAGAAGTTAATTGTTATACAAATATGTGTGCAGTACAACTACTGATCAATAAAGCATGTTGCTTATGATTGACAGACTCTTTTCAGACTCTTATGATTCTCAGACTTTTAGTGCCTTCCATCATCATCATCAATCATCATCATCATCATGCAGAACAGCTCTCAATGTGATGAATTTCCAAAAATAAACGATTTAGTACAGCAGAGGTCTTTAACCCAATGCTCTGCAGAATTTAACTCCAACCATAAATCAAACACACCTGACCCAGCTAATGAAGCTCTTAAGAATCACACAGGCAAGTGTGCTTAAGCATGATGGAAATAAACTTTGCAGGACAGTGGGTCTCCAGGAGTAGGGTCTGAATTAAGGTATGATTACAAACCATTCAATGGTTAGCTTTCCTCAGGACAAAAGAATCATGCAGGTGGAACAGCGATGTAACGATTCACAATTTGTCACTTGTTAGTTACTTGTGCCAAACTGACATTTTTAATGCTAAGTGTTAGGCCTGGTGATGGAAAAAACAACAACATTTGAATTCACTATACTTATCTTTTCTACAATCTTTTCGAATAGCCTTTCACAGTAGAAACCAGACAAACTCCCTCTTAATGTAGATCAACAATTAGCATTATTGTCCTAACAAACACACTGCATACATAAAAATGGACCTCCCATACCTTAATATGGTCTTTGGAAGTTTGAGTCTATGAGAAATCTATTCTGCATTTGTTTGCCGTTAATACATACCAAACTGACAGTAGAGTCCAGTGAAGCCTGTCGGACATTCACAGGTGCCATTCACATCAACACAAACTCCTCCGTTCTGACAGGGACACTCCTCTGTAGGGATTTAAATGTGAAGCAGAGAGAAAGAGGCAGATAAAAATACTTTTGGAAGGAGCTCAGCATAGTTTTCACTTTTCTGGTTAAGTAAACATTCTAAATATTCAGAAATATGTTGCTCTCTCTTCACATCAGTCAAATTGGCACAAAGTGTAAATTCAGTGGAAGCATGTGTGGGAATGTCACATTGTGTGTGTGTGGGGTTACGAATAGTGTTCTGTAGTGGGATTTGTTGTATAGTTTTTTGATGAAAAAAACTTGGGTGCAGTTTTTCCCACAACATTTTCTTCACAGTTCATAGTGTGCTGAACGACTGTAAGTCAGTATTCTGTGCAGCTTTTCCATACTGGAAGACTTTTTATTTTCTCCTTCCCGCAGTAATTGCAGCAGTGGATCAAAGTAAGTTGCTGTATCACTGTTAAATTGCTTCCTTACGTGAGGGTGCTATTTTTCTGATAATATGTAACATGGTTTTTATCAAAATGTATGACCCTTGGGGCAATTAATAGGTTGTTAATTCGCTGGAGCCATTTTCATTTGTTGTCTTTAAGGTCGGTGTCTTTGATCTCTGTGCCCCATTAGACACTCCTGGGTTCTCCCTGTGAGCTTCTGCCTTCTCTTTCTGAGTGGACTGCACAAATTTTTCCACTACACATTCCAAGTGAGCCGGGCAGGAAGGTATTCTGGAGATTTAGGAGAGTCTATATAAGCATCAATAGTTATTTCAGCTCCAAGGGGAATAGGGTGAATTTGCTGCAGCTCACAAAGTGCTTTTAAATCTTGAGGGACAAAGTGTGCAGTGGACACAGTGACCCTGGGAGCAGGGACGCTGACTGACAAGGTACGACTAAATGAGATAAAGCAGAAGAGTGGATGTTGTACCTCATGTCATCTTCATAACCCAAGTCTTTGTAATTTTGTGGTTGGGTGTCAGAGCGTCCAAACACATCTCACCTGCTTTGTTGCAAGGAAATGAATTCCAAACATTAGGACTGTCTCATAAAACAGAGGCCCTTTTAAGTCTAGACAAGAGCCCTTCCTCTTGTTGGTAAAGTAGTAAAAAGTGCCATAAAGCAATTATTTACAACATCAAGCGACTTGCTGCAAGGTCTGAGCAGTAAACTGGGTGAGGCTGTGTAGGTTTGGATAATTATGCTCATCCATCAAGGCTGCATAGTCTTCCTCAGGCAGTGCTTCAAATTCCTGTGGGATAGTGATGTCTGCCTTGTTCTTCCTCTGTGCCATATTCCTGCCCAATTGCTTGAGGAAATTAACTACTGTGCATTAAAGTCTGAAAGTACTGTACCTTCACAATCGTCACCATAGTAACCGGGGATGCAGGTGCAGTTGTAGTTTCCAGAGCCAATGTACTCGCAGATTTGACGTTTTTCACAACTCTCTCCATCACAGGGAACTGAAAGTGAAATATTACATATGTGTGATCTTTAACGGAAGAGATTAAAGGCCCATTCACACCAAGAGCAATAACTATAACGATAACTATATTGGCGTCCACACAAATGCACAATATCTTTCTGTTTATTTTAAGCATGCTGCAGTTTTGAGCTCTTTAAATCAGATGGATTCTGATTGGCTGTCAATGTTTTTATCTTTAATCATCTGGAAATGTTTTTTTTCTGAAAGTAAATTCCAACAATACCATTTACTGGTGACGTTAATGTTACAGTTGTGGTGTGTACTCTGCCATTCTTTTATATTTAGAACAATTTTTAGAACGATATCTTTAACGTTATCTTTATAGTAGGGCTGGGAATCGAAAAAAAAAAAAAAATGAATTAATCGCACAATTTGCTGTGATTAATCGCAATTAATTGCATTTTCCCCCAAGCTTGTAAAGGTAAACGAAGAATCATCTAATTAAATTAAACAACACAAAGGAAGTATATTTAAAATAATATTTTAATGACATCTTGTGAACTGTAAACAGACTCTCCTCAGAACCACAGAGTAGTTGTTCCCATCAAATAAAATGCGTGCAGCAACATTATAAATACAGTGGGGAGAACAAGTATTTGTTACACTGCCGATTTTGCAGGTTTTCCTACTTACAAAGCATGTAGAGGTCTGTAATTTTTATCATAGGTACACTTCAAATGTGAGAGACGGAATCTAAAACAAAAATCCAGAAAATCACATTGTATGATTTTTAAATAATTAATTAGCATTTTATTGCATGACATAAGTATTTGATCACCTACCAACCAGTAAGAATTCCGGCTCTCACAGACCTGTTCGTTTTTCTTTAAGAAGCCCTCCTGTTCTCCACTCATTACCTGTATTAACTGCACCTGTTTGAACTTGTTACCTGTATAAAAGACACCTGTCCACACACTCACTCAATCAAACAGACTTCAACCTCTCCACAATGGCCAAGACCAGAGAGCTGTGTAAGGACAAAATTGTAGACCTGCACAAAGCTGGGATGGGCTACAGGACATTAGGCAAGCAGCTTGGTCAGAAGGCAACAACTGTTGGCGCAATTATTAGAAAATGGAAGAAGTTTAAGATGATGGTCAATCTCCCTCGGTCTGGGGCACCATGCAAGATCTCACCTCGTGGGGCATCAATGATCATGAGGAAGGTGAGGGATTAGCCCAGAACTACACGGCAGGACCTGGTCAATGACCTGAAGAGAGCTGGGACCACAGTCTCAAAGAAAACCATTAGTAACACTCTACGCCGTCATGGATTAAAATCCTACAGTGCACGCAAGGTCCCCCTGCTCAAGTCAGCGTATGTCCAGGCCCATCTGAAGTTAGCCAATGACCATCTGAATGATCCAGAGGAGGAATGGGAGAAGGTCATGTGATCTGATGAGACAAAAATAGAGCTTTTTGGTCTAAACTCCACTCGCCGTGTTTGGAGGAAGAAGAAGGATGAGTACAACCCCAAGAACACCATCCCAACCGTGAAGCATGGAGGTGGAAAAATCATTCTTTGGGAATGCTTTTCTGCAAAGGGGACAGGACGACTGCACCGTATTGAGGGGAGGATGGATGGGGCCATGTATCGCGAGATCTTGGCCAACAACCTCCTTCCCTCAGTAAGAGCATTGAAGATGGGTTGTGGCTGGGTCTTCCAGCATGACAACAACCCGAAACACACAGCCAGGGCAGGAGTGGGCAATTAAGGAGTGGCTCCGTAAGAAGCATCTCAAGGTCCTGGAGTGGCCTAGCCAGTCTCCAGACCTAAACCCAATAGAAAATCTTTGGAGGAAGCTGAAAGTCCGTATTGCCCAGCGACAGCCCTGAAACCTGAAGGATCTGGAGAGGGTCTGTAAGGAGGAGTGGGCCAAAATCCCTGCTGCAGTGTGTGTAAACCTGGTCAAGAACTACAGTAAACGTATGATCTCTGTAATTGCAAACAAAGGTTTCTGCACCAAATATTAAGTTCTGCTTTTCTGATGTATCAAATACTTATGTCATGCAATAAAATGCAAATTAATTACTTAAAAATGTGATTTTCTGGATTTTTGTTTTAGATTCCGTCACCCACAGTTGAAGAGTACCTATGATAACAATTACAGACTTCTACATGCTTTGTAAGTGGGTATCAAATACTTGTTCTCCCCACTGTATATACTGCAGTAACATGGATTGGCGAGGCCCTCCTGTAGCCTTGCTAGTTACGTTGCTAGCACCTGGGTGCTTTGCTTTTAAATGGTATATTAAAGGACAAGTTCGGTATTTTACACTTAAAGCCCTGTTTACAGATCGTTTCTGATGAAATAGAACGGTTAAGATTAAATTTTGGACAAATGCTGCTGTCCCGAGAATTTTAGGTTTCTTTCGCTTTCCCAAACACCAGTAGACTGGGTGTATAGGTGCACTCGAACACTCCTTCCTAAAACACATTAAACTTTCGTTTACAAAGACGTGAAACTCACCGAGTGGTCAGGGGTGTCCACTGATATGCTCACACAAAAATCGCTGCAAAAGATGCTTTCCAACAGGTGTTTTACCATTCGTTGTAAAACTGTGGACCTATTTTTCCAAACGCCTCACACCCGAACTTCTTCCGCTGAGAGCTTGAATAATAGACACTCCAGCCCAGTTGGTGGCGATAATGCACCTTTGCAAGCAAACCACTGGCATTTCATTGTTTGCGATCCGCCGTAAAAAAAAAAAAAAAAAAAAAAAACACGAAGAAGAAGAAGAAAACAACCCCATTTCAGTTTCCGGCGCGGAGTAATACCGTACCTCACAGCACATCCAATGCAAGTCAATGGAGGAGACAAAAACTACGATAAAACCTGTTGGAAAGCATCTTTTGCAGCGATTTTTGTGTGAGCATATCAGTGGACACCCCTGACCACTCGGTGAGTTTCACGTCTTTGTAAATGAAAGTTTAATGTGTTTTAGGAAGGAGTGTTCGAGTGCACCTATACACCCAGTCTACTGGTGTTTGGGAAAGCGAAAGAAACCTAAAATTCTCGGCACAGCAGCATTTGTCCAAAATTTAATCTTAACCGTTCTATTTCATCAAAAACGATCTGTAAACAGGGCTTTAAGTGTAAAATACCGAACTTGTCCTTTAAAGACAAATTGCTTCTATGGTATTTTAATTCAGCTTTGCAAATTGTACACACCATCTTTGTTTTGTCAAACGCACCATCAGGCAATTTTTTAAATGCAAACATTCCACATACAACTCCATCCTTGTCCTTCTCCATCATGAAAGGGTGACTTGGTCACAACAGGAAGTCATTAAATCGAGGTAAAAAAAGTGCTGCGTCAATTGCATTTTTTTTTTTTTTTAAATGCATTAAACATCTCAAATTAATCACAAAGTTTAACACGTTAATTCCTCCAGCCCTACTTTATAGTTATCATTCTTGGTGTGAATGGGCCTTAAGAGATTAACCTTAGCAGGAACTTGAAGAACATTTACTTACCTGTCTGATTTGCAGCATCGGTCGTAGAGGAATTTTCCATGACAACTAACTCTGTTTTAAGGGAAAAAATATATTTTTTATATTATATTCTGGGGTCAGCCTGATCTAGTACATGAACAATAAATTAGAAAAATTAATCAGTTCAATTAGTCAGACACGTGGTCTGAAGCCATAGTTAATCTAGAGCATCCCCTTTTCTTTATTAATTTCTTTGTGTCGATCCCAGTTGGAAAATGTTACAGCAGGCCAAATATAAAGGGGAAAGTAGGTGGCTGGCTGTGTAAACATCTTCTATGATTAAACATTTTTCCCATTGCAAAGGGAAACAAAAACAAAGACGGGGTAATATGTTGCGGCTGGCATATATAAAGTAAGATGGTGGGTTGAACTCAAGAGAGTAAAAGCACACCTGTCTCACAGTGGCTTCCAGTGAAGTTTGCCGTACAGGTGCAGGTGTAGTTATTCAGCAGGTCTACACATACACCTCCATTCAAACATGGCATGGATGCACATTCATTGATGTCTGGATTCAAAAACACAAGATTCATTTGTCAGTGCAGATACAGATACTGGAACAGCTTGGTTTGGACTGTATCAGTATCTTAAGATGTGAGGATGTATGAAAGTTCATGCAGGTATATGGTTTCATTGACCAGGTGTCTAGCATTAACAATAATCTGGTCTCATGTAGAAACAAGGGTTCAAGATATGCAAAGGTCAGCGGTTTAGTTTCCAAAGTACTTCCCAACTGGGCTTGTCATCAATAACCTCCATTGTGAGAAGCCCAATTTGTTAAACAGGGGGAATCATGTCAGTGCTTTTTCCTAAAAAAGTCAGATCGAGGTTTGCTTAGAGATATTTGGAACATAAAACCTGACCTAATATGAAAACACAGGAATAGAAAACAAAGTAACTGATAATATAATTCCATTTACTAGCTGCCCTTAAAAGTATTGCACTATAGCAGTCTTCATGCAGTTAGTCTAGATAAAACCATCTGTCAAATGAATAAGTGTGTGCCTAATGCGGAAAAAAGGAAATGTTCCCTGGGGAAAGCTGTGGCCTTTCAGTGACACTCCCAAGATCCGTACTCACCTGACTCACATAGGAACCCAGTATAACCTGCTTGGCATAAGCAGGTGAAGTTGCCGACACCCTCTATGCACTGTGCTCCATTGAGGCATGGGGTCTCTTGGCACTCATCTATGTCTGCAGGCAATAAACACAGACACACACACATACACACACACTGAATATTTATTCAGCTGATTAATATATCCTCCACACCGTTCCCCTCACTCTGAAACTATGCACTTCTGGCTGTGAAAGGTATTAGAGGTTTGATACATCTCTGCAGGCTGGACTGTGGGAACGAGAAGGAGGTTCAAGCCAGCAGAGTGCTAAGGGAGGAGGGGGGGACGAAGTCAGTTAGGAGAGAGGCCACAGCACGAAAAGAAGAGCTTACTACGTTCAAAACCCGCATCCTTTTTCACTCGCTATTTTAGACCTCATTGGCCAACTTTTTTAGAAGAGCCTGCATTGGACATTGGAGAAATGCAAGTTTCTTATTGATTATTGGAGCAATACCATGACGTTTTCTTGTGATGAACTTAGCGTGCAATGCATTATTGAAATTGGAGTCAGATAATTGAAGAATCAGATATTTACCCGTCTCACATGTTGTCCCTATGAATCCCAGTGGACACAGGCAGATGAAGTGGTTGATTTTGTCCATACATGTGCCTCCATTCTGACAGGGGTAGGAGGAGCACTCATCAACCTCTATCAAAACACAGAAAAGAACGACAAATATGACTTTTATTAGATGTGCACACAAGAATGAAAACATTAGGGAATCCTAAAGTCCAGGGGGTGGAGGAAAGGGTAATGAATTGACCACAGCAAAACGTTGGACTGACTCTACTGTATGTATATTACATACAGATGTGACCAGGGGAAATTCTCTCTCTCAGGTTGTCCCCCTGGCTTGCAGGGTGGAATTCTGCTTTTACAAGTTGAGTTCCTCTTTCCTGGCAAGAACGAACAAATAGGATGAGTACGGGTTGTTGGAGATGGAAGGATTTCATCATTCGTTTACCTATCTGGCACCTGCGTCCAGTGAAGCCAGATAAACACGAGCAAGTGAAGGAGGGATTTCCTGTGATGCAGTCGTCAATGCAACGGCCACCATTTTGACAGGGCCTTAAGTTAGCACAGACCAAAGCTGAGGAGGACAATAGAAAAGAGTCTGAGCAGACTTATATTTTCCTGTTTGTACTGTCTATAATGTTTTCTAATTTGCTGGATTTTTCTTTTTCTTTCATTTGGTGGTGTACCTGAGTCATTGCAGCTACCCACTTGCACCTGAGAATCATCAATACGAAAGACCCAACGACCAGGATAGCCCACATTCGTGGTGGTTTCAACTTCTACAATATCATCTGTCCGAGAGCCTGGGATGTTGAAATAGCGCCTCCCATCACCAGCATTAAAACCTGCCTAGGAAGAGAGTGGAAGTGTGGGAGAGTTCTCTCAGAGTGGATTCTTTCATAATTTAATTTCACTACAGTAATTTCAGTCAAGATTAAAAATTCATGACGGAGCTGAAAAGTAAAGGCAATGACCTTACCTGTGCAGCTATTCCCCCCAAGCCTGCTAGGTCACCACCACTGGTAGCATGCATCCCTGTTGTCCAGGTAATATTGTGGTACTGGAAGATGGTGAAGGAGAGCTCACCATCTGTGATAAGAACTACTTGAAATGTATTGACCTTTAGAATAGAGCAGAGGGCAAGTCAGTTGCCACAACCAGTATGCAATTATTATTATTATTATTATTATTATTATTATTTTTTTTTTTTTTTTTTTTTTTTTTTTTATGTTAGATCAGGGTTTCTTAACTCTGGCCCTCGAGATCCACTGTCCTGCAGAGTTTAATTTTGACCAGGGTTGGAGCTAAATCCTACTGGACAGTTGACCTTGAGGGCCAGAGTTGAGAAACTCTGCTAGATGGTCTTTTAGAGAAAACAAATGCTGTGTTGATTTTGTTAGTTTAAAGGACATGAACTTGGTACCGGAGTTATTGAGGTGCCACCAAAAAATGTGACTTGATGCCAGGTAGCAATCAGAACCCATGTGGTGACAAACATAGGGAACTCAGGGAAGTAATGATTAGTGTCTGCAGTGGCTCTTCTCAGGATAGCAGGATCTTTGCTATCTCGATAAAAGACTTTTCCTGCCCTCCGGTTGTCTACATCTGCCCAGAACGGAGCCACCACCCTGCGGTCTCCAGCAATAGGGAATGCCACAGGGGTGAACTGGGACACCTCCCTCAGGAATGACACCAGGCCATTGTTGTTGACCTAGAAGACATGGGGAAAAAGAACAAGTACATGCTCTGGGTTAGCAGAGTCGGCACACAAAGCTTCCTTCAGCTCACCTTCCTGGGACTCATTCCCAGATTCCACTGCTGAAGCTTTACCACACCATGAGCTGCATGTTTGGACATTGACATTCTGAGTTGCACAAATAACATATTTCATCTCAATTAAATTCTTTCCACACTCAGGTATACCTGACAACAGAGACTGGGTTAGTTCACTCAGGAGTACTGCAGAGTCAAGAAATCCTAGACCAACAGAAATCAAATGATTTTACAAGGACTGTTTCCAAGCAGGAGAACTTCAAACCATCAAAAACTCAGTTTCTTGTAGTGACTCTTGGAGTAGATATTGCGAAAGGCCTGGAACAGTCATCTGATGGCTATGATGTATGGAACATGCTGACTGGGGATAAGCGGAGACAAGCTGAGGTGTCCAGCACTGTGTTGACACTCGAGAGTGAGCAGTAGCATTGCATGATGAAAGAGTGAGGCAGGCTCCTGTGGCAGATGTATCCTTTTCCCATCAGGGAACAGACAGCTGCCTTGTTCTGCCAGACATCCACGTCTTGCAGCTGAGAAAACCGGAGTACTGTTCAGACACGCATACACACTCTGACACACCTGCCCTGGCTCCTGTCTACTAGAAGTGGTTTTAGAGGGTGAGGTCCTAATAACTGCCTCTAAAGTAACCACAGAGCCCAACACTTGCTTAGCTGACCACTGGCCTTGCTCTGTTGACTGTGTCTACTCCTGTGATGAATGTCCTGCCAAGCTGACATAGAAGAAACCTTAAAGCATTCACAGGGCCGCAGTGTTACTAAACTGATATGAATATCAAAGCAAATTCACTAAACAGGCAAATCGGTGTCTGTGAAATAAATTTTGCCTGTGCGCCCTGCTTCACCCTTTAATTGTAGTTTTTGCAACCAAATTTTCCTCCAGTGGAAAGATTGGACATTTGAAATCCTTTCTGAACTGTGACTCACCTAAACTGTTCTCTGATTTATATTAGAGAAATACTACCAGTCACCTCTCTGCACCATATCATATTATCACAGCACAGAGCTACAATGAGAGAGTGTGTCTAACATATGCTAGTCAGTTTGCACCTGCTTAGACACACTCCTCTCCAGGTGTTCGCCCCCTAATGCCAACTACCCTGTCCCTTAATTTCCCTCATCTGCACCCAACTCTGGCAGAAGCAACAGCAACAAAGGCAATGTCAGACACATGGCCTTTTTTCTCCCCTCCCCATGCGTATGGAAACCATAATTCTGAGGCCTTTGCTGTAAAAACAGTAGAGGAAGTTTTGTTTGGCCTGACTCGGGTGCTTGGTTAATTGGCCGACCGCAGTCTTCCCCTTTCTGCATCAGCATGCTGTGGCAAGAGTGTGGTTAACGTGGAGAAGCAGAGTGAAGCCTGTAGGGCCACAACTCTGGGGTCATTGAGAGGAGCCCTGTGAGAGAAGGAGAATGAAAGAAAAGACAAAGAGTGAGATGCAAGAGAGATGGAAAAGATGGAGGAATGGAAAGTGCAGGCACAGTTCACTGACAGATACAAACCCTTGACAGGAACCAAAGTGTGATTTAGTGTAAATGTTTCACAAATGACCAAAACACTTGAGAATGG
Organism: Squalius cephalus; assembly: GCF_949319135.1. Lineage (NCBI taxonomy): Eukaryota > Metazoa > Chordata > Actinopteri > Cypriniformes > Leuciscidae > Squalius > Squalius cephalus. The sequence continues at coordinate 17,815,432 of NC_137131.1, forward strand.
GCTGCAGTACCAAACCATTGCATGCTAATGATATAAGCAGCAAACTGGGAAAAGAGAGTTGTATAGCCAATAGGGAAAGCAGTGTTTTGACCGGTGCAAGCATTGGAGAGGTAGCAACAGTGTGTGGAGGTAATGAATGGAAATTGCTTACCTTGCTGCTAAATTAGCAGCGGAAATCTCACTAAGCACTACATTAGCGATTATTCTCTGGTGCTGTAATATGTGCTGGCTTTTGTTCTGATCTTTTTGTATCATCTGGAAGAGGTTAAATTAACTGCTTTTCCTCCATGTCCTGGTATCTTATTAAAAGTACTGTAGGATGGAGTAGTTGGATCTAACCACAAAGGTGAATAAAAGCAATCATATCTTGTGGGATGTACAAATTAATTTACATCAAAATAATTTAAAGTAAATAAACTGAATTATTATTGCTCTTTTTAAAACATGTATTTCTAGGTCTACATGGTGCAACTCCTGCAACCATGTTATTTATTTATTTTTGTTATTCTTCACTGGATATACTGTATCAACAATTTTCATGGGCTGATTTTCATTTTAATACTAAAATAAACAATCACCTGGGAAAAAGGATGCCAATACAAATCCCTCCATAAAAAAAGGTGCCCAGAGATCAGCTTGGAAAAAACATGGAATCTTAACACGCACACTTTTACTTGCATTTCCTAGAAATTTGAGGAAAAAGCTGAAGTGGGTATATATGTTTGTATGGTTGACCTTGGCTCCTCTTTCTCCAGGTCCTTGTGTGGCTATAGTGGGTTTCTTTATCATGACTGGCAGTCCACAAAATGCCAAACCATGACCCTTTGTATGGCACTGCACTCATTCATATCTTATAATAATATACAAAGATGTTCACTATTCTTGGAAAAATAACTGAAGCTCAGTATAGAAAAATTAATTTCAGTGGCTGCCCCAATTGAATTGAGTCCAAATATTAGCTTAAAGCTTAGCATAACATATGACTTATCTTGACATAAAGCATTAAACGCTAAGCTACCCAGTTCCTAACAAAATCACACATATGACCTCACGTACTTAGCTAATATTTGTGCTACTTAAGTGAAAAGGAGGAGGAGCAAAAAGCATAGAGAGAAAAAGAGATAAAGAGAAAATCCCTAAAGGTTGAAGATTGCCTCTATAGTTGCGCAAACATGAAGTGTTATAGTGCTGAGGATGAGCTTTAGCAGATGTGCTCTCAGTGTGCCGTGAAACCTCAAATCTTTCTGTCCCCATCATTTTCCCTCTTCTGTTTTGACTCAACTGTTGGATGAACAATTCTATGCCTAATACAATTATAAACATCCATTTTATAGCTTCTCATACAAACAACTTGTTGGGAGGTATCGGTTTCTTAACTTGAGGTCCCCAAAAATCCACCATGGTGTTCTGTTCACCATCAAAACTTACACCAGTTTCATTCACAATAATTTCAAGCTTTCTGTTTTTTACATTTGTTGTGGAAGTCCATGTCATGCTTTCCTCTCTATCCTTGGATCTCATCCTCTCTGCTCTTCATCCCAGTTGTTCATAAGGTTAGTTAATTGAGAGCCTGCGTTGTTTGGCATCCCTGAGACACTTTACAGATGCATCTGGGTTCTGTTAAAGGGATCTCTCCTTTCTTCACTAGAGCAGCTGGACAAGTCCAGTGGGAAGACCCCTGAACTTGTTATCTGAGGCTGAAGAAGAGTAGGAGTAAGAGGAAGAGTGAGGGTAAATGAGGGGAGAGAGGAGAGGTCACAGCTACATGTGAAATCTCTCAGACCCAAACAAATGGACAGCATTGTGGAACAAGAAACAGGACATTTTGGACAAAGATCATGCAGAGAGGACATATCGACCAGGCACTTGGAGGCACTGGATGGCAAAGAACTTGCTTTCATAATTCTCGGCGATGAGGCTTGAATGTAGATGACATAGTAATGTATATTTATGTTCTTTGTAATATATAGCAGAACAGTGTACTGTGAAAAAAGCTGGCCACTTATATTGAATTATTATTTCAGCTATTTTTAATACATTTCCTCAGCCCAACAAAAGAGTTAAAAATTAGTTTTGTGAATAAAGCTTAGTTTCAAAGCCTAGAACAAAGTTCATTCATTCGTCCGTTCATTCATTCATTCATTCATTCATTCAAAAACAGCTCTGCAAACTTGTTGTTATGCCTAATATAGTTGAATCTGACACAGGAATGTAGTTGTCAGGAAATGGACAAATCCCTGTTTTCCCTGTCAGTAAAAAAATACACTAAATACACTGCCTTGAAGCTGAGGCAGAGATCAGTATTTTTGAGTCACAGTTATAGTATTATAAATAATATTTCAATTATCGTGAAGGGGGAGTGAATGAGAAAATGTGAGAAAGATGACTGGGGGTGGATAGAGAGAGTAGGTCAGAAGGTGAAACATGCAATAGCTGGCAGTACTGATCCTTCTTTTTGCTTTAGGAAAGCTCTTACAGTAATACCCTGAGACAACTCTCAAGAACCACCTCAAATTGTTTGGTTCAAGAGCTTTTCTGTTTTTCCAAGCCCAGAAGGCTTGGAATGCACTTCCGGACGAGGAATTATCCACGAGGATCTGCCCTCTGAAATCTCACCTGTTCAAATGCAGCTCTCTTTTGGAAGAGATCAACATGTGGCTATGGCGTGCAATAAAGCTGAAGTGTAATTGATTCTGTTCAAGCAGCTCGAGTGCATTACAGAAATCTTGACCGCAATTTTAATGCTGTCGCATGCCTCAATGCACCGGTGATTTGCAAAATCTTTTTCAGATCGACCTGCAGTTACCTCCCAGTTTGTACTCGGTGCACCCTTTCTGTAGTTACCACCCAGTACTGTAGCTTCAGTCCTCTTCTGCTCTATCACATTGAACTAATCTAATTTTAGATCTTCACTGCTATCCGCAGCAGGTCTTATCTTGTCTCCAATTCACATTAATATTTACATTGCGCTCTGAGATATGAGATACTTCTCGGGGTGACGCACAGATGCATCACAAGTTAAACTAAGTTATGTAGACAACCCTGCACTATTTTAGCAAGCTGCATTTGCCAGAACATGAATCTAAGTGACTTCATGACTTTAAAATAGGAAACACAATATTACCCCTCAAAGTTGTGAGGGAACGTTTGTTTGAATGACATGTAGTGGCTGGGTGGGAGAACGGTTCTCTGGCATGTCTGCTGTGTCAGTTGTCCGCTGCATTGGGATTGTGATCTCATTCATCCATTTGCTCGCAGACCAGTCTGGAAACGTAGCCTCTGTTGCTGTGGTACCTCGGCCAGGCTGGGCAGGTTGTTGGGAATGGAAATATGGTAGTAAAGATGGGTGCTCAGGGTGGGGCAGCGTATTTTGGGAGGCAGAACGACTGGGATGCTGCACCAAAACAGATGGTGTTAATTTACGAGGATGGAGCTTCCTCTGCGGAGGCTGAGAAGCTTACATGTCACAGATCAAAGCCCATCTCGCACAACCAAAAGCAGGACGCGACTATGATCAAAGCACCGAGATCTGTCAGAGCACTCGCCACACTCGTTTTCTCTCGCTGGTCGTACTTGCAGTTTCTTCTCTCTCCCTCACTCTCTCAAACCACAGTTTATGCAGATGTGTTGCAGCCGCAATATAGACTGTCATCTTTTCACTAAAAACCATCCAGTAGTTCAGTCACTGTGTAGGACCAAATGTAACGTAAAAACTTTGTGGTCCAGAGGCTCATTATCCAATCTCAGGCTATAAGACCTGGCTCTGTTTCCCTCAAAGACACATACACAAACCAATTAAGCTACTGAATGAAAGACCTAGTTCTCCTGCACAACACTGATACACATACACATACAATCTGTACTCACATAGAGTCCGGTGTGCCGTTCTCCGAAGAAAGGGAAAGCCACGGATATTGCTATCAGTCCTGATCCCCCATCATCTTGCTCGATGGTCTGGGAGTCACCTTCATCCAGCCCAAAAGGGTAGAACTCCTCCAGAGGTACAGCAGCCTCCATGCCATGAAGCAAAATAAGAAGCAAACACATGGAGAGCACTGGTCTCCTCAGCCACCCCATGACCTTGTCTGCACAGGGATGGAGAGGAGAGGACTAGGATCCTGGACACTCAGAGAGGGCAACAGGACAACTCTAATCACCAGTGCCAAATGCTCAACCAATGATACTCTCCTTGTCTTTCTTCTCCCTGTTTCTGTAAATTTTCCTCTTTTTGGTTTCTAATTCCACTCTTTGTTTCCTCTCAGATCTGCTCTGAGCCCTGGTACTTGGACTGTTGGTCTAAGACAAGGGGGTAGATTCCTTGCATTCTGTGTGCTGCTGGGTGCTCAAGAGCTGCCGTGCTCCGTGCCGCTCACTGAAATGAACAGAGTGAGAGAGAGAAAGAAGGAGAGGGAGCAGAGTGATTCGGCTCTATTTTTTTTTTTTTTTTTACAATCCAGTGACTTGGTCCCTGATGGTTAGTTTAGAAATATCCTCAATAAAACCTCTATTCTGCCTGCCAAAGGAGTTCTTTCAGACCCAGCCCCACCCCCCCAGGGATTCACTACCTTGCATGATTAAGAACTCTCATCCAATAGCTGAGAAGAGACCGGTAACTGGATAAGCACTGGGTGGAGCTATGGTAATCAAAGGGCTGCTTTAAAGAGACTCTGACAGGGCACTCTCCTCTACTCTTAACCTTTGCTGAAAAATACCCTTACTCACAAGCACGTGTCTCGTGTGGTACAAACTACCACATGGCAGTGTAAGAGTTCCAGAGTGGCATGTGATAGGATGCATATATAGTGCATTCCTTGCATATTGTGCTCAAGAAGCCTGTTCAAGAGGAGGAAAATATACACAAACCCTTTGGTTTGGACTAGAGATGTACTGAAGGCTTGCTTACTCTCTGAATATCAATTTTCCTCCAAATTAATAACACAAGACAATAGATTTTATATATGCCTGAAACAACTCCCCTTAAAATAAAATTAGATTCTTTTTACACAGGGGGTCATTAGTGGTAGGAATCAAATCATGGAGCAAGAACATCTTGCAACAAGGATCTTTTTATGTGTACACATCATATACAGCAATTATCCAAAATGCCAAAACCAACTGACAGCAATTATTCAGAACACAAAAATCATTTTTTTTGTTTGTATGTTTTATTGACAAAAATTACTTTGTGATTAAACAAAACAGTTTTCTAATAGTTATTATATGGAACACCGTATAATTCGTGATTAAGAATCGCTTTAACACCCATTAGAGAAACACCATATGGAAACAAATTATTATGAAAACAACATTCTACATTTTCTATATATCCTAATCATTTAACAAACTCATTGCTCATTGTTTCTGCCTTAAAGTAATACACTTTTAGCTAACTATGTGATTTGTATATGTACATTTCTGAAATACATAACTTTGATAGTCACCTCTGATAACAGATCACTCTATTATAATGCAGACATACATTTTCTGTAAAGCTGCTTTGAAACAATATGTATTGTGAAAAGCGCTATACAAATAAATGTGAATTGAATTGAATTTGTAGGCAAGATATGATTCGTTTTCTGTCCTGATTCACTCTATCTGTAATTTAGCTAAGACAAGATGATCTTATTCTCTAAATGGCTGTGTAATTAAATAATGATCACAGTAATTATTTAGGTTACAGAGTAGCAAGTTATAAAGAAAGTAAAGAGAGAAAAATTATGTGGTTTATTACACAGTTTGGGAACCTAGGGTGTGATGTTTTAGGTAGGTACAGCGGTTTCAAACTGTGTGTATGTGTGTGTGTGTCCTGGTTAAACCAACATTATGGGGACAAAATGTCCCCACAAAGTTGGCAATATCCGAAATCCTTGTGGGGACATTTTTGGACCCCATAAGGAAAACAGCTTATAAAACATACTAAGTGATGTTTTTTGAAAATGTAAAAATGCAAGTGTGTGTGTGTGGTGTTGAATTGAGACTGTGCTTAATGCTCTAAGATGAACAGGGATAGACTTAGGTAGATTTATCGTCTGCTTTTAACAGTTTGAGAAGCAAATCCTTAAAACAATTTGGCAATTGAGAAGAATTTAGTGAAACAGTGATCTCTTTGTTTGTTGTTACTGGGTTCTTATGGTGTGGATCAGGATTACTTAAAGTATTTGTGCAAGTTTAGTCCAACAATTCTCCCTGAGACCAGTGATTTTGTGTTTTTTTTAAAACCAAAGTGTGTGTGAAGTATGCATGTGTAAAATTTCATTATGCATAAGTTATGCATAAGTCCATCCATGTAAGCACTGGCCCTGTTTCATTGGCCTTTGAGAGATTAAAAACAAAAAGCTGTCAGTTGGTTACCGTGGCCTGAATTCCCAAGCCATTTCGTTTTTTTAGACCCCCAATCTATGTATCTGCTTCATATATGCTTGCCTCCTCTTCATCTCCTGCTCCAACTGTTCTTTCAGTGTGCAAACCTGAGAAACACACTACAGTTATTGCAAAGCAGTCATGTATTCATCAGAGACTTCTTGCTATTGAATGTGATGTAAATGTACACTCTTATAATGCATGTGGTCACATCTTTATAGCTTTCTCAAACCTGTTCCTCCAAACAGTGGACCCTCTGGCGGTGAGCTTTCTCCCGAGCCTCCAGTGCTCTCTCTACCTGCTGCTGGGAGTTCCTCATCCGCTCTGACTCCAGGTCCAGCTCTTGCCTGAGGTGAGCCGTCACTTCCATGAGCCTCTGGGAGTGAGTCTGCTCCAATATAGAGATCTGGGACTGCAGAGACAACACATTATATCCTATCACAGGTGAATCCAATACACAAACAAAAATACATTTTTATATTATTAGCGGTGCTTTGTAAGGTACTATAACTATTGCTCACTTGAATAAACCCATAACCCTGAGCATTAAACTCAGGCTTTATTTTCGCACAGTTTTGGGTTACAGGAATGAATATGAAGAAAGAGAAGAAATGTACATCTATGCTTTTTTCGAAGCAATCAGACTTTTTTTTTTTTTTACTTGGGACCAAGTGCCAATCAAAAGTTGAGTGGACTAGATTCTGATCCATGCATTAAAAATGTCATAATACTTGCAAATATCTATATCACCTGTAGTGTGTGAATTTCAGCCTGTGTCTCGCTTAACTCTAGCTCTAGATTTCGGATTTTTTGTTCTTGCTGTTCTCTCTCACGCTCAGCATGCAGTACCTCGACCTCTTTCCTTTGGCGATTCTGTTCCACCTGCACACAACACACGCATTCAAACACTAAATGTGTCAAGGATAGAAATCTGGTGTGAAATACTGTCACATGCTTTACATTCATGTACTGTATAGAATTTGCAGCTTAAAGGATTAGTTCACTTTCAAAAAAAATTTTGCTGATAATTTACTCACCCCGATGTCATCCAAGATATCCATGTCTTTCTTTCTTCAGTCGAAAAGAAATTAAGGTTTTTGAGGAAAACATTCCAGGATTTTTCTTCATATAATGGACTTCAATGGCAACCAACGGTTTGAAGGTTCAAATGTCCGTCTCAATACAGCTTCAAAGTCTCTACACGATCCCAGTCGAGAAATAATGGTCTTATTTATAAGATAATAAGATAATAAAAAAAAATCTATATATATACTGTATATATATATATATATATATATATATATATATATATATACACACACTTTTTAACCACAAATGCCCGCCTTGTACCATCTCTGAGATGCGCTACGTATTACGTCATCACGTTGGAAAGGTCACGAAAAAAATAAAAAGAATAATAATAATAAATTAAAACAAAGATGTCGGACGATTTTGAAGTTGGAGGAGAAAATGAGATGGATTTTTTCGCCCTTCCCTACCTTTTTGAACCGGAGTACACAGACAAATACCTTAAACAGATGACGTGACGCGTGACCTTTCCAACGTGATGACGCAATGCGTCGCACATCTCAGAGATGGTACACGACGAGCATTTGTGGTTAAAAAGTATTTACTTTTTTTTTTAGAAAATGACAGATCGTTTCGCTAGATAAGACCCTTATTTCTCGACTGGGATCGTGTAGAGACTTTGAAGCTGTATTGAGACGGACATTTGAACCTTCAAACCGTTGGTTGCCACTGAAGTCCATTATATGAAGAAAAATCCTGGAATGTTTTCCTCAAAAACCTTAATTTCTTTTCGACTGATGAAAGAAAGACATGGATATCTTGGATGACATCGGGGTGAGTAAATTATCAGCAAAAATTTTTTTGAAAGTGAACTAATCCTTTAAGCTAAACCCATCAGGATGATTGTGTGTTTCACTCATACAGACAAAAAAGCTCTCATGCAAACTTACCTCAACCAATAATACTTACAGTAGTTTAAGGTACAGATAAGCCACTCTGATTAGTTTGCACAGAGTAAACATCACAGATGATGACATACACAACAAACTGTATTTGAAAGTCATTGTGAATCATAATGTGTTTATAATAGCATGACATGTACCTTCTCCAGGGTCCGTTTTAGAGAGGACCTGTCTTTTCCCAGACGCAGCAGTGTCCTCTCCAGCTCAGCTTTCTCTCCCTGCAGCCGATGTGCAGTGGTTTGCAGGATAGCCACCTGCTCTTGAAGCTGATCCTTTTCTCCCTTCAGGAGTGCACACCTCTCTTGCGCCTCCTGCTCAGCCTGTTGCCTCTGTCTCACAGCCTAGACAATCAGGAAAGATGTAGAATAGACACCATCTATATGGCTGTCACCAGAACTGGTTGAAGATCAACATAAATTTCTGGACTAGGAAGTTTCACATACAGGGCAAAAACTCAGTTAACATGGAAGAGATAACCGAGTGTGTTGGTGTCTGGGTAAGATACAGTGTAATAGAGTTAACATTGAATTGCATTCAACTTTTTTAATAAAAATCTGTTTGTCAGTATATCATGGCCATGATAGTATACTTGGTTGTGTTTTTTTTGTTGAATTTTTTGGTTGTTATTTATTTTTATTTTGTGGTTTTTACTGAAACAGAGAAAAAAAATTAAACACCGCTACCCCATTGTGACATGGAAGGCAAAATGTTTTCTAGTATGTGTTTGATACATGTACCTGCAAGGACCAAATTATATTAAATATACAAATTATAATTATATAATTTTATATAATTATTATAATTATATACAAATTATATTAAAGGGATAGTACACCCACAAATGGAAATTCTGTCATCAATTACTCACCTTCATGTCATTCCAAACCCATAAGATTGATTCATCTTCAAAACACAAAAGAAGATATTTCTAATGAAACCTCAAATACGGTAAATGGAAGCTCAACCATACTTTCTTGATGCGCAAGAACAAACCTCATTGGTTCTCGTGCATCAAGCAAGCATGTCCATTTTGACTTATTTGTATTTGCATTGATCAATGTTTACATATGGATAAAAGCCTAAATTAAATCTGTTTTTGCTGTCTCTTCAGAAGACTTGGTTTAACCCTCTCGATTTATATGGATTTCTTTTACGATCTCTTTATGAACTTTTTAAAACTGTAATGGACTTTCAATAGAGGTGCTGAAATCTCTCAGGTTTTATTAAAAATATCTTAATTTGTGTTTGAAAGATGAATGAAAGTCTTGGAAAGAAGTAAGGGCGAGTAAATGATCACAGAATTTTCATTGTTGGGTGAACTAACCATTTAGAACAGTGTGTAAACTGTAAGAGTATGTGTGTGTGTGAGTGCACAACCTCCTGCAGGCCACGTGTCTGTTTGTCGAGTTCGGAGACCCTGAGTTCAGACTCTTCCTGGCTTCTCTGCAGGCTCTGTAGTCTCTCACTCAAGCCATGATTTTGCTTCCTACCGTTTGTCAGAGCCTCCCGTGTCTTATCCAACCTCTCCTGCGCACACATATACACACACACAGACAAGTACGAACGGGCATCAATCCACACACGCATAATCAGACACCCACATACAGTTTTAATGAGGAAGCTGTACTTTTCCTCACTACTACCAATTGCCTGTCTTTTTATCCTTTCCCCCCACTCTCTCTTTCTCCTCTGGACCTCTTTTTATTGGCAAGAACTGGCAGGTCTCAAGCAAACTGAAAAAGATTTACACTGAGGGCGCAGTGTTTTTGTTTGTACAGCATCTTTAAAACACAGACTCATACTAAGCCTTAAAAGCTCTCCAGAGGAGCCAGAGAAAATTAATGAGTTCAGTCCAGCTTTTTATTGCACCGTCATCCAGCACCTTCAGGGAACAGACAGGAGCAAAGGTAAATACTTAAAAAAAAAAAAAAATTCCAAATCTGGAAAAGTTATGGAACCACAGCATAAATCACTACATATTGTGGCTATGGTAGTAAGATGATCTGTGGTGTTTCAATTAAAGCTGTACGTGAACTGAGGAGAAGTGAGATCAAAATGGGAGCGGTCCTGATTGTGCATGTGGCTGAACCACAATGAACTTAATAAGGTTGTTTGTGAGTTCATGATGAAGATAAATGATTGACAGTGTTTCTAATAAAGCCATGAAGGAGAATTTGCTTTAACTTGTTTTTATCTAAGTTCCATCAAGTTGAGATGTTTGAGCTTGTCTTCTATCTTGCAGTTGTAGGACTTTTGGTGCTAGTATATTGCTGCTAGTATGGCCAGTTTAATGATTTATTCGTGCATACAGTTATATAATTATTTTTTAATTCATGTGCCCTTGTAACCTTCAATCAAAGCAACTTCCCATCCCTCTTGCAATGACATCTCACGATGATATTCTGTACGTCACAATAGGGAAGAAAAGACTAGCGCAACTTCCGTTTCATGCCGACAGTTATCAAACTGCAAACTTGTGCAAGCTATAAAAGCCACACTGACCTGCAGCATCTTCCGGTCATGTTCGCTGGCCGTGAGAGCTCGTTGCAGTTGGGCGGCCTGATCTCGAGCTGATCCTGCAGCAGTGTTGCTGTCGGTCAAGGATGCAGCCATGGCCTGCAGTTGCTCCCTCAACTGGCTCTCCTGCAGTTCTGTATGTGCCAAGGCAATTGCCAACCTCTCACCCTCAACCTACATTGGGACAAAAGTGCTCTATTATATTGCTCAAACATGAAACATGTCCTTTTAGACACAGAGTAAACCTACACACACCTTCAGGAGAGCAGCACGCTCTTCGCTGTCTCCCAGCTCTCTGCGGAGGTTGTTGAGGCGTTCTTGCAGTGAGCTGACCTCCGCCTCTGTCTCTGTGGCTCGGAGCTGGGCACGCTGCAGCTCTCCCTCCAACCCCCGTCGCTTGAGCTCCAGCCTGGCAGCTCGCGCTTCCGCGGCTTCACAGATCTGCTTCATACGACGACGCTCGGCCTCCAGACTTTCCCCAGAGGCCTGGGAGCGCTCCAGCTTCTCCTGAATACAGTGTATTTATACAGATAATGTGACTACCAGAGGAGCAACTCATCAGAGATCTTTATTGTTAAAAGATGTTTGATGATAACAAATGCATCTTTCAAAATAGACCTACAGTACAATGATTTTGTTTTATTGTGTTCAATTGTCAGACCTTCACTTCTGTGAAGCCTTGAGGCTGAAAAGTAGGATGTCACTGTTGCGCTCAATTTTGTAAACCATTTTGTGTTAGTGTAGACTGTGTTAACCTGCAGTGCTTTGGCCTCTGCCTCAGTTATCTGTTGGCTGTTGTTCATTTTGTCCAACTCTTCACTCAGAATCCTATTCTGTATTTCTCCACGCTGAACTGCCTCATCCTGTAAGGCGAGTGATGCTTGCATCCCCTCTAAATGCTTGGTCAGCTCACGCTTTCCTGGCAAACACACACCCACACATTCTCATCCATGTTAATCAAAAACAGAGTTACAAACTGTTCATTAATGAGCAGTACCCAAGTGTTGGGCTAGAGTTCCTTCTTACCCTCCTCCAGCTCTCTGATAGATTGTTTCAGCATCTGTATACGTGTGTTGCTTCTCTCCTGACTGGCCTGCAGGTTTTCTACCTGCTTGCTGAGACTATGCACCTGTGCCTGGGACTCCTCCTACAATCACACAATCAGGGAGAGAAGGATGTTTATGTTCTATTTATTCATATGTTCATTGTTCTTGTTACACATTGTGTTGTTTGTGATCCTTCATTTGTGTGTGCATATATAGACTATAGTTTTGTCCATGGAGATAATGGTCATTTTCAAAACGAAAAAACGTTTGTATGGTAACATCCTACAAATCTTGGGTTTGTATGGGAAAGGGAAGTGTATACCATAGATCCAAATTGAGCAAAAAATGCCAAACAAGCTATGTAAGTTGGCTGATACAGTTCACAGAAACAGTCTGCATGATTCATTCTTTTTTTTCTCAGCTCTTATTGTATGAATTCAGAAGACTAGCATAGTTATACTATATAGTACAGTTATGTTGAATTCTTTTTATGATGCCTCTTTGTCCTTTGTGGTGATGTAGTGGTGTCAGGTACCCGCTCTCTCTGTGTGTCCCTGAGCTCTTGCTGGAAGCTACGCAGCAACATCTGAAGTGAGTCCAGATCCAACTCTCTGTCCTCTCCGTGGGAGGGGGACAGAGAACACACAGGCGACCCACCCACCCCAGGCTGTTCTGACATGATTTCACCTGAGGGCATATGCACAAGTTTCCATTTAATTCTTTTGACTTGTAATTTAGAACACCATGTACGTTAGAGCAGACCATTGTTTAATAACCTTCAGCTTTGAAGAAAAGAATCCTTTGTAATATAAGAGTGGTGATCTTCTTCTTGAACCTAAACTAACCGTTGCTAAAAAAAAAGTCCAGATTCATTATTGGACTGAGAACGCATTACCTTTCACAGGTGAGCGAGTTCTCCATGGTGAGGGGCTCCGTCCACGTTCCCCAGGTGTGGGTGAACGTCTTCCACGCCCACTTCCAAGTGTACGTTTCAGCGCAGAACTGAGAACCTTCAACCTGTGCTCGAGATCTCTCCGTATGGCATCATTCTGTCCCAGCTGCTCTTCCAGCCCCTGGGCCCGGGACTCTGCTAGACTGACCTTCAGCCCAAGCTCTCTGAGCTCGGCCTGGGCTTCCTGCAGCGCTTCCTCCAAGCGAGCGGCCTCCTCACGCTGCTTCAGTTGGCTCTCCTGAAGGTTGGAATCCCGTTGTTGCTGCATCTCTCTCTCCTGGCGATGCGCTTCTTCCAGTTCTGCTACATGCCGCTGCAAGCCTGCAGTCTTTTCACACACGCACACACAGACAGACCAGTTCTAACAATTTAAGCATGTTACTGTATTTGTGTGTGGATGCTGTAATTATGCCAGTTGGTGTGTTGTACCTCCTTCAGGGCTGCCTCTCTGCCAGCGTCACTCTCCAGTATTCTTTGTCTGAGAGTGAAGGTCTCCTTTCTCATTTCCTCCTCTCTCTGCTCATCCTGAGACAGTCTGGACTGCATGTCACTCAACTCTTGCCCTTGCTGAGTGCACTGACCCTCCAATGTCTTCACCTGCTCACACATGCTTTTTTATGTTGTTATTTTACAAAAATGCTTGCAATGTATACAGAACTCTAGACAGCTGAATTTTATGTGGAAGACGATTCACTACAGACCTGTAAAACAACATTTTGTTCCACTGTAAATGCGTATATGGCTAGACTAACAATAAATGTTGTTTAGATGTTTCTACAGTAGATGTTTAGGATAATGTAAAGGCACGAACTACACAAGAAAAACCTTTGATTTCTATGGCCCTGACCTGTCTGCGCAGTTCCTGCAGTTCTCTGCGCGCCTGCAAGCGTGATTTCTCAAGCTCACGCATGTTGGTTCTCAGCTTCAGCGCCTCCTGCTGGAGGGAGGATTTACACTCCTCTAAAACTGTCAGCCTCTGTTCCTTCTCCTCCCCCACTCGCTTCAAACTGATAAAAAAAAGAAGAGAAAAACAAGGAAGATTAATAGATTTGTAATGATGTGAGAAAGAAAGAAATTTCCCATTTATTTATTGAACAAACTTAAGACTAGTCTGCTAAACCTGTTGTTTTCAAACTCGGCTCTCTTCACAGCTGTACGGAGTTCGTGATTGGAAGTCTGGATGGCCTCTTTCTCTCTCACAGCATCCCCTAAAGCTCTCTTCAGTTCCAAGCCCTCACGCCGCTGAGCGTCCCTGTCCTGCAAACACTCCCTCAGCTCTCGATGGGCCTCAATCAGTTCCTTACGGCCAGAGTCCCTGCTCTCTTCCACCTCACTCAGTTCCCTCCTCAAATGCTCCACCTGAAAGAGACCGAGATTAGACAGAAAGATTAAAATGATTCTGTAAATACAAAAGGAGTCGTTGGTCATGGTTTAAGCATAATGGTGTAACTTTATCAATCTAAAATAAAGACCATTTAAACCACGCAAGTATGGTGAATTGACACCCAGAGGGAGTGAAGACTTTTAACAGTCATACTCCTTACGTGGCACTGTTTTGCTGAGGACAATTCAACTTCATTTTCCATGAGATGAATGAAATGGAAACACAGCCTATTAGTAAAATTCCACTGCCTTGTTCCATTCAGCTTCTCAAAGCATGTGAGCATCAGACTCATCCAAAGAGTTCTGCCTCCTTTCAACGCCGGATTTCAGGGCACATTCTCGTATGCATTTAAAAATGTGTTCTAAGTGCATGTGAAATGGTTTAAATTTTCGAACACTTTCATCAGATATGCTTAGGGTGAAACTCCTCGCCCATGTAAACACACAGGAATATGACCCACATTCTGGTAATTGCTTGGCTACAGCTAATCATTTTACGGTGCATTTTTTTCCCTAAAATGTAGCCAGAATGCAGAGAGAAAGAGGGAGAAGAAAAACAGAGAAAGACAGGACAGGCTCCAAAGACTGCCACACACAGCAGCAATGATGAGAAACATCAGCAGTGTGTACAAGCAAGAGAAATATGTGTGAGTGTGTGTGTGTGTTTATGTGTGCATGTAAGTTCACTGGGCCACACAAGATGTTTTCTTCTCATAAATCTTAATGTAAAAGAAATAAGCCTGTGGCAAACCCACATTGGTTTAATTCATTGATAGGGGGTTGGGTTAATAGGACAGTGAAAGACAGTTGGGTTAGCGATGACCCCTGTTGAAGAATTGGGGGCGATGTTTCCATGGAGAATTTCATTACAGTACAAGAACAAATAAACTCCTGAGCACCTGCTTATTTGTGACTCCAACTTTTCCTTTTCATATCATAGAGAGATTCTTGTGTTTCACTCCCTTGCTAGCTTTTATCGTTCCCTCTCACCACTGATGGTTTGTCATTGTCTGACCAGGGCAGGCTGGAGGAGGATTAGTGAAAATAATCAAACAGGAATGGAGAATCCATCTTGGTGAGTAGAAAGCCTCACCCAGAGATGAATTTCTCACCACAGCCACCGAGGCACATCTCACATTAGGTGCCTTAATGTGTGGCCTGAGGTTTGTGCAGAAGTCCATTCTCAAGGTTGACCTTGAGCCTTAAAGTTAGAAGTGTACAAACACATGGATACAAGCACAAACATGTGTGCCTACCAACCAAACTGGTGGCACCTGGAACATGCTCAATACACATTAACTAATGCCAAGTTCAACAAGAGTGTGTGCTAAATGGCTCTCCCCAAGACTGCCACTGGTAGGTACGAGCTGGACTCCAACAGGCCTTATGTTTCCTCACGGCCCAACATAAACTAACTCACCTCCTAACTCACATGACGTTGGTTATTTGGCACTGGCACAAACAGAATTTTACTGCTCTCCTGGGCTATAGCTTTCTTGTGTTCTAGATGATAAATGTGATTCTGTAACTGAACAACTGGAATGTGAATGTAAAGTCTCGGGTTGTGTGACCTCTTGCTGAGTCTCCTGCCTCTGCATAGACAGCTCTCTGATCTGGTCATTTAAGCTGCGTTCTGAAACTTCACGGGAACTCAGAGACTCCTCGAAATGAGACTGCAGGTCCTGAAGCTCTGCCTGCAACCCTAAAACTGTGTCCTACAAAGAGAGGAGGAGAGAGAAAAATGAATATATATTGTGAAAAATCTAGATTAGGGCTGTCAGTGGATCAAAATATTTATTCATTATGAGTCATTTTTTAATTCACTTCTCTTTAAAGCAAATAAAACTTTGTAAACCTCACTCCCCTGGCCTCAAGAGGCGCACTAGCTTGCTTCTGTTACACCCCCCCCCAAACCTTACTCCCATCCGGGTCATGGTGCATCGGCCTGACCTGCTGCCATATAGGTATATGTTTCTTTGTAATTAATTGTGAAAATGTTTCTACACCAAAACATTTTTCAGTGTAGTGTGTGTGACACTTCCACTTAGGGTTTTTGGGTTCTTCAGCTCCAAACAGATTTTAGAATGCAAACAGTTTAATGATAACTTATGAAAATGTATTAAAGAATTAACGCTATTAAACATTCAACCTCATTCATTGATGTGTTAACTTACAGCACTAATCTAATAAGGACAAAACATGATCCCCAGACATATTTGGATTTATTATACCTTGTCCTGCTCCTGTTTGCTCAGGAAGTCTCTACGCATACGGTCCTTTTCAAGGGCAGCTGTCTCTATGTCGCGCTCGAGGATGATTATGCGCTCAGTAAGAGCAGCCTTCTCTGCCTCCTTCTCAGACAGAACCTACCAATCAAGCACAGTCAACTCAGTTAATGCAGTGGAACAAAATTACAATGATGCCGTCTACCCCATGTTCTGGCTGCAGATAGGTTTAAGGCTATTTGGGGCTACAGACACGCCTTTTGATCAGATTGAAAGGAAGTTGTCAAAAGGTTTCGACTGAGACAGATACACACACACCTGCTGTTTATGGCTCTCGGCCTGCAGCAGGGACTCTGTACAGTGTTGCTGCAGTTTGGCCAGTTCTTCCTGCAGCTGTTGCAGCACTCCACGACTCTGCATGCGCAGCTCCTCGCACTTAGCCCGCAGCTGCGACTCTGCCTGCTCCCTCTGTGCACACAAGTCCGCACGCATGCGCTCCTGAGATACACAGGACAGGTGCATGTGTAATAAGCATCCAAATACTCTCTTGATCCACAGGAGAGTTTTACAGTTTAGGGTTATTGCATTTCAATCGCTTCCTCTTGCCAGAATTTCTTTAATGGACTGATAGACTTTCTCAGTATTTTTGTAGTGTTTTCCATTACAAATATCTAAACATTCTTAAATCAAGATACATTTACTTGAGATGCAAAATGACTTACATTTATGAATTGACCAAAATACAGTGACTTAATTTAAAGGGAAAACGAAATTGTTTTTCATTGGCAGATATTTTGTTCTTGTTTTAAGGATTAAGTCATTTTTCTTCTCAAGTAAATGTATCTTTATTTAAGAATTTTTGATATTTGTAATGGAAAAAGGACAAAACTAAATCATTTTTGCATCGTCATCCTGTATACAGAGCAGTTCTCACTTTACATGTCTGAAATAAACACAGTATGCATACTGAGCTGTATTGTTTGCTGGGTACAACAGTCCATAACTCATCCAAAATGCCATCCTAAGCCCTTGCTGTCCTCCTCTGAGTCCTTACTTTTTAACATAAGTGCGGGTGCAGCCATTTTTAACTTGAATGTGCGAGGCTTCCGGTGTCAGCTGCTTCCAGTTATTTTAGCTTTACAAAAACAGTCCGTTAAGCTGCTTGATGTTACAAACCGTTATTTGTTATCATGGTAACATTTTTCAATAAGGTCCTATTAGTTAACATTAGTAAGTGCATGTACTAACATTAACGTATGTTAATACGTTTATAACGTATTAGTAAATGTTGAAATTAACTAAGATTAATAAATTAATAAAATTGATTTATTTTTCATTGTTAGTTAATGTAGTTTACTGATGTCTACAAACCAAGAACCAAGAACAAATGTTACGTTATCATATTATTTTAATTTATTATTGTAAACACACTGGTTTGTAGCGCAAATTGTTTTACCGTTTACAATACTTTATTATTCTTTTAGGTATTAACATACAGCAGTAATAGTGGCTAATGAATTGGAAGTCCTGCACATTCACAGAAAATAGCTTACTTATGCATTGAAAAAAATAAGGTAGATAATGCCACATACAGTAGACTGTTGGGTAATATTCTGCTGTGACAGTTGCATAGACATTTTTTTTTTTTTTTTTGGCTTAATGCATAGAAACTCTAGATTAATATGCATCAATCTACAAATATGACTTAAAACATGAATCATTTGTACGAAAAAACGGAACTAAATCAACTCAATTATAAATTGTACTGATACGCTGTCAAACCAAAGATTCACACCCCTCACAAATACACATACCTTGCGATTTCGCTCAGTATGCAGTTGTTCCTGATGGCTTTGTTGTGTTGTTATGAGGGTTTGTTGTGCGTTTCTCTCGGCCAGGGCAAGCTTTAACTCTAAAGCCTGTTTCTCCTGCAAAGCCCGGGACATTTGCTGCTCTAGTTCACCGTGAATACTAGACAGCTCACCTGTGCAAAGAGAAGAACAAGTATACTCAGAGGAGAAACATGCTTTGTAATGAAAACATACATTAGGGACACACTGAGTTCACATGCTGGATACATGAAAATATAATGCTCTTTGGAATCATCATTACACGATATATGGTGACAGCACCAACACATAAATAGTACAGTGTGGATGCTATCTGTGAGGGGACTTTGTTAAGCTCTAGAGAGAACCTCGGCTGACCCCTCAGCTGTTCTCCAGTTCTGGGCTAAATATATGGGCCCCTTGTGGACTATAGCTGGGGCCCAATGGCCAGTAGGCTCAGCCAAGTCAATGAGAGAGGGATATAGGATCCCTGGAGAGACTCACGCGTCAAAGTCTCGTTAGCCTGCTGTAGACTAGCGTTCTCTTCCTCTAGCCTAGCCCGGTCGGCCTCTAGCGATGAGGCCAGTTCCTGCCTGTCCAACAGGCCTGACTCTAGAGACTCTCTGTCAACCCTTAGCAATGGAAAAAGCAAAAGAGATGGTGAAAAATATATATAATATATATATAGGTACAAAATAATAATAATGGGTTGTGTTTATTGTAGTTAATGAACATCTTTAAAAGGTTGTTTCTTTAGCTAACATCCTTCAAGACAGATGAGATGTTCTGCAGATGATTTACACAGAAACACACAGGCTTAAACTCATGGTGATACTCTCACAGAAGAGACTTAGTGAAACTAGGAAGAGCTACATGATTGAAAAGGCCCAATTGATAATTACT
Organism: Squalius cephalus; assembly: GCF_949319135.1. Lineage (NCBI taxonomy): Eukaryota > Metazoa > Chordata > Actinopteri > Cypriniformes > Leuciscidae > Squalius > Squalius cephalus. The sequence goes on from NC_137131.1 coordinate 17,834,641, forward strand.
CAAAATGTTACTTTTTTTTTTTTACAAAGTTTTACTTTCCCTGCCAACCTCAAACTCCAACATAAATACAAACACTTAGCCCATATAAACACATTAATACACCAAACCCTACTTGCACTAAAACACTAACACACATTGACTTACCGCAGAGCGGCCAGGTCTTGGGCCAGGGCCTTGGATTTACGTTGCTCTGAGGTAAGTTGCACTGTGAGATTGGCTTTGTCTCTTGCCAGTTCATCTCTCTCTTTGCAAGTCTTCTGCAGCGAGGCAGCGCTCAGCTCCATTTCTCTACGACATGCGCTTAATTGTTCCTGCATGGCTTGCTTCTGCTTACTGACCTACACAAAACACACACATGTACATGGAAGCATTTATATATGAACGTTCACATATCCCTTTTTTGTTTGTGACAAGAAAGAACATTTCCATTCAGAAGAAATGGACAGGAAATCCACTGTTGGCTGATAGTAAATCAACGTCATGATTATGAATCACTCAGACAATAACTAATAATTTGGTGGATTGTCAATCACGTCAGATCCTGGATTATGCCAGTAACTGACCACTTAGGAACAGCATGCTGTCCAAATATTTTCCTGATATGTTAAAACTTTCCCCACTGAGCCTGCACTAAACCATTTTGCTAGCAAACCAAAGGAAATTTGAGTTCACTTTACTGCCAAGCAGGTCAACTGAAAAAGCAGCAAGTTAAACAGTGTTGCAAATAATGTACTGTACTAATAACTTACAATATCTTCAAGACTGTAAACAATGGAGATGGCATTAAGATCCAGTGATTTATGACAACTTAAAAACACTACAGTTTTAACATAGTGACACCTCTGTAAAACATGACTGTAGGTGTAGACAAAAGAGAATTCCCCACTGTCTGTCGCAAAGCTGCTAGCAGACAGATCAAGCTTATGATTTACGGCTTTTCTCACTCATTCTCTCTCACTGTGATGTTGCCCGTCTGTAATATCTATCTCTCTAGGCTTCCTGTCCTTCATTTGTACTCAAGATCCCCTTCGCCTCCCCATTCAATTCCTTTGCCACTCATAAAACACACACTTGGGCCAAGATTCATATTTGGAACTCTTAGAGGAAGGTGTTGAGTACCATGGCAGATGGGTCCAATATCTTCCCTTGGCTTTTTAATGTGACAACAAGACCCATCAGAGCACAGCTGAGAGCTGTGAATCATGCTGGGTAATGAGGCACACGCCCACTCGTTTTGTGAGGATGAGAGCGGCTGACCTGGGCTTGTTGCTCCAGGGCTGAGTTTTTCTCCCTCTGCAGGATGTTGTACTCCGCATCTAGGGTCACTCGGGCCTCTTGGAGGTGAATGTGTGAGGCCTCCAGACCACGCTTCTCTGCTGTCAGGTCTAATAGCTCCTGCTGAAGTCGAGCTAGCTCCTCTCTGACTGCCGCTCGCTCTTGCTCTGCCTCCCGCCTGCGTTCGCCAAGCTCTGACTTTTCAGCCTCGGCCTGGAAGCAGATAGATCAAAAACAATATCTTTATGATAAATATAATGATAAAATGACCAGCCTTGCAGGTCGCCATCATAAGTTGTGATGTGGATTCTGTTATGTTAGTGTCCATACCAGGCTCTTCCTTTGTCAACCAGCTTCACAGGAAAAGTTGTTTCAAAATGTACGCCATAAACAAATTAAGCATTCATTCCAATGTAAAATATAAATCGGAAAAAAATGAGGGCTATCAAAATAAACAAATTAACTGATAAAGTTAATGGAATATATTTAAGGCTATTCATTTGTTATTACTTTGAATAAACTGTTTATGAATACATATAACATTCAACCATAGAAATATCTCAACAGAAAAAAACAACAACCCTCAAACACGTCAAAAAACTCTAAGTCCATGTTATGGGAATTGGGTTCGTTGGGTTGTGTCAAAGACTTTAGCTATACCAAGACAGTTCACCCACATTACTTTGAATGTGAGAATGTGCAACACAAATATGGTGGTAAAAGCCACCGCCTTATAAATAAAAGAGCCAATCACCAATTGGTAGAGTCATTTATGGGACAGTTTATGTCACATTTTGCTGCTGATTTGAAATATGTCATTTAAATGTGAATATGGCAAGCAGTTTTTGGGATTTCAGGATTTCTCCACTCAAACAGATTACTTGGTCTTGGATGCCTGAAATAGCTGTGTTGGCAGTGTTGGGGGTAACACATTACAAGTAATGCAAGTTACGTAATCAGATTACTTTTTGAAGTGACTAGTAAAGTAACACATTGCTTTTAAATTCACAAGAAAATATTTGAGTTACTTTTTCAAATAAGTAACACAAGTTACTTTGTTTTCCCATTTATTTACTGACACGTCTTTTGTCCCCAAGTTGAGAGAAATCGGGAGTAAGTGCAGAGGCGTTCGCTGTCGCTGTGTAAACTAAACATGATGTTTATTGCCATTCTAGACTAAATGTGAGCAGGCATTTACTCATCTTACTGGCAGAAAAACAGATTCAGCATTCCTCAAAATGAATAAAAACAGTGAAATGCAAACTCAGAATATTATGCAAAACTGCAATAATTAAATATGTTAAATAACACAAATATACTTTGTGGCCTTTGTGGCCGACCTTTCGATGATCCACTTCAACCACACTAATAAGCAAAAATTACTTAAATTAAATATCACAACCGTTCTCTTTGCTTAACAGTTCCATCCCATGCTGATCCGGCCAAGCCGATACGGATAGTTTCATTTTCTACAGTGTGGATGACAAGTGACCAATACTGAGTTTGCGATGTCACTACACGCATTCTATCATCACGGTTCAGCACGTGTTAAGAACCGTTAGTCAACCATGCTGAAAATTGGGGGCCGAGAACAGTCTGTATTTGCGCTGTGCTGAAACAGGCTCAAGTGGAAATATAACTAGAACCGTTCATTACTGTTTTTAGAACCGTTCGACCCGACGGTGGAAAAGTGGCTAGACTTTCCCTGTGTAGATTTTGGCCATGTGCGATTTAATTCAGTTAGAAAATACAGAATCTGTTTATTATTTTTTAAATACTTTTATGTTGCATTTAAATGTATTCATTTAGCAGATGCTTTTACCAAAGCAACTTACACATGAGAATAATAAAAGCATTTATTTAAAATTGCGTGACATGCTGGAAGGAAAATGTGTCCACCGTGTTTTATATGCACACATATATTCCACTATGACTGTCATCCCCACAAATTGCACAAATCGTATTTTCTTTCCTTGAAAAGGAAATGAATGAGTTAACTATAAAAAAAAAAATATATATATATATTCAAGATAGAATACTTAATCTATAGTTGGCTGTAAAAAAAAACAAAAAAAAAAAACATAATGAGTAACACTATGCACACTATCCAGTTCCATGACGCTGACCTGTAGGAGAAGACGGTTCAATTCGACTTTATCTTTAGCCAATCCCTCACTCAGTGCTCCCATCTTGGCCAGGGAGTCCTGTAGCGCTGCATCTTCACTTCGTAGTTTAGTGAGCGCCAGTTCCTGCTCAGAATTCTGGGCCTCGGCCTATAGGGAGGCAGTACAAACATCAGTGGGAAGTTTGGCTACATACAATCATTAGCTACCAAGTTCACGTAACCGGCATTTATTTTGTAATCAGCGGTCAGGGTAAAATATGTTTTCAGAGCTGTTTAATAGTACTGGAGTTCAACCATTAAATTTTGTCCCCAGAATGACCTGTGGCAAAACTGAGGAAGTGTGGAAAAACTGTAAGCTAGACAGAGCAAGTGATGAAAAATCTTACAAAGGCAGTTTTACATGGTAAATATAAACCACTACAAATAAGCAGAGCTACATAACTCACCCAAGGTCAAAGTAAACTGAGTTTCCAGTAATTCAACAACTGAGTTGGACATTTGACAGGGAAAAAACTCTGTATTTACTTAATGGATAAATAATGCAAAACTGGGTAAACAGTTTTATGACTGGATGTAATTCACTGTAGGAACATGGAGGTGAGAACAGTTTTATACAGACTTAGATCAGGTGTTGTTAAGATGAATGAATGAGTGAATATGTGAATGAAAAAATGAATTAATGATGTAAATACAGTATGTGAATAAATAAGTGAGGAAGGGAGTTAATGAATGAGTGGTTGAAGAGAATGTGTTATGGAGTGAGAGTGAAAAAATGGAGTGAATGAGCGTTTTGAGAGAATATGTTAGTGAGTGACAGTGTTGGAAAAATGAAAATGTGTGAGTGTATGAAAAAGTGATGGAGTGAGTGAATTAATAAGTGAGCAGGTGAGTGAGTGTGATGGAACGAATGAGTGGGAGTAAATGGATGAGTGAAGAAGTGGGCAGGTTAGTGAATGTGCATTTTGTGTGAATGTGTAAAGCAGTACCCTAGAGAGAGCCTGTGCGAGACTGCTCTTTTCGTCCTCTAGAACCTCTTTCTGTAATGTCATCTGACTCAGAGCTTCCTTTAGTGTGACCAGCTCTTTACGCACATCTGAGTGTCTCATTTCCAACTGCTCCAGAGTGTGTCGTCTGTACAAAACAATTCGCACAAATTGTCAAGACATAAATAGACACTTTTCGATCTGTAGATACAGGCAAGACAGCACAAAAACAAATGGAAACCTAAGCACACTATTGCAGAACAACCAAATCAGCCTCAGGACAAACTGTACACACAAACAAAACATAATATTAATGTAAACGCATAGGTATATGCACACATACTCGTGTACACAAACATATACAAGCAGATATCCTTCAATAAACACACTCCTCAAAGACGTTTCCTCATCTGAGCAGTAAAAAAAAAAAAGACTTGAGGTTAAATATCACATCCAAAACCATTCTTATCCATATACAGTACATAATAACAGGTTGTTACCTTTGACCTAACCAGTAAAATAAATGAATTATGCATCTTCATGTTTAATGGATTTTGTAAAAAAATACTATTCTGTCTTGATTCAAGGCTACTTTAAGGACAACATGTGCTAGTGATACTGACTGTAAACAATAGGACAGGGAAATAAACAAGGGCCAAGAAGGAAGTCAAGGGGTTTAAGGTTTCGCAATGCCGTACCCCCTCTCAGATTCAGTGCGCTCTCGAGCCAGCTGCCTCTCCAGGTCCTCCCTCTGCTGCCTGAGGAGGTCTCTCTGCCTCTGAACATCCAGAGAGGAGCTTCGCAAACCTTCCTGTTCTGATTGTGCGCATTCCAGCTGCTGCTTCAGGGCTAAGAACTGCCTCTCAAACTCTCCTTTTTCACTAGGAAGGGAGAAAGAAAGGGACAGTTGTGGTGGGGTATGTAGCGGTTCAAGGATGTAGGTTTGATTTTGATATTGGAGGGGACATAAAAACAGTTTTCAGCAACTGAAAAAATCATTATTCAGGTTTTTAGTCAACACTGACTTAACCGTCATAATGACGCTGTACATCACATCCATGTTGTTAATTGTTTAGATATTTCAGCAAACAGTTTGCTTTATACAGTACATTCAGTTTAACAGACGGTAAACTTTATAATTCAACTGAACTGTGCAAATGCATTTTAAATACTTAAGTTATGTTCTTGCTCCATCCATGCAATAAATGCATGTCATTTAATGAGTGGGGTTTTCTAATATATTACTTTAACTTTGCAGGTAATGTCAAAGGTATGACCCTTTTAAGGTGCAGCTAAGCCTATTCTCCTTAAATACTCAATACTTGTTTAGGAGAGTTGAGAGTAGAGAATTAAATTTGAGCCAGGACGCTCTTTTAAAAGGGATTCTTTAAAAAAAAGATGATTTATCTCAATGAGACTTTTCCTGGTTAAAAGTTAAATAAAACAATAAAACCCATAAGATACTGGACACCAGTGGCTATATATGAATATATTGTAATTGTTTGTTTGTTTGATCAAAATTATTGTTAGGGAAAATGCAGTAGTTGTTTGATATTGGTAGAGACATGTCCCTATTGTCCCTACCGAATTTAAAGCCTTTGGGCTATACGCATTAGTTTGAGCCTCTAAATTTAGACTAAATTTGGGTTCCACTAAATTTGTACTACAACTACTAAAAAGATGTGAGTTTGAATGCTTGATGAATGAGAATCATAAATCAAGAACCTCTGTTGCAGAAGCGTTTCCTCCAAGGAGGCAAGGGAGGCAGTGCCTCCTTAAAAAATTGGATGAGAAAATAATCCATATTACAAAAATAAAACAACGCAAATATTATAAAATGTGACATTAAAAATTGTATAAGTCACTAATTTTTCCAAAGGAACACTTAGTTACAACAAAAGTTACAACAGGAGTCCACGTCTCTCTTGCCTCCCCTGAGCCCATTGAGTTTTAACAGGCCCTAAAGTGTGCAGTGGGTTTGATGGGAGGTAAATAAGAATGAATGGGGGAAATTCACGTGAGAGGAGGCAATGCCTCAATCAAGCTATGGATTGGATATGATTGGTTATGGTTGGATATGATTGGATATGATTGGATGTGATTAGATATGATTGGATATGATTAGATATGATTGGTTCTCGCGATAAATCCCGCCTCTTGTAGCCTTGCGCTTTCGCAAATCGGTCTGAATGAACAAAATGATGGCGTTAATGGGAAGACTAATTAATAAGTAAAAAACTCAGCCACTTAGATATCACTGTTTTATGTCACATCAAAAGCACACTTGAAATGGCCAAAAAAACATGATGACTGTGGGGTTTTTTTTAGTGAGCAATCAGCTTGGTGAAATTAAAGGCACATCTTTGTGTCAGTGACCAGTGTTTACCAAGCTTGATGACTGATGACAATAAGTTGACTATTAAAAAAAAAAACAGCTGAACATCAGTTGACAAATAAAATATATTGTTTAAATTGTTATTGTGTTTAGTTATTATTTTGGAATAAATGTAAAACTTGATGAGATTTATACAAGGTTTTAATAAAAAAAACATTAATTGCATAGTATAGTTAATGAATATAAAATAGATTTTTTTTATTTGGTTTCTCTTTTTTAATGTAATGTTTATTTAACCATGAAAATGTGACAACATTAAGTGTAACTGGGACATGGATTTACATTTGATATATCAAATGTAAATTCATGTATATATAATACACACAGACATCTATTAATTAGCTTTCTGAATTGGCCTACACAATTATGCCATGACTAAACCGCTCTATAGAAAAATACTGATGTAAAAGTAGAGGGTACAATGTTCAGTTAGAAACTCTTTTGTGCAGGTTACCTTGGGATTGAACAATGGCATCCTTTATTAAAGTGCCTAATTCAATCAGTAGCAGACTCTACCTGGTTACTATGCCCAGTGAGGTGCGGTATCTCTGGGCATCTCTTGTGCTGTCCTCCTTAGCTCTCTCCAATAGTTGGTTCTCTTGCTGCAGTTCTCGTATTCTTTGTTCCAGGCTTCTGGTTTCATCTTCCCCCACATGTAGCTGATCTCGCAAGGTGGCAACCTGCTCTTGGGAAGCTTCCAGACGTGCTTGCAGCTCCTTTGGGTGGATAGATATTGTCATTTAGTTGTGTACTGAAATTACATACTCTTTGTGATAGCAGAGTAAACTATTAGAGAGAAACAATTAGTGACCTAATGATGCTATGAAACCATATTTAGTTTTCATATTTAAAGTGTGTTATTTCTGTACCACTAGCGGCACTAAAAAGAAAATATGTTTCCAGAAAACAAACAGTCCTGCCACAAAACCAAACCATTGGTTGAGCCAATGTTGCTATATTGGGCTAGTTGGTTTGCTTAAAAAAAAAAAAGATATATATATATATATATATATATATATATATATATATATATTTCCCCCTTTATCCATGATTTAGGTGTCATTTAAGGATGGTGTACAGGAGGTTTGGAAACCTGATTTTGTGCCTGGCGCTGTAAGAGGGCTCTCTGCACTGCTATCAGAATGCTGTCTCGTTGAGAAGAGGAAATAGATCCTGCTGAAACAGAGAGGTGCTCCTCTCTTGATGACTCTGAGGAACCCTCTCCACAAACCACCTAACAGAGAAAACAAGAGATGAATAAATATTTTTGAAATATCACAATGTTTTATCATTAATGAATGTAGTTACCACAAGATTTGATTTGATTTCAAAATCCATTACCCTTTTCAAGCAGCCCCTCTGCATTATGTTTCTCTTGATTTACACTAATATCTATAACTCTTGTCATGTTAAGTACATCTGGCCCAAAATATCATAATCACGTTCAGTAAACCTGATTAATGTTGTGGAGTATCTGTTGCAGACTGCTGATCTCGCTGCGCAAGGCATCCCTCTCGGTTCTGTCTTCGGACCGATTTGTTTCCTGTGCAGAAAAGCATTCAGGTCAAAGTGCAGTTTCTTGAACAGCACACCAGACAAGACAACTGCATCCAGACAATTAAGGAAGTGATAGAGTTTATCAAGACTATCCTTCCCAATTAATGATTCTAGCAACACCATTATTCTACCGTATCACTGCTCACCATCCTGTCCAAGCTGCTCCGCAGTGCTGCCAGGTTGCTCTCCTTGTCACCGTTCTGTGCTCGGAGCTGCTTCACCATTTCACCCAATTCCAGGATTCTGTACAAATATGCACGTTAATCTTTGCATATCATAATATTAAAGTATAATAAAATTGGATCAAAGCTTTATTAGCATGACTGTGTATCACAATGTTCCTAAAGCATTAAATATAAATAATAAAACAAACAAAACATATATGTATAGATCATGTCATGTGTAGCATAGTAAATAGATAAATACGATCCATCTTAATACATTAATAAATAAAGCGGGTCTCTTTAGAGAGTTAACCATCTCTGACATTGTGAATGGCTAACACATATTTAGCAGCTAGATATGGATGGATCATATGACTTGTTTGCAGTGTTCCAAGTCTTCTGCAATGTTCCAAGTCTTCTGAAGTCATATGAAAGATTTGTGAGGAACAGACTGAAATTAGGCCATCATTCTCAAAAAATCTTGGCATCCATAAAAGCTCTCTTTGACACATTTATGTGATAAGTAGCAATGTCCAATTCAATATTGAACTGTTTTAATTTATCCATTGATCTGGTTCACAAAACTGGGCTGAGATATTAGTTCACAAATCAGACTGATATGATTCTCAAAGATCCGGTTGCTATTGTTTAGCTCACAGGAAGGGAAGATCATCAGTGAATAACAACTTAAATGTTTGTCTGTTTTGTCTATTTAGCTTCAGAATTCAATTCTTGTTATTTTTGATTTAACTGTTTTTTGTTTTCTTTTGAAGGTTCAAAGCATCAGCTCACATTCATTGTTATTGTGTTGAAAATAAAGAGAGAAAGAGAGAGAGAAAGTCATATACACTAGGTTTGCAGTGACATGAGGGTGTGTAAATTATGATAGAATTAAAAAAAAAAATGTGTGTACTATTCCTTTATGAAAAATAGCACACCCTTATTTGATGTTGTACTCTGCAAGTTGAAATAGGCACCCACTTTAAGTATGAGGTTCTGAACATGAACACACATACTATCACAATAAAAAAAAAAAAATGTGCATGTGTGTAACATTAACTCGGTTGAGGCAAAATGATCAAACATTCTATAGTGCACTTATTTGATCCTCATTTGTTTATGGCCCTTTCTTCTCTCTGTAATAAAGCTCAGCTAAAAGTTCATATATCAAAATGGAGAGTGATCTCTGCTCTCTCCATTATAAAACTGTCACTGATGAAAAGATGTAGAAGAGAGAAGCAGCAATGATTCCATTCATCAGAAGACCCCATTCCTGCACTGTCAGATCCATGGATCCGCTCTCAAAAGAAAGTGTCATAGACCACTGACACATTATACAAGTAATTGAAGAAAAATAGTGGATACTGAACAGCAAATAAAGAGAGACTTTTTCTCTCTGGTTTTGGCATGCCACATAGTTGGATAGATGAGGCAATCCATGCTGACCTTCCCTGTGTGTCAGCACTCAGGACAATGCGCAATGAGTCATCTAGGAGATGTGAGTTCAGGACATCAATACTTCAATTCAAAGCATTGGGATATGTGCTGAAATTTATGACACTGCGAAATCCTTTGAATACGATAATTTAGCCTCAGCTGCCAATACCGTACATGTTTATTACAGCATTCTGCTCAAGCATGATGACACTTGTATATCATTGGTGAAAAATGAATGGGACGTGTGCGTAAACAGACAGACATGTTGTACCTAGAGTTAAGTTCTACTTTCTCTGCATCAAAGCGGGCCTGCAGCTGCATAGCCTCTCTCAGCTTGTCTCTCAGTTGATTCTCTAGTGCTGATACTCCGCTGCTAGCGGGGGAACAAGGCTGGCTGATGCTATCCTCCAGATTCACACAGGCTGTATGAAGACGACGGCCAGCCACCGTACACTCGGCTCGCATGTCCGACAGACTCCTGTAAAGCACAAAACAACTGTTACAACCAGCAGGAGCAATGAAATTTCCTTACACAACAATTTCCTTACGTTCCCAAGGAAATGTGTTTCGTTCAAAACTGACGAGAGCCAGATGGCCGAAACTATATTGTGATCTGGGAATAAACTCTTTGAACGGTGTCGTGTCTGAGTAAGGGTCGTGAACATTTTCTCCGCTGTCCATGTGTTGAGTAATCCACATTACAGCAAATTACTCAACAATGATCACAGCATTTACACAGGCCGAGCCCTCATCAAGCTTGGCTCTGATGGATGGCTCAAGGCTCATCTGAAGGGCAATCTAAACCATCACATTTCCCTTGACGATGCAGTCAGGATGGGTGAGGGGTGACCCAGGTGACCCACTCTGCTTTGATCCCAAGTGGGGATAAATGGTTGTGGAATTGAAAAGAGGTTCTGGCCACAAGCTACACTCACCTGTCAGTGAAGGCCCGCAGCTGAGTGAAAGAGCTCCTTAGGAAGGCAGCCTGGCGCCACAGAGATCGCACACGGGCTTGCTCACGGCTGTTTCGGGAGGTATTCATCTGCGGGAGAGCAACACGGCCATATGGTCGGCAGGTTTGGTAATGGGGGGGAGGGGGGATGGGGGGGCAAAGAGTGTGAGATTAAAGATGTCTCCATATGAAAAATAATGAATGCACCCACACATACAAGCACATACCTAGATTTGGACTTCTAGGCACAGACACTCATAGACTCATACGCAAACAGTACAGTAAACTTTTCTTGACTGTATGTGGCTGTAAACTACATGAGCTTCTTCTTACGACCAGATGTTTGCACCGAGCAATGAATTCTCGCTCTTTTTTCCAAACGACTGGAATGTTTTCACAGGAAACAACAGCTGAGAAAATCACAACAATGATTTAAAACAAAGACAGTGTCCAGACTGACAAAACAGGCACCAGGGTGGAATTCCACAAGTTCCAGAGTTGAGTTTCATTGGGTTGGATTAAGGAAAGATTTTCCTTAAACTGTGGATTTGGATAAAAAAACATACACTACAGATCTCTCCTTCCTTCCTTCTGTCTCTTTTTTCCTCCTCCTTCTCACCTCAAGTTCCCTCCTGAGTCGTGTGTCCCTCTGCTCTGCCTCCTCTTGTGCCTTCTGCAGGCTCTCTGTCAGGGCCTGGTTGGCTTCATTGGCTTGTTCAAGTTGTTCCCGAAGCAGTGCGTTGACCTGGCTCAAGCCAGAACACCTGTGAAATATATGGATCAACTTCAGAGCACTGTATCCCAGCACCTCCACCTGTTAAGCCACAAGCCAAATGTTCTTTCTAAACTTCACACATGATCTCACCCCCCTCCATTGCACGGCCTCTATCAGCTTCTATGTTTACAGGCTCATAAAGACCCACGTCACATTGTGCGTTGCCAGCCACGCTTAGAGGGGAATGTGCGTGACAGTTTTATAAAGTCCATGTCAGCTCCAGCCTAATTGCCACCAGATTTGCTTGTCAAATAGTTTACAGGGTTATTTACATCATTCGTGGCAGAATCCACCCAGTTACATACAAAGATTGACGCCAGGGTGGTGTGAGGCGGCGAACGAAACGATTATCAAAGGGGTGAGGAACAGAGAAAGACACAATAAAAAAGCTATGAGAATGTGTTTAATCATTTTCAATAAGTAGATTTGCTTTATGATTCTGTGTTTTGGCCTAATTCTGCAGCTCATGCCCCTCTGAGAAAACTTAATGCCAAGGCAGACAGCTTAGCATTAATTCACAATGTAACATTTCTGCCCTGCTGAATCTCAGTTAATTGTGGCATGCAATGAAATTCTCATGAGCCTTGGCATAGTTGACTTTTCTGCCATAGAAAATTAAATACATTGTGTTACAAGACTGCAGAGCCACAGATGATCGGATGAACTGCACTTTGCAGCGCGCTCTTTGACAGAGGCACTAAGGTTTAAAAAATGGATGAGAGCTTGGCAAGCATACGGCCAAGAGTTTGCCATAACTGTTTCAATTAGGGGTGAGTGGCACAGTAAATCATGTTCTTTTAAAGGCTGGCGTCTGGGACAGTAGGTTGGCCAGCTCTTTTTATGAAGTGCAGTAAAAACTGTTTGGCTGAGATGCTGAACAAGGTTGCGATAATTAAGTCTGACAAACTGGATACTTTTGTTTTTGACACCCCCTACTATTCATTTCCAGCATGGGCTTGTGTGGACTGAAGTAGGCAACTAGGATATTTTATTTTAATTAACTCTATTGCCTTCCTGATAAATGTTGCTCATGTTTTGTTTCTCAGTAAAAGAATGGTAAAAGATCAGTACCCTGCTGGAGAATTCAGCTTAAAGAAGTAGTTCACTTTCAAATGAAAATTAGCCCATGATTTACTCACCCTCAAGCCATAGGTGTATATGACTTTCTTCTTTCAGACGAACGCAATCAGAGTTATATTAAAAACATATTCTGGCTCTTCCAAGTTTTATAATGGCAGTGGATTGCAACCAACAGATTGAAGCTCAAAAACGTGCATCCATCCATCGTAAACGAACTCCACATGGCTTCTGTGGGTTAATAAAGGCCTTCTGAAGCAAAGCAATGAGTTTGTGTAAGAAAAATATTCGTATTTAAAACTTTATAAAGTAAAATAACTAGCTTCCGGCCAAACAAACGTATGGATTCCATAAAGCGCAACTGATTCGAGTAATGCGACGTACTGCTGATACTTACGCTACGCCATTGACGCACTACGCTACTTCTGACGTCACAAGTTTCGTAAGTTGCGCATTAGGGGCAAGTAGACTGCGTATGGCCATTTGGCCGGAAGCTAGAATTTTACTTTGTAACGTGTTAAATATGAAGATGAGGGTGAGTAAATCATGGGCTAATTTTCATTTTAAAGTGAACTAATCCTTTAAGTGGTTGTACTTCAGTTGTGGAACATGGTTTTTCATTTGCTGGTTTAAGTTGGTCCAGATTAGTCATTAGCTGGTTCAAGCTCATAACTAACAAACCTTAGCTGGACATTAGCTGGTCCAAGCTAGTTCCAATTGGTTACTACCTGGTCTAAGCTGGTAATTAGCTGGTCCAAGTTTTTCATTAGCTGTCCAAGCTGGTCATCAGCTAGTTCCTGAAGTTCAATAGCTGGTGAAAGCTGGTCATTAGCTGGTGCAAGCTGGACATTATCTGTTCCAATCTGGTCATTAGCTAGACCAAGCTGTTCATTAATTTATCAGCTGGTGTGACATCAAACTTTCAGACCATCTTGGATCAGCTACAAGATGGTTATACTAGCTCGGTGGTCAGGCTGGTTTTTGGAATATAAGTGGCTTGCACCAGCTAAAGATCAGCAGGAAACCAGGTACCATTCGCCAAAACATAACTGCCATCTTAAGCTGGATTTTTTTAACAGGGTAAAAGGGAAAAGAATTGTAAAGAAAAAAAAAACCCTCTTTATAAGGTTTTTCATTCTCATTTTCCAAAATGTACAATTCTCCATTGGTTCCAAACAGAAATTCTTACCACACTTTTTGGATGACCCACTCATTACCCTTCCTTTTACCTTGATCTGCCTGCCGACTTGTTTCTCTGCACCTCTCACTGTCAGAGGCACATATCACTTTTGTTCTCACCGTTTCTGCTCACCCTCCAGCAGTGCAAGTTTACTTTGGACATCCAGACTGTGTTCCTGATCAAAGCGCTGGAGACGATGTGCTGAGGAGTCTAGGTGCGACTGGAGCTAAATACATGGACAGAGGCAGGTTTATACCTAACGCACCAAAATACAGTGCAACACCTGTCAATAACAAAGCTCAAAAGAGCAGATAGATTTCTTGAAATAAAAAGGTCAAAATAATTTTTTTATTTGAAGGAGTAAAGTGTTCTTCTATCAGTAAACCCGGTCAAGTTCTCCAGTGAAACGTACCGAGAGCCTCAGCTTCTCTGACTCGGAGGTTTTCTCCAGCACCTGCTGCTCTAGATTTCCACATCGCTTCTTATATTGGAGCAACTGCAGACATAGACACATATTTTCACTTTTCACTCTGCAACTTAAGATGGACCACATTCTCAATTGTATTAAATCATCATGGTATCTCTATCTAATAAATATCCCAGAAGTACATTCCCCAGAAAAAAAAATTTCCCCTAAAATAATCCTTTCCATCTTTGACAAAATTGAAGTTGAATGAGACCACATCTAACAGTGAACCTTGGCCTGTAGTTTCTGCACCAGCTGAGCCTGTCTGCGTTGGCTCTCCTGAAAGGCCTGGAGCTTCAGCCTATAAGATCGTCCTTCCTCTTTTAGCCAGCCCTGCTCTGCACCATACACACTCTGCTGGTCTGAATCTCCTGACTGCTGCAACAGCATCTGCTCCAGCTGCAAAGACATATCCACACACACATTACACTATATGATCACATTGTAGTCTCTTTATGGCTGTTCACAATTTGTATTGGTATGATTTAGTGACATTTACAGTGAAAAATGGATTCAAGCGAAAAGACTAAGTATCTTTTTCTTCCAACAGTCAAATATTACCTTCTCTTATTTTATGCAAAGGCAACTTTAGATGTATGATTTTAGATTTAAGCTTGAAACAATAAAAACTATTATTGTATGAAAAAATAAACCTAATCCAAGACATAGGTGGGACTAGTTGTCACAGAGGTAAATCACAAAATTCATATATCCACACTGGCATACAGGTTTCATATTTTCGTATTTTACGGTACCCTTTTTGCTCTTTCATACATTGTTTTAAGTTTCATAGTTGTTTTACATGTTGCAGGAAAGTTTAATGGCAGTATTCAGTGTGACAACATGCCCTGCAACATGCCCTGTTTCTTTTATCCTGAAGCAAAAAAAAAAAAAAAAAAAAAGATTTAAATTGCGTGCCTATACAAAAATTGACTTAAACACATTCTGAAAGATATTAAATGCAGTAATAAGTGACAACATGCCTTTTGCTTTACTGGGGGGAAAAAGGGGAACAAAAAGATTTTTGCAGTGATGTGTGTGTTGTATGCTGATTTCTGATTTACTTATAGGTAGGTTTGCGCAAATTAACACAGGGAAGTGTGATCGTGTGTATAGAAAGGAGAAGGTTGTCTGTCACAATGGCAATGTGTTTCTCCCTTGATTCCAATCCTCCTACAGGGTCTTCAATCTCAATGTCCCATTACCCCTCCAACCCCTCCCATCTTCCTTCAACCCCCAAGTGCATATCATGGTGCCAGACACCCAGTCCCTACTAACAAAAACCACATGTTTCCTCTCAACACAACAACATGCTGCTTCAGCTGATTCAAACAAAGCAAGAAAAACAGAGCGCGAGGGGTAGAGAGAGTAAAAGGTGGATGCAGAGTCAACTTCATCCTTTCTGCAAAGAAGCAAGAAACAGAAATACACACAACTACAGGTCATACAGAAATCACAGGCAAACATTAATCTACTGCTAAGCTGAACAGCAGCCTCTACAAGATGCAGGGACAATGGTCCCCCTGTTCCCAACTGGAGCCAAGGGCTTCGCAAACCTTAATAAAACATTTTCAAACAGTCATTCGGAGAGCTTTAATTCCATATACTACAAAGAAGGGCAAACCAGCACCCGGCTCTGGGCGGTTTTGGGGTTCAGGGCTCATAAGGGAACAGGGACTTATTATACGGCCTGTTGTTAAGGTGACAGCTTTTGAAAGCGAACAGAAAATGAAAAACATGGGTGGAGGACGAGTCAGAAGAGAGAGGGGGGACGTTGGGTGCAGCAGCAGCTGTGTTTAAAGGCTCCTTTGGAAACAGCTGCACTACTCTATTGATTATGTATCTTTGCAACTATTTTGGCACAATTAGAGGCAATTTGTTGCTACAACACAAAAAGCGTTTGATGCAAAGTCATGAAATAAATGGCACTTACACACAAGCATATTGTTCTGCCTTAAAAGCTTATGGGGGTCAGTGGTGCAGCACAGCACACATCTAGTGTGCAGGTACCTCTGATCCATAAAATAAAGTTGCTTCCAAAAAAAAGAGTCGGTGGTGAGGTATAAAGCCACACTGTGAGATATAAAGTCAAGTGAAACAAAGTTTCAATTGAAATAGTGTCACACTGCAATTACGAGAAACAAAGTCACTTTGTAAGACAGTCACAACTGCAAGATAACACAATGTAATCACGATGTCAAAAGTAAAAGTCAGACTGTGAGAAAAAGTTGCAAGAAACACATACATGATATATGTGATATATTCAAATTGTGAAACAAAGTCCAATTATAAGGAACAAAGTTGCAATTGTGAGATATACAGTAAATTCACATCGTGAGACACCATTACAGTTAAGTCACAACTGTGAGACATAAACTCACGTTTACGAGATATAGTGATTTTGTGAAATATAAAAGTCAAATCTAAGACAAAGTCACAAATGTCACAATTCCGAGATTTAAAGTCACCTGAGATGTAAAGTTGCAATTATGAGAATTAAAGGCACAATTGTGAGATATAAAGTTGCAATTACTGGTTTATTAAAGCAGAAAACAGGCTTCCATAAGATTAAGATACTCAAGAATAATGCAAAATCATTATGGTTGTTTCAGCTCAGAAGTTTTGGAAAGTCAGGATCCTAGATAGATTTTTCAAATGAACACAGTTATAACATTGATTAATTTGGTGTATTTGGTATCCCGATGAACAGGCCATATGGACTCTTCTATGCACATTATACAGCATCTCAGCTTTCATCAAACAGATAATTTCTCAAAAACTTTAAGAGAATGGAATCAACCTGCCTCTTATTACTGTCCAAAACCAACTTCTCCAATCCAAATCTTAACAGCACCCATCACATGTTAAAATATTATCACAGATATGCTACTGAAGGAAACTTTACCAGCAGCATCAAAGAGACAGGAGGTTTTTGAAGCAGGGCTGATGGATGATGCAATGACATGTGTCGATATTGGATCTTTTTGCTAGCGGCACTAAACAAGCCCAGCATTATGATGGTATTAAATTCTAGAGCTGGTCCCTCTCTCTGGTTGCAGCCAATCTGCCGCCGCAGGCTTGGCTCTGGTCCATGGGTAGAATGCTGTCACACGTGTCTAGAGGCCACTCAGCCTTTGCGGTGTATGTATAAGTGATGAATTTTCAAACATGGGTGTTAGCCACATGCTTTTGTTCAGATTAAAGCTTTATACAATGTACTTACAGTAAAGGTAATTTTAAAATTCTTCAACATTGCTTCAGTGTTATTTTAACACTCTGTAGTGTGGACACATATGAACACTGAGCAGTGTTAATTTAACACTGAGGATTTTGCTCAGTGTTCATATGTGTCCACACTACAGAGTGTTACAATAACACTGAAGCAGTGTTGAAGTTAATTAGATAATTAAGTGATTAAATAGGTGATGATTGAGCTTTATTAAAGACAGCTAATGATAACAAACAGAATCACTGAAGGAAAGAGAAAAAAGAACAAACAAAAAATGTAAGAGACCACAAACATGATGATAAAAAAAAAAACGTTTTAAAAGTTTTGTTCCTTGTGGAGTAACGCGATGTGACCAAGACAGCACACTAAACACTTACAGATTCCATTCACAAACAACCAGAGTCCCGACTGTGAACATAAACGCCAAAATCTCTCATGGTCAAATGTGACTTTACAGTAAGCCAAATCTAGAGTAAAAACTTTAGAGTAGTGTCCCTCACTTTTACGAAAACCAAAAAACAACCCAGTTGGAATGCCCCCAAAATTCAAGAGTTTTTGTCTTTCATATTTGCATCACATGAAAAAGTTAAGCAATATCAAACGAAGAAAGATCGTTTTTCATGAAGTTTGAGATTGTTTTTCATGAGTTTTTGTCTTTCATATTTGCATCACATGCAAATAGTTAAGCAATATCACACAAACAAGATTGTTTTTCATGAATATTAACACGATTGCAGATGTGATATCGATTTTCCACAACAGTTCAATAAACAAGAAGATAATATTTCATGTTACAACACACAGCAGTGTTTAGTGAATGAATCCACATTGTTGAAAGCGTTTTCGAGTCAGTGACCCATGCATAAAGACAAGTGTGTAATTTCTGCATCACTAGTGGCGCCAAACAGATTAGCAAAAATAATGACTGTTTCCAAATAGTTTTGTAAAAGACTCCTACCAACCTCTTTTGCCCTCCTCGCCTGCCATTGTTTTAAAACTCATGCCATTGGTTGACAATGTCAGATCACTCAAACAAAGATACATGTTTTTGAAAGTCAGTCTATCTATCTCCTGACCACACGGTGAATCTGTACTTCTGACAGTCCTCGGCAGAACATGCATTCAGAACGGCCTCTGAGGGCCACTAATAGAGAGGGGCCTCCATCCCAAAATGCTAGTCTTTCATTTAAGGTCACCTACTGACATTTTACAATAATGATCAACATGCAACATCTTGCAAAAGACCGGATCCATGGTTTGTATTGCCACATGGTTTCCAGTGTTTTTTAATGTATCTATTCCCCAGATCTTTTTTTACGGAGAGAGCGAGACCCCACGCTGCCCTCTCTCTAAAATGTGTTTTGCATTAGCATTTTTTATATTACTTAATATTTATGATTTGTGCCACTCCTTGTATTGTCTCGTTTGATAAATATTTCACAATACATAAAGGAACGGCAGCACTTTGATTCATCTGCCAACGAGAGAACATTTTCAAGGCCACTGAAAGCTCTTTGCACAAGGGCCAAGAATATTCAGCTTCTCCCTCCATGTGGTCATAAGAGTGGATTGATCCTCTAATATGAGAGAAAACATATTTAGAATCATGTTCATTTTCCGTCAAGCTTCCTGGGGTTGCAACTCTGCACAGAATATTCACTTAAATGGACTCTGTCAGCCACTCTTAATGAATATCAAAACATTTACATTTTCTAATTTGGGGTAGGAGGATTGTTGCCACAATTTTTATAAACCGGTGCATCAATTAGTAATTCATAAGCATGGTGCTAAGCAAATCTTTTTGTTAGTCCAGATTGTCGGTTTACAAGATGTTGCTGAAGAATAATGATTCTAATTTGCCTTAGATCAATTAGAGATTAAAAGTTGGGTGTGAAAGTTATCTTACATTTTATTTGAAAATGAAAATTCTATTAACAAATTCATGTCATTCCAAACCTGAATGACTAGGGCCTACTTTCTTCTGCAAAACATAAAATAAGAGACTTTCCAAGAGATTTGGAATGATATAACGGTATAAGTAAGGCTACGTTCACACTGCGAGCCTTAGTGGTAAATTTCGATTTATTGCTCAGATCTGATTTTTTTTTTTGTACACTGTAAAAAATGTACCTGTAAATTAATGGTAAAATACTGGCAGCAGGGTTTCCAGCTGTGTACCGTAATCTTACATTTTCAATACCGTAATCTAAATTTTCAGTAATTTAACGGTAAAATACTGCCAGCAGGGTTTCCAGCTTTGTACCGTAATCCTGCAGTTTCATTACTGTTTTCTAAGTTACGTATTCTTCATTCACTTTAGTAATGTATCTGTTCACATTTTTGTTTTAAATGTGGTCAATATCAGATTCCAATGTAAACAGTTCATGGTTCTGGACTGACCCGCATACGCAAAAGAACGATAAAAAAAGACATCACGCAGCACGCTGTCATACAGAAGTGAACAGGGAGGATTAAGCAATTAGATCTGCCGAAGCCAGCGAATTTGTGTGCAGGAAATATAAAAAATAATGACAAGGTTACGAAAAAAGAGAGTAGAGTTTTAAAACATTTATGATATGAGCCCTCATGTTTTGCTTGTATATAGGGCTGTCACTGTAATACTTGAGTTCTGACACATCACTCTCCTTCCACTGACTACCTTTCGCAACTGTCTTGATAACTTCGGGTATGTAAAATCTTTGAAGTGACTCCCATGAGCGCAGAATTGTGACAAATGTTGATCTAGAGTGCCGTAAAAGTTGCATTAATTCCAATATGACTGTTCAGACTGAGGTTGCAAAACATCTGACCTGTATCGAATTTTCCACATATGGAAGTGGCACAAAGCGGAATTGAAAAGATCCGATTCCATGTGGTTCGTGCTGTTCACACTGTCATGAGTCACATGTGAGCAAAAAAATCGGATTTGGACCACATTTACCTACAGTCTGAACGTAGGCTAAATGATGACAGAAATGTTCTTTTTGGGTAAACTATCCCTTTAAATGTATCCTTTAAATTTGGGTGAACTATCTCGATCATTTACTCACCCTCATGTCGTTCTGTATGACTTTCTTCTGTGGAAAACACATTACTGTAAGTGTCCCACCAAAGAAAGAAAGTCCAAGAGATTTGGAACGACATGATGGTGAGTAAACGATGACAGAATTTTTATTAAAATTTTAAGGGTGCACTCAGTCAGTGTTGCCAGATCTCTAGAAAATGAAGTGATCCCTGGTTTTTGTGTTTACGGGCTGAAAGACCATGCTTGCCCCTGACACTCATTTATCTATTACTCAAACAAATAAACAGCAGTTGCCAGATTCAAGTATGCTTTGATTATGTCACGCTGTCCTGTCATGACAATGGTCTTGGACTTTATGAGACAGACTCCTATTAGCATTGATGTGAAGAATTTATTTATTTTTTATTCATGTAATTGTTTCATTCTATTTAGAATGATTTAATTAATTATCAAATGTGTATTTCTGATTTCCAGCCGTAATTCATTTGTGTTTCATTTTAAGTTTAATTTCTAATGAGTAAAACAGAATATATCTACAGAACAGCATATAGATGTGGGTGGATCACACCTGCACACACTGTTTACACACAAATACATGAGACACAAAGAAATACAGATATATTTATGTACACACAAGCACATAACTATAAATGTCTTGCTCCCAAATATCACCCATAAAGTCAGTCATATGCTAGCTGGTGGCATGGAGGGGGTTACAGCTGTGAGCGCTTCTCACTGGCTTGGCCTGGACCCAGAGGCTTAATAAAGGGAATTAATGTAGTGAATAATCTGTCAGATTCCTAAACACAGCTGGAGCGGACGTACAGTTCCTCTGCATATATATACACACACGCTCACACGCACACACCTAAACACACTCCCCCATGCTTACCCGTGCTAACTTCAGTTCTATCTATCTCACACACGTGCAAATTCACTAATGCCCAAACGTTCATACAAACTCAAACATATAAACACAACACGCCCGTCCCTTGTGCCTTGCTGTCCTCTTTCTACTAATATGCCCTTCTCCCGGTCCCTGCTGGAGTGCTGGCCCGCTGAGAGACATCCAGCTGATTGTGAAAGCTGTTTTTGCAGCGCCACTGTGAGTGATTACACAATGCTGGCCAGGAATCAGAGAGCTGTGAAGCTCCCCAGCTCAGAGACCCCACTGCATCCCCCAGGCACAAACCAACAACTATCACCATGGAGCACTGTTTGACCACAGTCACAGCTGCTGTGGAGAAGACCTACTGGGAGGTAAAAACGGGACCCAGGCAGTATCCACACGCAAAATACAAACACAAACACATGTTCACATGCACAATATTGCTTCAATTGGGCTTGGAATTTACAATCACCTTCCACAGCAAGGGATGTAAACAAACAAGTGAACAAGTATAAAACATATGCACGTTGTAATTAATGTAAAATTAAGCTATAAACTTGAATAGGTGACGTGAATAGGGTGCTAATAAAAAAGTGATTAACACAGCATCCTAACCAGGAACGATGTCTGTTCCCAATGAAAAGCCAAACTCTTGCGACACAATCACTGCAAAAGATCTTTAAAGGAATCGATCTCTTAACATTTTTAAATCTGGTCTTTTTATTTATTCACCTTTATGTCGTTCCAAACCGATGCAACAATGTTTTTCTTCTTCTTTTCCATGAAATTGCAATGAATGACTGATGACTGAAATATTTAAGCTTTAAAAAGCATGCAAACATACCATCACATTATCATGAAAGTGCACTATATTACAAGTCTTCTGAAGCCATACGACAGCTTTGTGTAGCCAACAGACTGAAAAAGAAATTCAAAAAGCTGTAAAATGCTGCAACTGGATCATTGAGTCATTGAGTTTGATTTCTAAACAAATAATTCGCAGTGGTTTTATGAATTGAATCAACTGATTAATTGAAAAGATCTAGCTCAGAAGAGACTACTTTTCACATGAACATAAGAAGAGCTGGGTGCAAGTCAATATTTCATAAATAACGAATACATTTTTTTATTTATTTCATGAAAAAGCAATCAAAGGGCTGCTGAAGACCTGTGCTGTGTCCGAAATTGAATACTTCCCTGCTAAACAGTATGCGGGAAACAGTCGGGTACAGCGGGGCTAAAGGCGTACTGGGGTAAAAGGTACCTTTGATTTGATTTTCCTCTAAACCTCTAAATGGCACAAAATTTGCCACAGCACTTTCCAAAACATCCGCTTTTCAAGATGCAACTGGAAATTTGCTTGATCCTTGACGTGGTCGCGGGCAGCTGTGCAAAGTTGATTCTCTGCTAATTTGATCTAATATTTTTATTCTGTTATAAGTAGCAAATGAGAAAATTATTAAATATATTTTGAGACAAAGTTCTTCTTAATGATTTTCAGTTTTGTTCAAGCTAATTAACGCAACAATAATATGTAAGGAAGAATATGTAAAAGTGTGGTATTTGGGGTCTATTTGGGGTAGCTGTTGGGGCGGTAACACTTTATAATAACTGCAAGCTATTAATCATTAGTTAAACATTACTAAACAGTTAATTCATCATTTATAAAGCATTAATAAGCAGTTTATAAATACAGCTATAAATGCTTTATTCTTGATTTATAAGCATATATATAATGTGTTTAATAATTGTATTTTCATACTTTATTAATGATCAATTTATCATTTCTAAATGAAGTATTGCATTATTTACAAACCAGTTATTTAGGTGTTGTCAGTGATTAATAAGATCACTTAGAAAGTGTAAGTAAATGTAGTAAATGCAGGTAGTTATAAAGCATTTAGTAGTGGTCAGTTAACTATTTTGTGAGCTCATCTAAAGTGAGAACTAGTTATGCCTTGTAATGCATTTATAAAGGAGATTTAAAGACTCATTGATCTTCTAAACAGAAAAAGGAAACAAACACAACACAGTGATAGAGAACATAGAAATATTAACAGCCTTTAAATCTCCTTTATAACTGCTCTACAAGGTATAACTAGTCCTCACTTTAGATGAGCTCACAAAAATAGTTAACTGACCACTACTAAATGTGTTATAACTACCTGAATTAACCATGAATTACAGTAGAAACACATGTTAATAAAGCAATTTATTAACACACTAAGTAACTATTACTATATATCTGAATAATATGTATTTAAACAGTTTATTAATCATTTACTTACACTTTCTAAGTGATCTTATGAACCACTGACAACTCCTAAGTAACCGTTTTGTAAATAATGCAATACTTCATTTAGAAATGATAAATTGTTCATTAATAAAGTATGAAAACAAAATTATTAAACACATTATAGATATGCTTATAAATCAAGAACATAGCATTTATAGCTGTATTTATAAACTGCATATTAATGTCTATTAATGCTTTATAAATGACGAATTAACTGTTTACTAATGCTTAACTAATGATTAATAGCGTGCAGTTATTATAAAGTGTTACCTATATTTTTTCTGCAATCATTATATTATTATATTCATACTATATAGTTGCGAAGTAAATTCAAATTCAAATGTAGTAATAACTTACATAGTACACTATTTCGGAGGCAGCACTGGAATATACTGCAAGAGTAATTTAGAACACTTTGTGACACTTCTATTGTACTTTTGTATTATTTTTAAAGCTTGAAAGTTCCAGTCCCCATTCATTTTAATGTCATGGAAAAGAATCACCAGTACATTTTTCGAAATGTCTCTACATGCAGGTTGAGTAAATGACAGAATATTCATTTTATTTAACTATTCCTTTTGGAACAATGGCTATTTAGGTACAACTATGCTGATTAGATGTCAAGCCTAAATTAAATGGCTAGCAAATAGTAAAATACTTTCTAGGAAGTTCGCTCATCTGTTCCCACAGTTAAAAAAGAAAAAAGAAAGAAACAGGGAAAAGAGAGAGAAATATAGAAAAAGATAAATGGCACTTAATTAAATGTAGTGAGGACTTTGGGATGATCCCTACTTTGAGGAATGATTCTCTGGAGCGTCAATCATTTTTACGACTCATAGACAGCTGACAGATCCAGACTCACTGGCTCAGCTCCACTAGCGACCACTGCTCAGCTTAGCAGCTTTATGTAGACGAAAAAACAAACTCTAAACATTGAGCCAAAGACAGTGCACCATTTTCACTCTAACAAAACAACCATAACAGTGGCAATCATGTTTGACAAGACCTTTAAAGCAAAAAGGAGTGGGGATTAGGTCAAAAACGCAGAGGCTGGAAGCTGCCATGCTCTTTGTCAAAAAGTCTCCAACTAGTCTGCAAGTCTGGATTAATTGAGAAAGGTTTTCTGACAAATAGCATCACATTTTAGCTGCAAACCCTTTTTTCACTTGTTGGTGATTTATCTCTCAGCTTAAAAGGCCCTGTGATTGTTGTTTTTCTACAGTGTTCCATTAGGTTAACATTTCTGTTTTATCATACATCTAACTCTACATTTGGGTAACTCCTACAAAAACACACAGGGAGACTGTCTCACACAATCCTGGTCCAAAAACTGCCTTGAAG
This sequence comes from Squalius cephalus, assembly GCF_949319135.1. Lineage (NCBI taxonomy): Eukaryota > Metazoa > Chordata > Actinopteri > Cypriniformes > Leuciscidae > Squalius > Squalius cephalus. Next base: position 17,859,807 of record NC_137131.1, read on the forward strand.
CTGTAAAATATATACCCACGCAATTCCCTGACACACACCCACACATACAAACTTACACACTCCCACACAAATACACATGGCCCCAGTGCCTGAGAAACTGCAAGCTGGCAGTTTTCCAATATCAACGCAGAAAGGTCAAAGTTCACATCAACATTTTCTTCGTCCTCTTGAGACGATGCAGCTTTTCAAACTGGGTCAAGGTTTATCCCGGTTCAGGGGCAATTTTCAAGGGTCACAAGAGATTGCTGCGATTTTACCAGGAGACAGAGGTGTGCTTTCAAGAGCAAAATCTTGCTCCCAGCCCAAATATTTCCATTCCCACTCTTGTTTAGGAGGCCACACTCAAACTGTCCCGAGAGCCACGAGAAGGTTTGCCTCTCCTTTTCAATTAGTCCAGTGTCGTAAGATGTGCCACAGTGCGCCACAATGGCGCTGGGACCCTCCCCAGCGGTTATAGAGAGGGAACACTTACAGATCAGAGCTGCTAAAGCCACTGCATCTCAACTTCTTTAAGGTATTTGCCAGACTAAAGAACAAGAAACATCTCAAAGGACAACTAAAGTTAACCGACCAACACACCCACACACTCTGAAGAGATAAAAAGAGATAAATTATCATTTCATCACCTACTTTAGCAGAGATGCTGAGTCAAATAAACCAAGTCAAAAAGGTTAAGAGTAAAACGAGCACACATGAATCCAGCTAAATTTTAGTCTGTGATTTAGAGCCTAACGTCTAAATCAAATCAACACAATGTAGGAAACCCATCTAGAGCAGGTAAGTAGCACTCTATAAGCAGTTTCACAGGTTGGCCTCAGATCTACTCTGTAAGTGTCTGTTTGGCACCTTTTGAGTTTGTTTCTGATCTGTTTTCCTGTTCTGTGAATGTCTGTGTTTCTTAGGGTATCGTTTACACGACAACGATATGCTTAAAAGGGAGAACTTTTTCCTTTGAGTTTTCCGCGTGCAGACGACACCATTGTCAAAACGATCCCCATTTACACAGATCCACAGATCCGTGAAAACAACTAAAAACGCTATATTCTGCTGCTAGGCGATTAGATGCCGATGAAACACTATAGACTGAACACGTAATACGCATGTGCATGGCGTCATCATCTTCAGAGTTTCGTGTTTTTGTAGTTTACGTTTTCAGACCCCCAAAACGCTGTTGTCATGTAAATGAACGTCCAAAACGCATAAAAAGTTTTACATTTTTAGTTGAAAATGGTGTCGTGTAAACAGCCCCTTAGTTAGCTTTCTAGTTTGCTACTTAGTTCTGTTCTTTGCCTGTTTGTTTCCATGGTAACTGATTTGATTCGAGTTTCAGTTCAGGTGTGTCTCGTGGGGCTATACATCTCCAGCCATCGTGGCCGAGCCTAGTGTCAAGGCCACGGAGGCCAATGTCCCCCTGAACTGCCCCCACCGCCCTAGAGGCTTCCTGTTCTACAAAGTCACGTCCTCGTCAGCCTCCAGGACTCCCACCCCTGTGGATGCAATACGGTGCGAGGACGAGCCTTCCGGGAGGGCGGGGTATTGTCATGTTGAGTCTGTTTGTCACGTTTTGAGTTTGTTTCTGATCAGTTTTCCTGTTCTGTGAATGTCTGGGTTTCTTAGTTAGCTTTCTAGTTTGCCAGTTAGTTCTGTCCTTTGCCTGTCCATGGTAACTGATTTGAGTTTCAATTCAGGTATGTCTCATTAGTTCCTTTGTTTGTTGTGTATTTAAACCCTGTGTGTCTTTCAGTTCTACGTCATTACTACATTGGTTCTGTTCCAGAGATTCTTCAGTGTTTTGTAGATTTCAGTTTAACAAAAGAAGCTGCTGCATCTAGATCCTGACAACATTTCTTTGTGCTGCCACCAGTGATCGTAACAGTAAGATCATTTGGTGGTTAAAAAGAAAGAAATTGTCAGGGTTATGTTTGTTCTTTGATATGTTTCTCTGTCCATGTCGGAGTTTGTTAAACTTCTAGTCTGTTTATTAGTTCCCCTCTGTTCCCTACCTGTTTGTCTCCTTGGTTACTAGTTTATTAGGTTCCTTGTTTCAGGTGTGTTGTGTTGTTAATTAGTCGTATTGAGTTAATTTTCCCCAGCTGTGTCTCGTTTCCCTGATCTGGTCTCTGTATTTAAGCCCTCTGTTTCTCCCTATTCCTTGTCTTGTATCTTTTACTTTAAGTTGATGTTTCCTGGCCTTATTTTTGAATTAAAGTCTCCTACTGAATCGCCTTCGTCATGCGCTTTGTCTCAACCACCTCAGCCGTAACAGTTACTGTTAACCAATTACTGTTTATTTTTTGCGGCGTTTTCTTTCGTTTGTTTTTTGTCATGGACATTACCGCAGTTGCCCTACTATGCCTGGAGCAGAAGGACCGCTCCCTGGAGTCTCACACCAGGGATTTCTTGGAGTTGGCGTGCCTAACGCATTATCCTGACCGCTCGCTATGTGTGTTCTACATTGCCAGCCTCAGCGAGCGGTCCCGGGCACGCCTCCCAGGGAGCGGTCCTCGTGAAGATTTCGCCGCATGTCTGGAGTGGGTGCTGGTAAACAACTCAGCATTCACCATCGGCCTCGCAGAGCCTACCAACACCCCTCCACCAAATCCAGAGTCTCGTCCCGCCGAGAGCCCCCTTCCAGAGTCTCGTCCCACCGAAAGCCCCCTTCCAGAGTCTCGTCCCACCGAGACCACCCTTCCAGAGTCTCGTCCCACCGAGACCACCGTTCCAGAGTCCCCTGTTCCTGCCCTCGTCCAGAGGAAGTATGTTCTATCTGTCTGCCCGGAACTATCCATCAGTCCTGCCGAGCCAGAGACTGTTCACGCCAGGTCAGCTGCGCCTGAACCCTCACATCCGGCCAAGATGGCCGCCGCCACGCCCGAGCCCTCGTCTCCAGCCAAGATGGCTGCCTCGCCGCCCGAGCCCTCAGCCAAGATGGCCGCCGCCATGCCTGAGCCCCCGTCTCCGACCAAGATGGCCGCTTTACCTCCTGAACCCTCGCCAAAGATGGCCGCCGCCACGCCACCTGAGCCCTTAACCACGAAGGTCGCTGCTACGTGCCTGTCCCTGAGTTTATCCCTGAGTTTATCATTCAGAATTCATTGTAATATGATGTTCTGCTACTCAAGCAACATTTATTATCAATGTTACAAACGGTTGTGCTGCTTAATATTTGTATGGAATCTGTTATGCATTTTTTTTTCATTAGAAAGTTCAAAAGAACAGCATTTATTTGAAAAAGATCTTTTAGTAAAAATGTTAATGTCTTAACTGTCAATTTTGAACAATTTAATGGATCCTTGCAGCATAAAATCATTCTAAATATAAAAGAATTGCAGATACACAACTATAACAATATTGTTGGAATCACTTTCAGAATGAAAGAATCAGAATCCATCCTGCTTTAAAGAGCTCAATCATTTAAAGCAGCAGACAACATATCTGCAGTATGTGCTTATAATAAACAGAACAAAATCGTGCGTTGGTGTAGACCTTTTACAGTCTATGGTGTAGACACTAAAATAGTTATCGGTATAGTTATTTTTATAGTCATCATTCTTGGTGTGAACTGGCCTTTATCCATGTTCTAACGCTGCTCTTTGTGGTATGCACACAGAAAACATAATAACTGATACTTGGGAATGACAGATTAAATGGATCATACTCCACCAGAATGTCATTCCCACATCAAGACAGATTGAGGCTGAATACAGACTTTGAATTAGTAAGCATATAGGACTCATTACCTCATGTTAATATACCCAGCGTATAGTTACTGTGATATGTTACCATAACATCTTAAAGTTTACATTCATATGAATGGTGTAATTTGACTTCACAATGTCAGCACATTTGCACTGGAAAAAAAACATTTTCAATTGGCGACAGAGAGAGAGAGAGAGAAGACTCTCTCAAAGTTCATGTGACATAGGCCTTTCTTCTCCAAAAATATAAATATGTGGATTAAAAAAGACTTATTTATACCAACCAGACTAATTAAGTTTTATATATAGCTCATATCTTAAAATAGGCTCAACTGGCAATGTGCACAGTTGGCATTCATTAAACTTCCCCAGCAAAAAGACTGCACTGTTATCACAAATGGCAGCTTTGTGTATATGAAAAATGAGCTTTTTCTTTCACAGTCCCATGAGAGAAGGCCAATGACCTTTTTATTTTCCCCCAAACAGCAAGGTTGGGGGAGAAAGACAGTGGCCAAGGTGATGCTGTAAACTTAAGAAAGTGAAAGAGAACTTTTCTACAAACTTATTTATTTTCTCCAAAATTGTTATTAATTTTTTTATTTTCATCTTTCATTTAATCTTTGCCAAAACAAAAACAGTCATGCCAATTAATTAAACTGTACTGAAATTAGGTTTGAAGATCTCGATTGCCATACAGAAGGGACTTCATGAGGTGCACCCAAATCTCTACAATAAAAAAGCTTGAGATAAAAAAAAACACTGTGAAACGTAATTATGTGTTCATTTCTGATTCTAAAATGTTGACGTCAGAGAGCTGCCACTTTGATCACATGTAATGAAATGTAGATTCAGAATAAACTATGGCTCAGTTTACATCAGTCCTTCATAAACGCTAGGGTGCACATTCCATTTTTCAGAGCCAAAGTCCAGCTTCAAGCAGAAATAAATATATTTCGTTCCATGTGACACAGTTGATTTTCACATGGCCCTTTACCACCGTTTGTTTATCGAAAACTCCAAACGGGTTTTCCCTCTCGGAAAGAGCACTGCGGCTCTGATGTTTGCTGTGCACATATTCCATTTCAAAGCCATGTGGCTCCCTCTTTCTCTGTCAAAGAGCCTCTGTAACTCCCTCTCTTGATCTCTTCCCTACACACACATCTGTCTATCCACCAACATGTGCAGAAAAAAATGAAGGAAAATAGGAACAGGGTCCAAAGGTGCTCCATCAACCTCTCACGTTATTAGTGATGGTCCCTCCTCTGTTTTCAATCCCTTAAAAACTGCTGGACGGAGGGAAACACTCACTTAAAATCTTTTCAGGGACCAAGACTGCATTAGTTCAGAGTGCATGAAACCCCTGCCACCAGGTTACTGATGGACAATCCCTCAGTGTCCATTATGCAAAGCCTAGAGAGAGTTTTAAGGCAATAATCTACACTATACCGACATGTTTTGACTTCCACACAAGGAGGCAAATATGCAGGTCTCAGAAACTTTGCATCAATCACATGCTTACACCAGATGGAGGCTTATGTTTTTTATTAGGCACTGTGTGTTAGAGATATTCACCATACTGCCAGAGGACAAGATCACATTCCCATCGATATCAGGTTGTTTTCGGTTTGATTTCCGATGCACCTCTGGGAATGCACTTGGGCGGGGTTGACAAGATTGATAGACAAGGGAGGACTGGGAAAAGGAGAGAAACCATGAATAATGCAAGTTATGAGATCATAGAACAGTGTTATCCATCTTTTTTTTCAACGTGGAAGTAAGCTATTTCTTGTGAATTTTGGAGACTTCCGATTCATTAGACGCCACCAACCTTTATCCTGCGCCCCATAACGCTTTGTGTGAATCATGGGAGTAAATTTCGTTAATCAATAAACAATCAGTGACTCCAAATACACTTGTCTAAAGGTTCGCTCAAAAAATGCAATAATAATAATTTGCAAAAACTGGGAGGTGGCATTCACCCCTCAACCATTGAACATCAAAAGAAAACTTAAAAGTGTAAAAGTATTAACAAATTACTATCAGCAGTCTTTTAGCAACAATATTACTGTATAGTAATAAATGTAAGTCTATATTATATAACATAAGTTTATGTTGAGTTAATCAAAAATGTTCCTTCATTAACTGGAACATTGATGAATATTTCAAAGTGCTTTTCCTCATTTTGACAGATAAATGTTGTATTTACCGGTAAACACTGCTGATAGGGATTGTAAGTCGAAAAAGAGAAGAAACCCAAATTTTTAAGTGCCGTGTGTAAAAAGGAAAAGATATGCGAGCATGGATTTTTTCTCGGAATCGGAAAATATATTACATTTTAATACGAAATACAAAGAGAAAAGAAAGGAAGAACAGAACACAGCTAAAGGACTAAAAATAACTTTTGGCACAGATATTCTTGTGATACCAATGTCACAATAAAATACCAAGAGCTACATTATTTTCCTGACTGATGAAAATTGAGCATTATTTGTAGCGCAACCTTATTATTTAAAACTATTTGTTTCAGTTATTTTAAGTGGAAGTTCCTTAAACCGGAAGTGACAACCATAATATTAAAAGCAGTAGGCTCATTTGGAAAAAGGTGGATAGGTAAATAATACACTAGAATAGTAATCTATCTATCTATAAATTACAGAAACGTCTGTCTGTGTGTGTGTGTGTGTGTCTGTCTGTCTGTCTGTCTGTCTGTCTGTCTGTCTGTGTGTGTGTGTGTCTGTTAACCACATATCTCTTGAACCGTTAGTCCGATGGATTTCAAACTTGACAGGTGTCACGCTACGGGCACGAGTAAGTGCAGTGCCAAGTTTGATGTTGTTTGGATGAGAAATGCAAAAGATATCGTTAAATATATCATTTTTATAAGGTTGTGGTTTAAAAATAAACATTCTGACACTAGAGAGTTGTATCGGTCAAAGAAGCCCCAAGAAGGTTGTGGTTTAAAAATAAACATTCTGACATAAACACTCAGTCAGCTACACTGTTTACTTCTGAATATTATAGTTTGGTTCCAGAACGTGATAAATCCATCTATCTATAAATTACAGAAACGTCTGTCTGTCTGTCTGTATGTCCGTCTGTCTGTCTGTGTGTTATTCGCATATCTCTCGAATGTGAGATAACCACTAAATGTGTGAAAACCACTATTTTCTGTTTCAAACTTTCACATAGCATCTTTAGGTTATAATAACATAAAAAATTCAAATCCAGATTTTGATTTTCAAAGATTGAATCAATATAAAGTTATTTTTGATCATATTGCCATCGCAAGAAATATCTCCTGAACTTTTTTGATGACGATCAGCTCACAAAAACTGATTTTGCACGGGCACTTTGCACTGCTCCCTGAATTGAGGCGCTTATTCATTTGTGGATGTAAACTGAATCTGTAAGTCAGCTATGCTGTTTACTTCTGAATATTATATTTCATTCTGGTGCGCTTAACGCTATCGCTACTGTGTAATAGTAGCCTGTGCTATTCACCAGCTAAACATATCCTATTCAATGCGTTCACAGTCTCTTTCACGGGCATCATTTGTAGTTGCCTATTCACAAACTGTTTGCTCAAGCATAGCTTTTCTCAGAGTTCACTGTGTGCTTTCTACCATGCACAAATAAAAATGTCACTGAACTTTTGCTGTGTAATTGTAACAATGTGCACTCAAACACACCAAACCAACAATTACTAAAAACACACACAAAAACTGATTTTGCACGGGCATTTTTTGCACTAGTACACTAGAATAGAATAAAGTAAAACTAGAATAAAGTGCAGTAAATGGTAAAACTTTCACTACAAACCAGTGTGTTAATGATTCCAACAATAAATTAACATATATGATAAAAAAACACAAGTCTGCAATATGAAGTAGCATATTTTTGTACAGCTAAAAAAAACTGGAAGCGGCCTGACACCAGAAGTTAAAATGGCTCTTACGATTAAAAAAAAAAATGTGGTAGATACTTGTGACATTTCATTAGGGCAATAATTCGCTTATTAGGTTATCTGAGATGACCATACCAAATATGCCTTATGCAGTCCATTATACACAGTGACACACCATCAGGTGGTGAAGTGTGCTTATCTATGCATTAATGGTTTACTGTATCAGTCAGATTTCCAGAGGAACTGGAAGTCCAGAGACCCAAGGAAATAACGTGTGAGGTTTGTGCATGTGCTCCTACCCGGCTAGTGAGAGCAGCCTGCTTGCTGAGCAGCTGGTCTCTGTCTGTGCACATCTGAGAAGGCAGATCCTTCGGCAGCCGGTTCTCCTCCAGCTCGCTGCTCTCGCCTGATACATCACCAGAGGAAAACATGGCAGGAAATGATAGGATGAACATGTGTTCTAATTATACCAGCAGACCCGTCACCAATGAGCTCATTCAGAGTGTAGTAGAGTATACCTGTGGGCGTATCAGCCAGGTTTCTGGTGATGATCTCACGGATGCGGGCAGGAACTGGCGTGGTGCTGGACTCCTCCTCATCCCCACGCACAGTGTAAGTCTTTTCCTCAGCACTGCTATCTGGGTTAAGCAGTGACTCCTCCAGCTTCTGCATTATCAATATTGGTGCACGGAGAGAGGCTCACACATACAATCAGGTGACCTAGTCTCACTGCAGATCTAAACAGCTTTGATGTTTGTTAATAAAACTATGTATTTGATTTATAATAATTGTTTATTATCAATGCAACTAGTTTGTGGTATCTGTATATGTTTCAATCTGTTATCACAACAGCACAAGGAAATGAGTCACCTGTCTTCAAGTTTCACAGAAGAACCTGAAACTGACCCACTGATCTACCTTAATTTGTTGAAACATTGCAAGGCTCGTTAATATTAAATCAAGCTCTCTCCTCTTTCATTCACACATGCTGTTTTGAATAGGTGCAATAACCTATTTAAGTTACAGCTGGTGAAGATCAGCTTTCCTGCTGGAAAACACGTAACGTTAACGTTACCTGAATCACGGCTTCCAGTCCTTGATCCCCTTCACAACTCATCTGGAAACTGGTAGTGATCCAATGCACTTTAATAACCGAACAGCCACGTTTTTCCAATTGTCCTCAATTCTTGCTGATACTTCAAGTGCTTTTAAACGCTTAAACTGGGTTTAGCAAGTTGCTATGTAAGCTAATAAAGTTTTACATGCATTAAAAGATTTGCTCTAACGTTATAGGAAAAACAATGTTGCAGAGTGATTTGCACTTCAATGTCAAAGCTTTAATAACGCGCACAAGCATATTAAACGCAAACTATTTAACGTTAGTGTTGGTATGAAGCCACAAGTGTAAAAGTTGCAATCACAGCGCAAGCTTGAGGTGGGTGCCTATGGTTGCCAGGGAAACCGGACGCTCTCGCGTGTTGTCATGAGAATTAAAACGCAAGCTTTTCGGCTTCCATAGTTACAAACGCAGCAAGTCACGACTGAACAAATACAACACTGGTTATTCCAGTCATTGTTGCAACTTTGTTAAAAATTCATTATGTTGATGATAACTAACAAGTGTTTTAAACGGCACAATTTTGTAATAAACATTATCAAACATTTTTTCTGATTAAAAATAAAACACATTTCTAAAAAAATTAAATCAAAAATAATAAGATTAAGAATTCTTGAATTAGAATTTTACAGGAAAAATCATGTGATACAAAAACAAAAATGCTTAAACATAAACATTTATTGACCACATGAAGGCAAATAACAACTAGCTGCTACATATAAGGCTAAAAAGCATACCCCTTATAGCCTAACAATACACAAAACTCAATATACACAATTTTACACAAATAAAATAAATAATTGATTTTATCTTTAGAGTAAAACAAATTAGTGACCTCACATTCCCTAATAGCACACGTTTTTTTTTTTTTTTTTTTTTTTTGAGTGTTTGCAATACATCTCTAAGACATTTCCTATCATATGTTAAATAGACATTCAGAAAACGTCTTTAAGATGTATGATTTAGAATGAATGTAAACTGACTTTTTAAAGATGTTTATCAGATGTTTGTACACAGCAGATGCTTTCCAGATGAACTGCTCTTTAACACATCTTGGAGAAGTATGTGTGCTCTCTGGGTTATGATTGTTATAAACTGATATTGTAATTCCTTTTTCGCCAGTGTACACTGAGAAAAGTGGACATTTTGCACCAAAGCTTAAGTCAGGATTTAGGGGACAGGACAGATATTAAGTCTCCTCAGGGAAGAATTCAGTCCACTGTGAAGTGTCCAGGAAGATGGAACAGCAGCCACTGTAGGACCAGAGTCTGGGAAGAAAGCAGTCCACCTTCCAAGTGTTGGAGGCACGGTTGTATACTTCCACTTCCACACCGTAATCCCCCTCCATTCCCTTCCAGTGCCCTCCAGTCACATACAATTGCCTGCCTAGAACCACTAAATCCCCATTCTCATGAAGAGTGTGCAGATACTGAATCTGGGAAGAAAAATGCCAAACATAAAAACAGTACATGAGGGTGCGGCTAATTTTATATGTGCTTGATTTTCTGTGTAAAAAAGAAAAAAGAAAAAAAAATCACATAAAACTCACTTTTTCCCACATATTACCCTCTGGGTCATACAAATAAACCTTTTTGGTGTTATCTGCTACGAGGTAAATGACTCCATCCATAGAGACAGAGCGGGGAGAAGAGAGATATTTAGGAATAAAAGGAGAGCAGATGATACACCAGCTATCTGTTGAAGAAGAGAACCCTCATTTACAAAAGTATACTCTGACTACATAGTATTGAACTGTGCTTCAATGTTGGCAGGGCTCCATGAGTGAACACTCTTGTAAAGTGTCTCATAAAATTGTTCTGAATTACTAGTTCCAAACTACTAGAGGCTCTAATATGACAGATGTGGTTTGTTTTTAATGATACTTGTGATGTAATACACGTTGACATGTGTTGTTTCTTACCTATGACAGGGTTGTAGCACTGCATAGTCAGGGCATTATATTTAACAGCACAAGAACCAATGAGGTACAGCTTTCCTTCACACGATGTGGCTGTAAAGTTAGTCACATACTTCAGTGCTGGGCCCGTGGGAGTCCAGCAATTACTGAATGGGTCATAATGTTCAACTTCGACAAAATCCATTGTAGTTCCTGTCAATGAAAAAGAAAAAAGAAAAATACATAAAAATGTCCAGTTCTGCAGGGAAATCTACACAAATGTCTTTGTCTGAAGCATGCAGTTGGAACCTGATTTGTTTTCTTACCACCAATTACATAAATCTCTCCATTGAGAGTTGCAGAAGAGTGGTTAGTCCTGGGCCGCAACATTGGGGCGACTGTGACCCACTTCCCCTCACGAGTGATGAACTTCCAGGTCTCTGTGGTGGACCACGTGTTGGACTGAGACCCTCTTGATCCTCCTGAGAGTTATAAAAAATCTTGTAAATGGGTATTTTTTCCATTCCATGTAAATTCAGATGAAGGCTTAGCTGATTTATTTGAATAAATCCTCAGCTCAACAGGAAGGTTCAACTGTCCCCATTGGTGACCAGACAACATTAGGCAATAATGCCCCAAGTATCCCAGGTCATCCCAAAGTTAATGTTCTGCTTCTTTGCGTTCTAGTCCCCACATTTCTAAAGTGATTTCATGTCTTATGTGAGTCTTAGCAGGATTGTCTATAAGACATGGGACTGTTTTATCTCAGCATCTCCAAATCCTCATTGGAGATGACGTTCCATTCATGTGTGTAATAACTATAAATCTTACTGATCCTTTCCCAAAGGGCACAGGCTCTATAAATACCATGAAAATCTTTGGATTGTTTTCTCTTGGTAAAAACAGAGAGACTTTTTTATTTGTATCATTTCATTCTGTTTTCTTTGTCATTATGATTTGAGGCATGCAGACCAAACCAACCAATCAGCTAATTATCAATACTACTATAAATATTGTGAAGAAAACATTTTTGTCTAAGTTGATATGGGTGGTACAGCCCTAAGGTAATGGTTACATATCTTATGAAAAGAGTTCAGCTCACCTGTGACATACACATTGCTGTTTAATGAGACAACAGAATAACCCCATTTATTGTAGTTGGGAAAATCAGGTAACTGAAACCACTGCCCTATGGGAAAAAAAAAAAGAAATTTTCTTCTTAAAAATGCACATGTATACAGTATATAGCGTGAAGTAGGGTAAATGAGATCTCATCACATAAGAACCAGCTAGAACATGGTTGTTAACTACCAATTAAAAGTTTGGATATACATGCTAATTTTTTATTATTACTGTTTTTAACATTTTAGAATAAGTAAAGTAAAGGTCATCAAAGGATATTGAATAATACATTTTTTTTTTAACCAGCAACAAGAGATGAAGCATCGTACTTACCCTTTTAAAAATAAAAATTTTAGTATAGTAAAGAAATTCATACATGAGCAAATTTCTGTCCAAAACTAATTTCAAGCATTTAATCATAAGCTTCTAGATGAACACGAAAAAAATCTTCTAGGAACACGAAAAAGCATACAGTACATAAATGAACAATGTGTACTCTTTCTCCATGTTACTTGTTTATTTGTCAGCACTAGGGCTTTTGTGAAAACAGAGAGAGAGAGAGAGAGAGAGAGAGAGAGAGAGAGAGAGAGAGAGAGAGAGAGAGAGAGAGAGAGAGAGAGAGAGAGAGAGCGTGCATAATTATTATCATATTTTTTCCCACAGCAAATTTTACCAATTTCAAACCACATCAATCTTAATGACTACTATTAATTTTGTATTTGATCATTTATAAGTGATATATAATTGTTAAGGAAGGCTGGGAGTGGAAGTGGAAGCCTTATATTCGGGTGTGCAAAATTATTAAGCAGGTTTTCTTTTACAGGTAAAATGGGCCAAAAAAGAGATTTAACTCGCACTGAAAGGTCAAAAATTATATTAAATGCTCATGAAAAGAATGAAATACTAATGCAATACTAGAAACTGCTAAATTAAGGCTTGACCAATGAACAGCAAAACACTCATTGGTTCAGCAGAGTCATACAAAAACCGGCCAAGAAGAAAAGACATGTTAACTGCCAAAAAAAAAGGAACTAAGGTGAAGAATTAGGTGTGAAACCATCAGGAACCCTTTAGTCTCCAGTGCCACCATTTCCCAGAGCTGCAACCTATCCTGGAGTCTCCAGAAGTACAAGGTGTCAGGATCTCAGAGACTTTGCTATGGTAAAGAATCCTGAAATATGACCCACATGTAATAAGAATCACAAGCTGAAGTGTTGTGAAATACATGAAGACTTGTTTTTTATAGACAGATAGGTTGGGAGTGACTCTTGAAGGACCAGCACCACATCCTGTCGTACCACTGTTTGAAGAATTAATCTTCCAGAATCTGGCAGTAAGTTTTGGGAGTTGATTTTAAGTCCATCTCCTACCCTGAAAGGTCCAACTTGGTCATTGTCTGGCTTGAACTGGTGCTGGTCCCTCAAGAGTCACTCTCAACCTATCTGTCTATAAAGCCTTCAGACAGATAGGTTGTCTATAAACAGTCTTACGTATTTCAGCTTGTGATTCTTATTAAGTGTGGGTCATATTTTAGGATTCTTTACTGTAGCAAAGTCTCTGAGATCCTGACACCTGCCATTCTGGGAAATGGTGACACTGGAGACTAAAGGGTTCCTGATAGATTCAAATCTAATTCTTGACTTTAATTCTTAATTTTCTTTGCAGTTAACATGTATCTTTTCTTCTTGACTGTTTTTCTATGACACTGCTGAGCTTATGAACGTTTTGCTGTCCATTTGTCACACCTTAATTTTTAGTGCAGTTTTATAAGTTAAATCTCTTTTTTGGCCCGTTTTAACTGTAAAAGAAAACCTGCTTAATAATATATATAAGGCATTTTCACTTCCAGCCTTCCTTAACAATTAAATATCACTTAAAAATGATTTAATTACAAAATTAATAGCAGTTATAAAGATTGATGTAGTTTGGAATTGGTCAAATGTGCTTGGAAAAAAATATAAATAAGATAAATAAGAATATCAATTTGCATATATATATACACTGTATATATTCAAATCCTGCTCACATTATGGGTGTTGTGTAGGTTTCCTATATTTTTGGCAAAAGGGAACACCACAGCCATTTTCTTTTTTTTTCTACTGCATACAGGCATAGACAGTAAAAGAAATGGACACAGCGACCCCATTGGATTCAACAGAGAAAAGTGAAGTCAATTAGAAGCACTCACTTCCTGATGGCCGAGCGTACTGCGCAGACTCAAACTGAGCTTGACGACGTAGATGTGACGTGAGAAACCTGTCTGTCTTCTAGTAGCAGTGCCAAGAGAAATCTGAATCATTCCCTTCCGAAACTTGCAGAGACGGAGAGTGTGAGTAGGAGGTGTCCATGAACTAAGAGCAGGAGCAACTTTTGCTAAGTATTCTGATTAATTATTTTGTCATTTTGCCTCCACGTCCCCCCGATTGCCCGCGAGCTTCTCCTCCTGTCCATACGGTAATCTCTCTACTGTGCGACAGAGAGTCGCGTGGTTATGACGCAATCGTTAGCCTATTTTTACAAAAACTGCTTCTACAGGGCCATAACGTAAGATACAAGTTGAGCCTTTTATACATTTTCGTGTTTCTTTAGAAATAAATAATGGACTAATGGAGTCTTTAAACGCCTCAGATGTAAAGTTATTCGCTGTCAAAGTGCCCATTCCAAATGAATGGGAGTCAATAGAATGCTAACAGTAGGTGATGGTCTGCTAATCAATGGCGGCCCCCGGGGAAGCTTCAGTTTCGGCTGAAAGATTACCCCCTTGCATACAGCCAAAGTTTATTAAAAGAGCATCTTGTTAGCAGTGAATTACCCCTTGAAGTGTATTCAGATTTGACTGGTAGTATGCAGAACAGATCTTAAGTGTTCCACATTATGGTAATTCTCCCTAGTGGAGTTGCTGTGCCAGCTGAAGTTGTCCTTACCAAGCTTTGGGTTGTAGAAACAACAATTTCTGGGGTGCAACCTTCTATCTGTGTCTTCATCTTCATCCTCGTCTTCATCGTCCGAGTCATCCAGCGAGGGACCACCCATCACAAATAAAACCTCCTGCAGGTTGAGGGCATTCTGAGTGACTCTTTGCTCTGACATACCTCCAGTCATTTCTCGTTTCTGAAGAATAAAACAACAACACAAAATGTATTTTGTAGAATGGAACATTAGGTTTAAGAAACCTGAATAAAATAGATTTGTCTGACCTCTCTACATATTCCCTCCACCAACTCTTTGGATTCAAGCGAGTTCTGCACCAATGGCTCTTTGAGCAAGTTCTCAGTGAGGTAGGATTCTGGGAGGAGGGAAAGCTTAGCCAAGCTCAACAATTCTCGCAAGTGGCAGATCCGATTTTCACTACAATGCCTGACCCAGGCCAAAACTGCTTCGGTACAGGACCAGTCATCTCTTATATGCAGATCCTCATCCTTCAGGCAGGCCACCAGCCTGTCTTTCTCCAACAGCAAAATCTCCTCATGTTGTTGCACTGCCTCAAAGTTCTCAAGGAGGAAGCCCCATGCTTTAGCAACCACTTCAGGGCATCCATGGATCTCTCCAAACTCAAGGATTCCCAAGCAGTTTGTGGCATCTATCTGGTGCTGCAAATATCGGCTGCATACAGTACGGACAGTGTGGAACTGGAGCTGGCTGGACGTGCACATGAGTCCCTCCACATTGTTTTTGTTGATGGTGAGTTTCCCTGTATAAGCAAAGTCCAACAGTGTTGACAATACATTCGGATCTACATCATGAAGCTCGACACGAGCAGCAATGCTCTCCACGAAATCACCTGAGAACATGGAATGGAAATAATGGCTGCAGAGTGCAAGGATTCCACGGTGACAGGGGAAATCCCGTCCACCAGCGCTCAGGGTGACATCCACAAGTTTGGGTTGAGAACAGAGGGAGCGCAGGCCCTCTAAGATGCTCTGCGGGTGGGAAGAGAGGCAGAAGTCTAGGTCGTCTACATTACGCACCATGACGACACTCTGACCTGTGGCCTTAATGCATTCAGGGCCAACCAACAGATGTTTTCAGTGTTTACCTACATCGGACAAGACAAATGGGTATAATCAGTCACATGAAATCTGATTGCGACATTCATGATCAGAGCAGTGTGGAGCCTCCAGTGACCTGAGGACAAATGTTCAGTCTTTCTGCTTGGTAACAGAACATTTCAGAAACAAATTGGTAGAGAATGAAGTCATGATAGAACATCAATATAAGTCAAATTATCAGATGATTTTCACCAAAGTTAAAAACAGGTTCTTGCCAAAGACAATATATCTGAAAGGCACACTGGGAGAGTATAATTCTGAGAATTAAACTTACTAACATTCAAGATGATTTTTGTTGCCTGTAAGAGAGTTTGCACACATAACACACTAAAAAATATATATCACTGGCGAATCAAAAGAAGATGTCAAACAAGAAAAAAATAGCCATTCTTGTGAATTTCCGATATGATTGTTGTTTCTGAACCGTCTATGACGTTGATTTAATCGGAACAACAAAATGACTCAAAGTAAATTGAAAAGTATACACTTTCCCCTTAATATTCAAAATAATTTTCTTTACTTGTTTTCTATAATGTGCAACACAAATATATCTGTTAACATTTTCTCAAATAACAGACACTTCAAATAATGTTTAGGTCCATTTACTTAAAATACAAAGTTTGTTGTCCAAGGAGCAACTGACAGTACTTATAACATTTGGAAAGTTTAATTTCTTCTTTTTAAGACAAAAAATACTCTAAATTAAACTTACCTGCCTGCGAATGAAAGCAGAAACCATTCATTATTCACAGTACTTTTTTTAAAAAGGCAATCTATTTTGTTGCTGCTGTCTGAAATGGGGGACACGTTGTCTTCTGCAGTCACTGGGAGAGCATGCTTGTCTTTCACATTGCTATTTTTAGGCCAGTCAAAATAGTAGAGTTAAGTTCCCAGCTGCTCTTAAAGAGATACACACAACACTCTGTACAAGAGTAAACAGTCAGATGATCTTTTATTTAATCATTAGAGTAAGCAGCCTCTAATATTGGTGCAAAATAAAGCACACCAGTCTACTGTAAGTCTCTAAATGTCAGATTTTAAGGTGTAAAAAAACTCAACTGAAATCATTTTTTAAATCACAAAATTCTGAGAAAGAATCAGAACAGAATAGCAAACACAGTTTATGGCAGTCTTCCGGCAAATGGCAAAAGCATGCCTTTACTGTCAAAACTGTATAAATATTGGTACCAATTCTACATAAAAAAAAGAAAAGAAAAAAAAATAGACATACTTAAAGATTTTAAGAAATCTATATGTACATTCCACCCTCCCCAAACGGTTTATTGTCATTCCTCAAAATCAAATATCTCAGCCTCCTTTTCTTTCCAGAAAGCAAAACTACGGTCAATATATTTGCAAATTTCATCATTAGTCAGACAACTAATATCTGCATTATTTTTCAGGACATCGCCCTCATCTGGGGTGGGCGTCTGTACGATGACTTTAGGCACAGGTCTCTTGTCTACCGTTGTGGTCTGCGCTAAGTGTTCAAGCTCTGGTTGTCCTGATCCATCTCCAAAGAACTTCACCTTAATGTCCTCAAATCCATCCTTCCATTCACGGTTTCCAGCTTCAATGTCCTGAATTACAGCCTTGTGAAAATCCCGGACAATTTCCCAGGTAAAACGCCCCACATGGTCGAACACTTCAAAGCACAGCAAGTGTCTCATTTTCCTCTCATCTGCTGGCAAATCCAACTCCAGTATGTGAAAATAGCCGAGCATGAAGAGGTCGAGTGTCAGCGTGTCGTAGTCAACGGGAGATCCATCCACACGGGGGAGGAACTGCTCAGGTGAGTAAATTGCCTGCTGCCGGTTGAGTCTTCGGATCTGCCGCGACGGTACAAATGAGATCATGCTTCTCCAGTTCCCAATCATCTTATTGATGGCACTTCTCTGCTTGAAAAAGTGCCCCAGTTTGCCATTCTCCATGGTCCTCTTCTGGGAGATATCCAGGCTAGCTTTGCGTTGACACTTTGGCTTCACAGATATCTCCAGCGAATCAACGCTTTGCTTCCTCTGAGCGTTTCTCACGGTTACAGTATAAGCTGATTTCTTCCAGTGACCCAGGAACAATACCACAATACGTTCCTTTCGCAGGGTTGTACTTTCCATGGCATCGCTGATTACATAGTCGATCTCTGAATCATCACTCTGGTCAATCTCTGGTCTTTGTTCCTGTTTTTGAGAGACCTCATCCAAACCACTCTCAACTAGTTCTTTCTCTTGTTCGCCCAATGATTCTGTTCTCCCTGAATCCTCCAATGAGGATTCATTCTGATTCTCAAAGTTGGACTTCAGGTTCCTCACAGAGACCCCAAACTGGTGAATCTCGTTTTCTATCTTCTCCCTCCTGCCTCTGGTGGAGGCTTGCCTCTCTGAAGCCTGAGAGAAGACACTCACAAGCTCTGTGTTTGGCATTTTGCAGTAGGGCTGGTCTGTTAGGTTGGTCATAAGCAGTGACATACTCTTCACAATCCCTGAAATACGGTTGCACCAAACGGGTAAGGGAGTCTGTGTAGAGTTTTTGTACTGGGTGTTGACTGTGATGTTGACTATCGGTGCAGGGAGAATGTTTCGAAGTTCTTCGGCCAGATGAGCAAGCTCCATTTCATAGCCCTCGCAGTTCTTATGCATCGAGACACTCTTAATTTGCTTCTCTAGATAAATGAGGTCATCTTCTGTTAGAAGTTCTCCGAATGGACCCAGGATGGCATTGTGAGCCTGGGAGAACCTCCAACTATCCATCTTTGAATATCTACTACCATTCTCCTGTTTAATAAGATACAATACATCCAGTTAAAATCCAACCTGGAGAAAGTTGCAGTGAGACATTTAATGCACTATTTGTAGCTCACCTTCATCCTCTGGGTTTCCTGGTCAAATAATCTGGCCTGTAGCTGTCGTACCATCACCTGTCTCTTCCATTCTGCTATAGGTCTGCCCTTCTCATCGTGCATGGGTACCAGGTAATCAATATCAGACAAATTAGCCTCCTCTGTCGGTAACACAACCATTTTATTCTAAAAAAGAAAAGACAAGACAATAATGTATTGGCAAGTACTGGTGCCCTTAAGCTGTCAAGTACATAAAAAACAAAAACAGCACTATCATGCTTGGCTAATATGAATCCATGAATTTAATAAACTTGATTCTTTTTTGTATAATAATGTGGATTTCTTCTACATATATGATAAAGTGCTTCAGTACATTTCATAAAAGCTCAAGTCAAAAATAAACTATGTTCACATGATCAACCGTCACTGACAACTGTATTTACCAAGACAACCCTCTAAGTGTTCTGTTCACACAGTAGCTTTAGCATCAATATCATTTTTTTTTTAATGGACCAATGGTGCTGTGTACAGTATTTTTATGCTTATTAAAGTATTGCGCAGTTAGCTTGCTCAAGTTCATGCGGCAAATCTTGCTTAGAGTGTAGAGTGCAGCATTTGAGCGGGATTCGAACTGGGTTGTCCGGCGTGAGAAGCTAAAGACTACAACCACTAGCATCAGTCACTAGCGCGCCTCTTGAAGCTAGGGGAGTGAGGTTTACAGCTCCTACTTGCCTACGTGCGTTACATAAGCTCTATTCAATTATATCACACCTTTAAGCTAAACTTTTAAAAACTCACAGTGTACAATCTTCGGGCTCACGAAATCCCAAAAAACAAATATTTGAAAGATTCAGAGAAGAATCCCTGTCTGGCCATCTGAAATTTCCATATGGAGATAAGGGTTAGGATCATGATTTTTTGGGAGTACTACAGTGCACTGTCAGTCTGTATTAGCACTGTTTGTGGTTTGCTTTTGGGATCTCATGGAGCCTTTGGATCTGGAAACGTGTCATCATGTGACTTCAGACTTATGGATTCATGGACTGCATTTAGAATTCAAAGAACTGACAACAGTATTTTGCTAGTGTGAACACAGCCTTAAGGCCAATTTACACTGCACAGACAGACGGCAACAGACATTTCGTCGGGTTTTGTCAGATCAGTGTGTCACCCCTGTCGGAGTCTGTTAGCATTTGTTGGAGCCTGTTTTTGCCGATTGAACATGCTGAATCAGCGTTTTTCGGTCTTGGAACGTCTGAGAAGTGACATGCTCTAATCTGGTGACTGTCGCCATCGGTCTGCGTCTGTCATTGCAGTGTAGTTGGCCTTTCGACTTAGTTATCATGATAAACTGTGTATGGTAAATTTACTAACTGAAAATGTCAAATCTGCAGTCAATGCAGATTTTCTAAAGCTGCCGATAGATTTCACATCTCCCAGTTTCATTTCTCCCATTAGAAGTTTCCCTTTCTCTGGTACTGGCTTACTTGCAGGCGTAGTGGAGCTAAGGTTCTTCACCACTGCAATGACAATCAGAACAAGAACATCATTTGTTACTCTCATCTGTTTCCAGTTATGTTCTGATCATATTCACATAGGCTGATTACCATTACTCATTGAACTGGAATTAAGTCATCAAGTGAAATTAAGGAAGGATGAGTCAATGGTGACAGCAGTGCCCACAAAATTCTCTCAGGATTACAGAACATAAACTTGCAGAGCAGCACTAGGGTTATTAAACAGCCCCCTTAGGGCTTTCTCACCAGTAGTGGCCATGTGGACATTGTGTAAAGCGTTCCCATGTGGGTTAGAAGATGGACATGATCTGACCGAGGAGGTAGTGGTGGAAGGGGGTGGAGGAGGTGAAAGAGGTGGAGCGGGGTAACGGGCTTGAGGCAAATCTTCTGTCTCAGGGTGCTGGTGGGGTAAAGATGAAACGGAAAGGCACTCAATTGAATGTCAACACTTACTACAGCCAGATAGTGATGCCTGATTTAATGCAAAAGAACATGCGCAGTTAGCTTAGCAACATGCTATGTCAAACTGTATTGAAATCTATTGACAGATGTTTTCCTTTTTTTGTGGCGCATGGAGCTGTTTCAAAGTATAGCATTTGAAATCAGTCATTTAAGAGGTGTTACACAGTTAAAACGCTCACTTGGAAGGCAGCTACCTATGTAGGAATTAGGCAGAGAAACGGCTCACAGAATATTAGAACAGAACTAATGGCATGCTTTGTCATTCATATCGTGTTATTTTTCAAAAAAGTACAAGACTCACCTTAAGACTGTCCATGTTATTGTGTGGATTAGTAATCTGTCTGTAATAATCAGGGCTAAGTTGCCGGGACACAGCTGGTTTCTCTCTAAGCTCTTCCTCTATAGGACAGATCTCTTCCAGAGGCTGTGCAGCTGGACAGAGCTGCAATACAATACAATACTTTTATTATCATATAATATTTACCAATTCAGGTAGTGTGCCATCAAAGCAAATTATTTCACGTAGACCTGTAAGGAAAATGGAATAAAAGCCCAATTATTGCCATTCGATACATCGCATGGAAGAATATCCCAATCATACACATGAGAAACAGCTATTTGTGGTCTGTCTTTTGTGCAGTGTTGTGGTCCGCATAGCGATATGTGAGCATTACAGTAAGAGGGGCCCTAGCTAGGGGGCAAAATAGTTGTACCTGAGCCCAACATCTAGATCCCACTTTACCAGAGGGAAAATGCAGAGTATATGGAAACATTTAGATCACCGCTGATGAAACTGTAATATCCTAATGGACTCCATGCAGAATGCATATCAAATGTGGCTCTCAAAGGGCTCTCTGTAAAACACACACACGCACAGAGCATCAAAGGGAACACTGATATGCCGCAGCATGCTATTTTGCTTTGTCTCTGCAAGGTGGTCCTCCCAATTTCCTCTCGCACGGCACTTTGATGTCCAAACAGCACGAAATGTGCTGTGACACGGCTTGGGCAAAGGCAGGAATACATTTCCCAGAAGTTGTGCAATTCATAAATAGATAAACTTTGGGAGGGGTAATGTGGGTATATGGGGCAAAACTACATTAGCGAAGTGGAATCTCTTTCCTTCGTGACCTTTGAGCAGCAGTTCAGTTCCTCACTCACGATCAGGATGCATCTGTCTCTGCGTGAAGGTTTAATCAAAGCCAGTGGACACCATGGCACATTTGGTTTCCATCAGCTATCCTCTTCTGTGGCTTAGGCAGTGGATGCTGGAAAAACACGGTCCTCACATCCTCTTCTCTGCCTTATAGGCCACACGAACGCTGATGAAGAGAGTGAGACGACAGCAAAAGCACCAAATCCATAAATCCTATATGGTAGTAAGATGGTGGAAATCCGGTGAAAAACAATTTAAAGTCTTTCTTTTTCACTGGTTGCTTTGGACAGTTACTCGGGGGGAAAACTCAAAGATAAGAGTTGAAACAAATAGAAACCGTGGAATATTTCTCAATGTTCTGTTCTAATAGATTAAATTAAATTATTGGGGGAATGAAAGAAAAGAACCAGAAATGGTAGAACTATGTAGGCCTAAACAGTTTGTATAAAGGTTTGGTAAGGTTAAACCCTTCACATATATCTCTGCTTGCTAAAGGAATTCAAGACCACACACTTGTGTTGACACGTAAGCAATACATTCTATGTTAAATCACATTTACACCTTCAGTTAAAACATCTGATGAACATGTTTGACAGTTCTTGAATTTAGAGGACTGAGCGAAAACCGTCCAGGGTGTCTACAGCAGCAAAGCTGTGTGCTGTAAAGTTTATGTTAAAATGGAGAAAGGATGATGAATGAGCTGAAGATGGCATTCTTTCTATGTTAGCTGTTTTACACAGAATTCTGTTACTACAAGTAAGCAAGTATTATCAGGTAAACTGTTAAACTAAGTTTAAACAGATATGAAGAAAAGCTAACATACCAGTTCAATCAAGCATACTGTAAATATAGCGTATACAAAGTATTGGTATATTGGTTACAGGCTGATATTAGAGAGGTTTATTGTTATTATTATTATTTACATGTATTTATCGGTATTGGTTGATAATGGAATTTTAATTGTGGATGCACAGTTCCCTTTTTTATATTTAGGTTATCTTTGCTATCATTTAATGTTAACTTAGAGTTTATCTTTAAAATCACTAATAATTTAAATTACACTTTTAAATGTAATCTTTGGCAAATCTCAAAATGAATATACATTTTACATCCTGTACATTAAATTGTTGTGATGCTTTAATTCTTAATGTTTCATTTTTCAATGTATTTAGACAAAGTAGTCGGCACATTCATTAGCCATGAAAAACAAAAAGTATCAGCCAGAATTGTAATATAGGTTCCCTAATAATTACCATAACTAGTAAATAATAACCATCCACAGACTCTTCAACCAATTAAATAAAAAAATGTATTCCAATTGTTCAGTGATGATTAATATAAATTAAAGACAGACTACAAAATGTAAAAATCTTAAGTAGTCATGCTGTGAAAATTATTTATCAGAATTATGAGCATATTTAGATCATGTCAAATGAACTTATATCCGGTTTGAAACAAAAAGCTATTTCAACATTACAAAAGTTTAGAGACAAAGCAAGTGCTCACATACAGCAATTCATGCCAATGATAGATCTGGAATTAACAAATAATTACACATTGTTCAAAAAACTGATAGCAACGTTGCATTATCTCCATAAACACAACATGTACGAAAAGCACAATAGTTACTTACAAACTACCGTCCTCTTAACTGTGGTTGATATCCTAGCAAGCAGCCCCTGGTCACTCTGTGTCACTACACGGTGTGAACACCAGACCCAGAGATGTCTTGACTCAGTCAACACCATCCTAACAACTGGCCATAGCCCAACAGACAATAAACAATAAACTCTGATAGGAGAATGCGCTTAATAATTTACACAGTGGATTGGGTAGCCGGCAATGTCACTAATGAGCAAACCAATAGGAACATGCGAACGGTGTGATAGGAAGCAGGAGACTGTCAAATCAGAAGAAACGGATAGAGACACTGTATCTCTTTCATTCAGATGTTGTTGTTTTTTTGGTCTCTGACACAGCATTAAACTGGGGACGTGACCTAACACACATCAACACTAATCAATGAAAAAGGTGTTGCATGACAGGGCTTTGTATGAGGAGAACCTTTCCATTATTTGCTTAATAATGCATGCCCTGGAAAAGTAGATGACAATGCACTCAGTTCACTTGACTCCAGCATCATAAAAATCAGCATGCAGACATACAGGTGTCCTTCCTATTATTGTATTAAAAATAAATAAAGTTTGGGAATTAAAATGTATTATTCATTATTATAGAATTAAGAGTGTAAAATAACTAATGACAGGATGATACAATGGCCCTGATATCATAATGAAATTAAAAAAGGCTTAATTTTAAAAGAATGGATTTCTTGAAAAGCAAACCTTTAGTAGCTTGGTATAATACTTTGTTATTATTTCTTAAATATATATATATATATATATATATATATATATATATATATATATATATATATTTAAATGAAATTAAATATTTTGTCAAACCTGCTTCAATGTTTGTAATATAAAAAAGTGCACCAAAATCAAAGTCAAATAGTGTGACCAACAAGGTCATGTGGTCCAACCAACATGAGAAACATGCAAAAAAAAAAAAAAAAAAAAAAAAAAAAATTATATCATCAAAAGGACCGCTGAAGACTGTATAATGACTGTGTCAAGGTCATTAAGTCAGTTAATTTGAGAGTTTGTGTTGTAATTGATATTTATGAATTTATGATGAATTAATAATTCATCATATTTGTAAAAACTTTTTACTTTGAAAAACATAAAAAAACACATCAACATACAAATACAAAGAGTACATTTCTAAGAATTTGGAACATGTTTTTTTTAAAACAGATTTTTAAAAGATTTTTTATTTATTTATCATGGACACGTCATGACACTAGGACACTAGTTATCGTGCGCTTTTTTAGAAATGTCAGTGATGAAAACAGAATAGAAGGAACCCTCTAGTAAAAATACAATAAATATAACTGCTCAGAGTAAAATACTATAGTATTTAGTAGAAATAAATCATGTCTCAGATTCAGATTTCGTTGTAGATATCAAAGGCCAATTAAAATCTATGCCATTTTGCTGCAAATTAATTTGTCAGTTAGTAGAAGCTAGTCAAAATAGGACATGCCCTACATCCGTATATGCATACTTCGCGGTTATACAGTATGCAAAAAACAGCAAGTCAATTAAGGAGAATTAATTCATGATTCAGTAGGTGAATAAAAACCAGATGGCCTTCTGCATCTGCTGAGTGTGGAACCAATGGACAATTCGCTATCCCATAAGGCCACAGGAGCTGAGAGGCCATCAGATTCAAAGTCCATAAACTTGAACTGTAAGTGCTATAAGTACCAAGAAAGTTAGTATGTCATAGGTCAAAGAACACAGGTCACAGAGAACAATGTCAAGATGGCGGATGTAAAATTGCCCGAGAATGTGTTCATACTGTACACATTCATTAATGGCCGAGAAGTACATTCTCCATCCAATTCAGAGCATATGAAAGTACAAGAATTCAGATGCAACAATGCCCTTACCTGTTAAAACCACGAACAACTCATATAAAGTTCATGCCAATATTAATATATTTCAGTGTTTGTTTTTAAGGAGGATAAACATCTGCAATGTACAAACTGGTTCCCAAAGCAAAACGACTGCCTTTGAGGACAAAGACAGAAGAAATTATGAAATGAAGATTTCTTATAAACCCTGAATCTGCAGGTGCACAAAAAGCATTTACAAAACTTTTTGTGTGTGCACATTCTCAGTTAAGTGGTAAACATTGTTCCACTAAAGGTCAGAGCAATCAGAGCATTCTTGAGATATGACTGAACGTTTGATGAGAAACACGTTGAAAGATTCTTCTCATGGGGGTAAGCTCATAAACAAATAGCTCCCTTACCACCCCCTAGTGGCCGTTTACAGGCTTCCTGCTGTTCCGAAAAAAATTATTTTTTATAATGCTTGAAAGCACCTGCAATAAACAAACCACAGAGCTAAACTGAACATCGCACTAAGAACAAATCCCAATCTAGAACAATTTTTGTTGTTGTACTGAAATAAACCAGAAGAGACACATTTAATACAGCTGGCCTCTCAATTCCCTGCCTGAAAAGGATGGGAGGAAAGCATATATGCGTGTTGTAAAATAAACCCTTGATCTGTTTATTTGATTGCAGCTGTCTCAGGGAGAAGGCACTCACACTTTGAGCGGAGGGCCGTGCTCAGGGAGGGTGACCTCTTTGGGATGAAACCAAAACATGAGGAAATACCTAGCACGCAACTCTCTGGCCAGAAGCCCAAACAATCCATTATAGGCACTGTTAGGAAATGAGATGGCCTGTCCTGAGCACTCTGAGGTGGAATAAAACCTTGTGAAGTACACTACAACTTGCAATGCATTATTTCAGACCAGGAGAAATAATGCTGATATGGACCATTCAGTTATTTCCAGTGGGAGGTCTGCATTTTTGGGTCAATAAATATAAGAGTGCCCATTAACCCCTTGCTCATCACCCCCAATTTTGGCAAGTGCTGCATACATGAAATGCCCAAAATAAAAAGGTTACTGCTCATAAGTAATTCTGAATAGAAACATAACACACATACATTTAGAAAGCCAACCCTTGAGAGTTTATAGTTCAAGACTCAAAATTAACCAGACTGTTATTAATATTGAGATATATAAGCTCAAACATATTTTGAACTAAAATAATCTGGGATCACCAGTGATCCCTGTCAGGTAAGGGGTTAAAAAAAGAAAAGAAAAACCTTTAGTCTGGTTTAAAACATGTGGCAAGTTCTTATAAATGTACTTTTTGCATTCTCGCATGGTTCATGTGGTTTAGAAAAAGAAATTATAACATTTTCAAGAAAAGGTTCAATTTAAAAACTCTAAAAAGTAAAAAAGTAATAACATATTTTCCTTACACATTGAATTCATTTGAGTATACACACACAAGGTGTATACATATTTTAAATGAAAAAATATTTTTTTTAATCTTTTCATGCGTTTTTCTAGTCTTGCCTTGTCATAGAAAAGTCAAATTATCTCATATATTAAAGTCCCCCTGTGGTGAAAATCCAGTTTTAATGTTGTTTATATGTCTATGGGGTGATTTTAATATGCTTTAAGACAAACCATGTGCAAATTCACAAGTCACCACCATTGCTGAGTATTTTCTACTTAAAACTGCAGAGAACCAAAGACAGTCTCAAAAACGCAGTTTGAAATCGCTGGTGTTTCTGACGTCACAAACTACCTTGTAACCAATCATGTCAACGAGTGATAATCAACGAGTGGATCTCTGAGCTGGTGTGAGTGAGTGGAGGTGGGGCTAATTTGCTAATTTAACAGCGTGCATAACGCTCACTGCCATAGGAAAACAATTGAAAAAAGATTCTTTGGCTCTGTGGGCATCATTGTCCGACTCCGGGTCGAACTGAACACTGCTCGTACAGTTTCTGACAATTTACTGCGTGAGATTGTCCTGTTTTGTTGCTGGTATGCCGGAGAATGAGCTCTTGAAGCTCAGCCAGTGTTGCCAGATTGGAAATGTCCAAGTATCGTATGAAGCTCAAAATGATAGTATTTGGAAGAAAATTAGCGTACATGAGTCAAACGTACAGAATACAGCTATTTATTGACCAACAACAAATTACTTTATTGTTAAAATATCGACCTCAGCTTGGAAAAAAACTGACCTAAGCGGAAGGAACGTTAACTTTTCTTTTTTCTTTCTTCTTCTTGCAAAACATACAGAGATGACATGTTAAAGGAGAACTCCGGTCAATTTTAACATTGAGCTCATTTTTTTGTACATTTGGAGTGCTGTCAATACAGAGAACAACAACAAAATTGGTGTTGCCTACACCGTGTTATCCTCTTTTTAAAATTTGCACCCTGTTGACTTAAATGGGGCAAGTTTTAAACCTGCTTTTAGCCTCTTAACATCCTTGATGTGTCATTACAAGTGCACAGGTCATGTGAGTGATTCCTTCAGAGTGAACACGCGGGTGAATCTGACTGCAGTATATGTGAAAGATATGAATAAAAATGATGTTTATTCAGCCAGCGCACATACCTGTATTTACATCCTGTTTTCGGTCGAAGTCCATAGTAATCGATTGTCGAGTTCACGCGCATTGGTTTAGTACCTATGATCACGCGCGTGAACTCGACAATCGACTACTTTGGACTTTGACCGAAAACAGGATGTAAATACAGGTATGTGCGCTGGCTGAATAAACATCATTTTTATTCATATCTTTCACATCTACTGCAGTCAGATTCACTCGTGTTCACTCTGAAGGAATCACTCACGTTCACTCTGAAGGAATCACTCACATGACCTGTGCACTTGTAATGACACATCAAGGATGTTAAGAGGCTAAAAGCAGGTTTAAAACTTGCCCCATTGAAGTCAACAGGGTGCAAATTTTAAAAAGAGGATAACACGGTGTAGGCAACACCGATTTTTGTCGTTGTTCTCTGTATTGACAGCACTCCAAATGTACAAAAAAATGAGCTCAATGTTAAAATTGACCGGAGTTCTCCTTTAATGATATACAACTTTGTATACAATATACAAAAAGAACATTAACTTGTGCTCATGAGAGAGTCATTCTCCATGATGATTGGCTGAGAAAACATAACGTGAGATGAGATGGAAGACATGCATAACACCACGTTCATGTTCTTCTTACAGTAGACGTAGAATCCACAGCTAGATCAATGAGTATAGAAACCCTATGATTACAACGACCATCATTTGAAGTGTCACACAATTCTGAAATTATCGTAAATTATGGGATTTTTTTCATTACTGATCGTACAGAGGTCAAAATTATCTTACAGATACGATAATTATCGTACGTCTGGCAACACTGAGCTCTGCCCTTTTCTTGAAAGGGGGCCGGGAGCAGCAGCTCATTTACATTTAAAGGGACTCACCCCCAAAAAGTGCCAATTTTATGATCTGTGAGGTATTTTGAGCTAAAACTTCATATACACACTCTGGGGACAACAGAACTTATTTTTCATCTTGTAAAAAGTAGCATAATAGGTGCCCTTTAAAATATATATATATATATATATATATATTTCTTAGCTTTTCAATTGTAGTGGTAATGGTAGTTTTCAATCAGATGCACGTTTGAAGCCAACAAACATCCTGTTCTCCAACTGATTTGATAGATCAAGTATCTGTTTCCAAGCATTAGAATGGTAAAAACCCTGAAACCAAACCCTGTGGATCCCATAACCAGCTCAGCCCCCGGCCCTCTACCTGAGCTAGGCTGCTGGTGAGAAGGAAACTGATACACCCCCAGTACATAGAGAGACTGCGAACGGCAGCATCTGATGCTTCAACAGCCTCCCTTCACTAATTAGATCTCTATTGTTGGGACAGGTCGACTTAATTTTTGACGTCTAGTGGCACCCTGAGCCTCACATCGATATAGGAGCAATGAATTACTGATTTATTCATGCCCATGTTGACAGGGAGCTTATATTTCTACATTAGATCTATGGAACAGTGTGAGTAAGGTTATTGGAGACCATGTCATTAATTCTGTGGAATCACAGATACGGTACCTTTAAATTAATGAAACTTGATTGAATTCTTTATCGGCTTTAATTGTTTTTTAACCTGTTTACATTACATGGCTTCAAGTCCTAGATCTGGCTTTGCTTTTTCCAACTTAGAGTACAATTCATATGAAACATTCACATTTATATCAAGAACTTGCTTTATGGTTCCAGTGCAACTTGGAAAACTGAAACAAAAAGAAAAGTTTTATTTGTAGGTTCAACTAGCAAATCTTCCATAAAAAAAATTCTGCTTGTATTGTCATAAGTTTGTCAGTAATATTCTTACAATTCAACAGCTGAGTAACCAACATAATCCATAGAGGTTTAAATAAAATAAATTTATGGCCTGTACTCTATACAACATGTTTACTTAACGAAAATTAATATTCAGTTCCTCTAAAATTTTTCATATGGATTTTAGCTCAAACATTCAGTATTAGCTCGTTAAACATGTTTTATCAGCTAAGCAAGGTATGTTGGAGGAAATCCAAGACAAAAACTTGAATGGGAACAGCAAAAACAGCTGCTATTTCTACCGCCTATTAACGCAGATGGACATCTTCAAACCAGAAAAGAAAGAACGCATAGTTGTAAGATACAGTAAATCACCAGAACAGCAGAAAACCCCATAGACTGATCCATCAACTTTGTGCTCTAAATGTGGAATTAATTTCTTTTCCTATACGGTTCAGTCGTTGTGCCCGCCTCATGAGCACTACCATGTTCACCCTTGAAAAATGTATGACTTAAATTGAGCAGCATCTTATTTACCTCAAGAAACAAGAAGGCTGAAAGGCCATTAAGGTACACCGCACACCAAAGCCTCTTCTTAGAAAGTGGGTGCTACATGACACCTCAAAAGTTACTGGCCTGATTTTCACAGATGCTCCTGATGTAAAAGGACATGTCAGTCAAAACAAATCGATCATGAAATCTGATTTCAAGGCAAGAAATTAATTTGAATAAATTTTGCTTTTGCTTTCTGAGTTTGTCTAGTGACACTTCATGAAAGATATTTAACCATCCGATGCATTACATCTGCAATATGTACAGTACATATACCTTTTGTTCCAACAAATGAAGTGAGGTAAAAACATTTCTGTAGAATAAGATCAAAGTTACAATTTCATTGTGCTATTATTCATGGATTTTTATATACATAACTGAAAATACATCCACAGTAATGACGTTGGAATATTACATTTCCAGTTTTTTAATTTCTTTACATTTTTTTTATTTTTTAATATTATCTACAAATTGGCATTGACTTACATTACACCTTTAATGCAAATGATGTGTAAAACACAAAAAAATGTAATTTGAAAATAAATATTTATTTGATAATTAATGCATCAGAGGGTTAAAGGATTAGTTCATTTAAGCGAAAGGTAAAACAAAGCTTAATATCCATATTTAAAACTTTATAAACTATAATCACTGCTTCCGCCAATAGCCGTACGCTCGTTCATGAGAGAGTTACGTGGTTTTCACGAGAGGCGTCTATTCTCACCTAAGCTTATGCTACGCCTACGTCATATGTTGGGTCAGGGGTCACTCTTCCGCTGGAACTCGACTCTCTGGTGAACGCGTGTACGGCCATTGCTGGAAGCCAGTGATTATAGCTTATAAAGTTTTAAATATGAATATTTTTCTTTAAAAAAAACATTGTTTTGCTTCAGAAGTAATTTATTAACCCACTGGAGTCGTATCAATCACTGTTATGATGGATGGATGCGTTTTTTGGAGCTTCAAAAACTTGGGCACTATTCAATGCCATTACAAAGCTGGGAAGACCCAGTATATTATTTAATATAACTCTGTGTTCCACTGAAAGAAGAAAGTCATATACACTTAGGATGGCTTGAGGGTGAGTAAATTATGGGATAATTAAAATTTTTGGGTGAACTATTCCTTTAACACTCTCCTGCATTTGACCACAAATTATCTTTTAGGTCAATTCTAATAGTTGTAGAAGACATTTTTCTCATTTTGCCTTTGTTTTCATTTTCATATTGGACTATCAGTTACCTCTTTCCTGTGTTCCCAGACATTAGTTGCCATGGACACTCATTGAACGATCACACCTGTTAGTCTTTGAGTTAATCATTGTGTATTTAAGTTTCTCATTTCCTTTAGTTAGTTGCAGTCATATGTTACACGCTGTTACGTTGCCTTATTTCATGTGGATTACCTGAGCTTGTTTTACTAAATAAATACTTTTGGTTTGAACCTTTTTGTATATTGATCATCTTAGTTGGACCTAGAACGTTACAACATTACACTCACCTAAAGGATTATTAGTAACACCATACTAATACTGTGTTTGACCCCCTTTCGCCTTCAGAACTGCCTTAATTCTACGTGGCATTGATTCAACAAGGTGCTGAAAGCATTCTTTAGAAATGTTGGCCCATATTGATAGGATAGCATCTTGCAGTTGATGGAGATTTGTGGGATGCACATCCAGGGCACGAAGCTCCCGTTCCACCACATCCCAAAGATGCTCTATTGGGTTGAGATCTGGTGACTGTGGGGGCCATTTTAGTACAGTGAACTCATTGTCATGTTCAAGAAACCAATTTGAAATGATTCAAGCTTTGTGACATGGTGGTCATAAAGGGATGGACATGGTCAGAAACAATGCTCAGGTAGGCCGTGGCATTTAAACGATGCCCAATTGGCACTAAGGGGCCTAAAGTGTGCCAAGAAAACATCCCCCACACCATTACACCACCACCACCAGCCTGCACAGTGGTAACAAAGCATGATGGATCCATGTTCTCATTCTTTTTACGCCAAATTCTGACTCTACCATCTGAATGTCTCAACAGAAATCGAGACTCATCAGACCAGGCAACATTTTTCCAGTCTTCAACTGTCCAATTTTGGTGAGCTCGTGCAAATTGTAGCCTCTTTTTCCTATTTGTAGTGGAGATGAGAGGTACCCGGTGGGGTCTTCTGCTGTTGTAGCCCATCCGCCTCAAGGTTGTGCGTGTTGTGGCTTCACAAATGCTTTGCTGCATACCTCGGTTGTAACGAGTGGTTATTTCAGTCAAAGTTGCTCTTCTATCAGCTTGAATCAGTCGGCCCATTCTCCTCTGACCTCTAGCATCAACAAGGCATTTTCACCCACAGGACTGCCGCATACTGGATGTTTTTCCCTTTTCACACCATTCTTTGTAAACCCTAGAAATGGTTGTGCGTGAAAATCCCAGTAACTGAGCAGACTGTGAAATACTCAGACCGGCCCGTCTGGCACCAACAACCATGCCACGCTCAAAATTGCTTAAATCACCTTTCTTTCCCATTCTGACATTCAGTTTGGAGTTCAGGAGATTGTCTTGACCAGGACCACACCCCTAAATGCATTGAAGCAACTGCCATGTGATTGGTTGATTAGATAATTGCATTAATGAGAAATTGAACAGGTGTTCCTAATAATCCTTTAGGTGAGTGTACAGTATATCAAGCCATATCAAGACATGAGCAGCATGAAATTTCAAATAATACCAGTGCCTCATGTGTGCATCAGGCTGCTTTAGAAAAACATTTGTAAGAACAATCCCTAAACCTTTTTGATTAACAGAAGTAAGAAATAACCCTTACATTTCTCTCCACAGAGCGAAGGTATCTGGCACACTCAAAGTGGCCATTGTATTCAGCTAGATTAGCGGCCGTGAATCCATCTATGTCTCTTTCCTTTGGGCTGATCTGGTGACCCAGTAGGATTCGACAGCACTGGAAAAATATTATAATTAATCATTTAAATATGAAAAATGATTCATACATAGCAATGTTATAACTGTAGTTAAGATTTAGAATGCATAATTAACATCAATTCTATTTTAGACACCACACAACAGACTCGTATCCTAATTTAAACCCACCTCTATTTCCCCATTCTCTGCTGCATCATGTAGAGGAGTGCCACCCCAGTAATCCTTTTTGACCTTTGATCCCATTTGTAACAAAGTCTCCAAGATGCAATGATGCCCCCCACTGGCAGCAAAGTGTAAAACGGTCGCCCCTTCATTATCTTGGGTAGACAGGTTGACGTCTGTGAAGGACGCCTGCAATAGACCAAACAAGTTTTATGCACTTGTAAACCTGTAGTAGATCTCTACTACAACATTACCAAAGTGTATATGTGTGTAGGTAAATGTATAACTCACCAGCCATACCACCAGTTCATGGTGGCCCATGTGAGCTGCAGCATGCAATGGGGTCATGCCATCTTGGGCTCTTAGATGAACGTCAGCTCCACAGTCTCTCACAAGATACTCCACAACATGCAGATGTCCCTCCTGGCAGGCCAGATACAGCGGCGTGGCACCCATATTAGTCTGTCGATTAACAGACCTGAAAAAAAAAAGGTTTATTTAAATGTTTATTCAAAGCATAATTTGATATTTTAAGTGGGTTTTTGAGGGCTGATATGAATCTCACACTAAAATATGTGAAAATCTGAAGTGAAGTGAAAAATCTCTCTGCTATTGGTATTCCTGTGTCTTTATCTATGGATGACATGCATTCCTCCTTCAATCAACCTCTGTGTCACTGGTCATCTTGACGTGTGGCCAATGACTTGAGATTCACTCATTGGATTTAATCATGATTCAAACATGTGCTAAAGAAATCTCGATATATAAGGTCTGGTAAATCAACTATTTTATAAGTGTAAACAGAGCAAAGGAAGACCTTTTTCAGCCAGAATGTCTACAACTGTTAAACCAATTACCACCTGGATATTAATCACTTTAATGTAAAGTTAATGCAAAGTTCAATAGAGCTGTTCAGTCGTGACATCAATTTGCAGGCCAACGCAGAAGGCTAATTCACCATAGGTTCCCTCTGGAGTTTTCTAAGGTTTTTTTTTTTTTTTTAGAATAGCAGTTTTTAGCAAATATTGTTTTTGAAAGAAGTCTCTAATACTCACCAAGGCTGCATTTATTTTATATATAAATCTTTTGTAACATTATAAAAGTTTTACTGTCACTTTTGATCAATGTAAAGTGGCCTTACAGAATACAAGTAACAAAATCATTTAAAACAATAAAAAATCTTACTTCCTACTTCTTCTGAACCTTCACCAGCAGAAACCCCTACGGCCTTCAGAAAATACACATCTTTCAAGAGCAACTGACTGGCTAAAGTGGCTATCAGGCAATTTGGAACTTGATTAAAACAATAAATAATGTTATATAAATGTTGTACTATTGACCAAGCATGTAAATTCACATCTATTTGGTAGTTGCTTTGCTTATTATACAAACCTTATTTTAATCATAAATCAGTAAAACTGTTATTCCAAAGGCTCTAACATTTTCACCTAGAGCCAATCTCTCGAGGTGTGAAGAGCTCAGGACTTTGGGTTCAGTAACAAAGATCCTGACTCTCTGTGGTCCCAAAAAATCCCAGAATGTATATATATATATATATATATATATATATATATATATATATATATATATATATATATATATATATATACACGATATATATAATAATTGGCTTCATCACGCCGTCTCCTCTCCACCAATAAGCTGACGTGTGGTGGCGTTCTGGCACAATATGGCTGCTGTCGCATCATCCAAGTGGATGCTGCACATTAGTGGTGGTTGAGGAGATTCCCTACTTCCATATGTTAAGCACTTTGAGAGCAGAGAAAAGTGATATATAAATGTAATGAATTATTATTTTATTATTAAAAGTGAGAAGCAGCTGAAACAGTTCACTTCTAGTATGTTGTTACTTGTGACAGATAAGGTGCATCCATTATACACCAGCTCTCTGGCTCTCACTTTGGATTTTCTACCCCCTGAGGCTAATATATGCATTCCCCGGCTGTATGTTAAGTTTGCCTAATCCTATACACAAACATGGTTCTATTTCGTCCTGACCATGCCACTGTCACGATCACCAGCTGGAGTGCCCTGTTTGTCCACCAGAGGGCACTCCCCTCTTGTTCATTGTCATTCACACATGGACTACATTTCCCAGAACTCACTGCTCAGACTCATCATCCCTGATTGCTGTCATCTGTGTCTCATTAACATCATTATCTCACCAATGCGTTCAAGGCATGATCGTATTTACAAGTTCAACACACATGAACGCCACCACAGTGTCATAAGTAAGAGTGAGAAGCTCTGGATTTTCTTTAAGCCCTTTTTGAGTTTGGGGCGTGTCAGTGAGAAACATGGCGGAATACCACAATTGTCAGGCTTTTCTATTTACAGCGAAGTAAGCTATTTGCCTGCACAAAATATGATAGCATTTTAATATAACAATATAATATGTCATGTTAAAGTTTACAGTGGCTTCATAAATTAATTAAAAACATAAAAAAGAAAAACACAGCTGATGCACATTTCTTTGTTCTTCATTTTCTATAAGTAGAGTTTAAGAACCTTGCTGTATTTTTGTGTAATTAATTAAGAGAAAATACCATCTTACTCCGACGAAAGTGACTTGAACGCACCTGCAGTCGTAAACATGACTTCCCACCTCGTAAATACGAACTTCCCAGGAGAACCTGAATGCACCATAAGCCTGGTCAATTCAGTCATTCATTGCTAAGTCTTGTATGAGTATGTACTGCATTTCTGAGCATTCTCCTAGTTTCCCGTGTCTTGGTTAGTGATTTCCTGCCTGTTCCCTTGGATTTCTCTGCTTTGCCTCTGCCGTGGACTCTGTCATTGTTTGGACTAATTGCGTGTTTGTTTTGGATTATGATTGTGGATTACCTTTTTAATAAATAATGCATTTGGATCCGGAGCAGTATATGACAGAAGACTTACTGTAGACACATCATGGATCCAGCAGTACGTCTCATCCGCCTTCGTCAGGAAACTTGCTTGCTCAAGGACCACATCCAGGACTTTCTAAGTATTGCTAATTTCACTGACCCCCCAGACTATGCTCTCATTGACTTCTTTGCCTGTCCACAACATGGCCGCCACACCAGAGCCTGTTTAAAACATGGATGTCACACCAGTGCCTCCAGCCATCATGGATGCCCGGCACAGCCTCCAGCCATCATTGACGCCACAGAGAGTCTCCAGCCATCATGGACGCCACATCAATGTTTCCGGTCGTCATGAACATCACATCTGAAGCCATCAAGGCGCCGTTCTCCCATGGCCCTCGACCTTGTCCTGCTCGCCACACCTAGGCATTTGAGACTGGTTTCCAGTTTGGAGGACACACCGCTTACGTCGGTGCGAGCAGCTGGAATCTGGGTGCATCAAGTCTGGGTGTGTCAGAGGTGGTCCCACTGACAGTTATACTCCCGGTTACGGTGATGGCCATTTTGTGTGTTTGGGCCACACACTGCTCTCCAGCCCATGAGTCCACTCCAGAGCCCGCTCCAGCCCATGAGTACTCTCCAGAACCCACTCTAGCCCATGAGTCTGCTCCAGCCCATGAGTTCTCTCCAGAACCCACTCTAGCCCATGAGTCTGCTCCAGCCCATGAGTACTCTCCAGAACCCACTCTAGCCCATGAGTCTGCTCCAGCCCATGAGTTCTCTCCAGAACCCACTCTAGCCCATGAATCTGCTCCAGAGCCCACTCCAGCCCATGAGCCCTCTCCAGAACACGCTCCAGCCCATGAGTCCTCTCCAGAGCCCACTCCAGCCCATGAGTCCTCTTCAGAACCCGCTCCAGCCCATGAGTCCTCTCCAGAACCCACTCTAGTCTATGAGTCTGCTCCAGAGCCCGCTTCAGCCAATGAGTCCACTCCAGAGCCCACTCCTGCACCAGAGTCTCCTGTCTGCCCTGATGTGACCACGGAGGTTGTCCCCAAATCTCCTGTCTGCCCTGACACAACCACACAGGTCGTTTCTGAACTACCTGTTTGCCCCGACACGACCACAGAGGTCGTTCTTGAACTGCTTGTCTGCCCCGACACGACCACAAAGGTCTTTTATGAACTTCCTGTCTGCCCAGAAATGACCTCAGGGGCCAAACTGGAACACCCTTCTGGTCCCTTTATTTATGAACATCGAAGATGCCCTTGAGCTCCCTAGCTGTTTTGCCATGGCCCCTGAGGCCAATCCTAATCTCTCTTTGGTGTGTTTTAGTTTCGCCGTGTTAGTCTCCAGTTCCGCCAGATTTGGCCTGGGGGTCTTCTTCCACCACACGGGCCGGGCCCTCCATCCCGCCCCCGGGTCCCCCTCCGCTCCACTTCCCTTCTGGACATCTTGTTTATAGGACCAGATATAACCCTTTATAAGCATGGTCAATTCAGTCATTCATTGCTAAGTCTTGCATGTGTCTGTATTGCATTTGAGCATTCCCCTAGTTTCCTGTGTCTTGGTTTTCTATTCTCTGCCTGTTCCTATGGATTTATTGTTTTGCCTCTGCCCTGGAATATGATATTGTTTGGACTGTTTGCCTGCGATTCGACCTTTGTCAGTTTTTTGGATTACGATTGTGGATTACCCTTTTAATAAATACTACGATTGGATCCTCAACCCGGGTGTTTCGGAGCAGTATATGACAGCCACTGTGTATATGTGGCCATGCAAAAGACGCACCACGGATCTGTACATGCATGAGAGAAAGGGAGAAAAGGATGCAAGATTGATAGGCTTAAACAAGATAACTGATAATCAACTTTGGGTTCTGAACTGAATTAGTTTGTTGGGGGTCACTGGATCTCTACAGCTCAATTCATCTTCCTCCATCACTTTTCATTAAGCACAACCTAAATACCCATTTCAATTCTTAAAGCAATTATCGCCTTCAAAACCATATCTAGCTAAATGAGACTGAGGAAGCAAATTCAAGTATCTTTGGTGTAAGGGGTACTTCCCATTACACCACCCGGGCAAAGCATGTGTTACAAGACCCTCAGATTTCCAAACACATGGATGAATAACATGATAGGCTTCTTTACTGTAGCTGTTTTTGGACAAGACGGAATAACAAGAATGATAATTTTCACAATAAAAAAAATAGTGTGGAAAAATTTTCACTCAGAAATCGCAAGTAAATTTCATAATTAATTACAAAGAAATAGCAAGTAACATTTAATTAAATGTGAAATTTTGAAGTACCAACTGAGGTAACACTTTATAACAATTATACAGGAACAAAGCATGAATAAATCATTTGTAAACTATACGTTTATAGTTAATTAATAGTTCATAAACTGTAGTTAATACAATAATAGACTATGTACAAATAGTGAGTTCTTCATTCATTGTCACTGTAATTAACAAAGTGTTATCGTTTAATTAGCTCATATGTAAAGAGTTAGATAATGCTTTGTTAACAACTTGTTACCCATAAATAGTTCTCACTTTAGATTACGTCACAGAAAATCTGAAAATGTCATCAATTAAGTGCTTACTCCTGTAAACCAACCTTTATTGGACATTAATTGCATTCATATTCAGTGTTCTTTAAAATGTTTACAAATAAAATCAAGCACACACACACACGGTTTCCATGTATTATAGGGACTTTCCATAGAAGTATTGATTTTTATATTGTACAAACTGAATTCTATCCCCTAATCCTAACCAATGTATTTTAACAACGTGCCTGTCCATACCGTCCTGTATTCCACCATGAGAAATCTGGTCACCCTAGTTAATTAACTATAAACTAATAGTTTGCAAATTATTTGTAAATACTTTATTACTGTATACTTTTTATAAAGTGTTACCAAAATGGAAATAGTATATTCTTGGAAAACATACTCTAATAATCTTTGTTTTATTTGCTTATAAATATTATTTGTTTCATTTGCTTATACATTTTTTTTATTATTATTTATATTTCCATATGAATTGAGTGGTTTAGTCCAAATATTCTGAAGAGACTCGATCACTTTATATGATGAACAGATTGAATTTAGGCTTTTATTCACATATAATTCATCAACTCACACATCAGTTGTGGTAACTGGAAGCTCAAGCATGTTGGCTTGACGTGCGAGAACCAATGAGGTTCATTCTCGTGTTAAGCAGAACGTTTGAACTTCGGCAATAACAGGTTCATTTTTGTGCGTTACGAAGCACCTTTGAGCTTCAGCAAGAGCCAATGAGATTCATTCTTGAGTGTTACACAACACGTTTGAGCTTCCGCAAGAGGTTTGTTCTCATAAGTCAAGCAGGTTCAGTTGAGCTTCTGTTTATGTTTGCTGATGTGAATATTAAAAGCCTAAATTCAATTTGTTCATAATATAAAGTGATCGTGAATCTTCAAAAAAAAAATTGACTAAACCACTCATATGGATTAGTTTTACGATCTCTTTACGAACTTTGAAGAGTCAAAGTGGTAGTTGCATAGCTGTCAATGGAGGGACAGAAATCGCTCAGATTTCATAAAAAAATAAAGAAAATCTTCATTTGTGTTCCGAAAGTCTACTTGTATGGAACAACATGAGGGTGAATAATTAATGATGTAATTTTCATTTTTGTGTGAACTATCCCTTTAAGCCTAGTTCCAGATTAAATGCATATTTGAGCTGTTTTAACGTGTTTATAAAAGCTACATAAATGTCCTAATTGAACTAAGGCCTAATCCTAGCTTAATCTAAGCCCTGTCTGTGAAACCAGGCCATAATCATATAAAGAAATTATAATAGGTAGCTGTTGAAAAGCTGTAGCTTTTTGGCACATGCTGTTCCAATAACAAGTGGCTGAGCTCTGAAACGTGTAGATGGCTCTGTGCAGTCAATACATGAATAGACAACAAATCATCATATTGAACCAAAATGTCTATCTACTTCAGATAACTGTTAAGCTGTGCTTACAAAAAGTAATTGGATCTGTTTTTAAAAAGACACTCATTGTACTCAAATAACTCAAGACGTGTGACCCACAAGATTAGTGACCCAAAACAATTTGTCACATGCTTCTTTTCATCCACCTCTGCCACATGAGATTTATCTCTTTCATTAGTACGTGTCTGAGTTGTAACACTGTACCCTGGAGCTTGACCAATCAGCAGCTTCAAACAGGTGAGGTCACCCTTTGCTGCAGCATAGTGGGCAGGAAGAGCACCGCAGTTTGTCTCTACTTCTGCTCCATCCCCATGAGATAACAGCCAGTGGACAGCTTCCACCTTCCCGAACCGAGCAGCGAGATGGAGCGGAGTGGCCCCACCAGAATCCTGATCCTGAATGCAAAGAAACAAATAAGAATAGTCATAAACAACAGTTCTCTATTAAATTATTTTCTTCGTTGCACACAAAAAGTTCAATTTCCTACAATGACTGTTCTGAACAGTCATAATCTGACTGTTATATAAAAAAAAAATGTTATACTATATATGTATGTATAATATATGCAGTCTTATTAATTTATATATATATATATATATATAAAAATACATTAAACATACCATTTGCAGTACATACAATGAGTTCTATACACCTCTTTTACGGTGTTAATTTATATTAATTTTGATCTTTTTTTAGCAGCATAATGTAAAAAATGTCAGGGTGAGACAAGTATCCAGATAACATACTGAAGAAAAAGCATTAAGATGAAAAATAATCGCATTCTTGAAAAGAAATCCAGGAAATTATATCATAGAAAGCACCCATGCAGAACCTCATGACTGCGTCAATAAGTCTCATTAAGTCATAAAACCTTTTTATGAGGTCAAATGTAATATTTATGAATTAACAATTCACAATATTGTCAATTTTATTTCCTTTGAAAAATATATTTTATATTTTGACATATTAATGATTAAGATGCGTATTCAAAATGTAAAGAAAATTTGTTCTCACTTTTTACTTGATGGTTACACCACATGACATTTTTTAGAGACAAACAATAATTTTAAAACTGTAACAAAAATGGTATAAAAGTATTAAAAATCATATGAAACGGACATGTATGTTTTAAACCAGATTTTTATCTTCAGTTCATTTGACGATTACGTCAGTTGTGATAACCTAAACTTACCAAACTACAGATAGATATTTAACAAATAAAGTTTGCCTGAGCAGGAGGAAACTAAAGGAAAGATTATTAATATTACATGCTATTATTTTTGAAGGTGAAAAGTGAGAATACAAATGTTATAAAACTATGCTGCCATTGAGTTCATAATAACCTGAAAGAACATTCAGTTTGATAGAGGTCATCTCATGATGTCATCATAAAAACAGTTGTATTATCCATTCTACTATAAATCTGCTGCTGGTGACACAGACCTCGTTCCTGAAAGGGACATCACTCCTCTATTCCACCAATGTGATCAAATTAGTGTAGCCATCTTTATTTAATCAGACCAAGGAAATGTTCATTAATAATTCAACCCCGTACAACTTTGACCTCACCTTGGCAAGCACAGGCTTAAAAAAAACTCTGATGAACTCCAAGCAAGACCACCAACCTGGAATATTGTTATCACTTTAGTTCGTGATAACAAGGCACTTAAAACATCTACTTTAATACAACACAGCTGGCCATAAATTAGATCAAGAGGTTGCCGATGTTAAAAGCACTGGCTTGCATTAGTGTGAGAACAGGCGGTGTGTGTGTCTCGGAGGAGCAGTATGGCCTGTTCTCCCCTGGTAAACAAATAGCATTAACGGTTAGATTGAGCCCCCTCTAACCCATCTGGTCATGATTACAGTGGTCATGCAATACTACTGAGCAAAGAGTAAACAGAGCAAGGGAAAGTGATGTAATCACACCATTCTACGGTTCCTGGAGCGGGAAAACTACTTATGTAAGGCGCTATATTTGGAGCAGGTGTTGCTTACCAATAATATTCTTGCTTTCCATGTGAACACACAATGCGCTGTGAAAGTTATATATTTTGGTTGGTGGTTTGCATCACACACAAAGTTCATACAATACGGCAAGTCCGAGATGGATTTCATTAGCAGGAATGGGCGTTGTTGACCTCTTTCATTAAAGGGATAGTTCACCCCAAAAAGAAAACTGTTTCACTCACCCTCAGTCGTTTCAAATCTGTGTTATGTTGGCTTCTGTGGAACACAATACCCCCATTCAAAAGTTCTGGGGAGGGTAACATTTTTTTCAACTAAGTCTCTTGCAAGGTTGCATTTAATTGATCAAAGTACACTCTAATACTGTGAAAAAATATTACAATTTGTTTGAACAAAACTGTTTTCTATTTACTATATTTTAAAATCGAATTTATTCCTGTGATGTCAAAGCTGAATTTTATGAAGCAATTACTTCAGTCTTCAGTGTCACATGATCCTTTAGAAATCCTAATATTGTGTGCAATATTCGTGTATTCTGAAAATATACCCATATGATAATGTGAGAATCGGGCCAATATCAACAATCTTTTTATTTCTGTGATATAGGCAAATTCAAATTTAGTGCACTGCAATTAGTAACAGGACAAACATGAGAACCAGTGCTTTTTGGCATCATTCATATTAAACCAGGAGTGGTGAATCTTAATGCTTCATATTTGAATACGCATGAAAGTGAATGAGATTGTAAAGTAGCAGAGAGGAAAATACTATCAGGCTTTTTGCACTATGCTATTATACTTTGTGCAAATTCATACTATTTGCATCTCAGAGTAATATACAGTAAGCAACAACATATTCAGAGCATATTTATTACAATAAAAATGGTTGCTGCCTTATTGGGACCTTATTCCCACTATTAAATACCCAAGTAGGCATTTTATTTCCTAGTCTCTGATATGCAATGAGCAAAGGAAGAAGAATGGGACAGTAAAAAGTCAGACTTGAACTCAGGTTAGTTGTGTCAAGATCTAAATCCACTGCTCTAACTCTCCATGCCACTGTCCCAGCTATACCAGTCTGGTTTCTTTTGGAATTTTGTCTGGTGGGTGGAGCTAGTGTAAAAACAACAATACAGTACAATACAGGCTATTTAAAAACTTTGAATTATCGCACACAAGTCATATTTGGACTACCGGTACTTATATTGTGTTTTTTTGTCATTTTTGAAGCTTGAAAGTCTCTGAACACCATCTAATTTGACTGCATGGAAAAGAACAGCATGAACACTTTCCTAACATCACCTTTTGTGGCCTACAGAAGAAAGAAAAATCACCTATTTAAATAGCAACCCTCGATCCAACTCTGTCCGCACTGCAGGATTACACTCTCCACTCACCTCAACATTGCATCTTGCAACCTGTACAAGCCACTTTAGTTCCCGGTTGTGACCTGTAGCTGCGGCATCATGGACAGGTGTGGCTCCATTCAGGGCCTTTGTGTCAGCCGGCAAGCCAGCTTCTGTCACCAGAAAGCAAAGGCAGTCCAGCTGACCACAGCGTGCAGCATGGTGCACCAGTCCCGCCCCCTGTGCATCCGCAATGGCGCCGTTTAGACATCCAGTTTCGGCGAGCTCCCTGAGGGCCCGTAGGTCTCCCTCACGGGCTGCGGCGATGGCCTTTTGGAGCACCATGTCAACCCTGCCTCTCTGCTCCTGCGCTGACCGCCTATGACTGGATACGGAGGGTGTCTAGGGCAACTCAACCTACCCCCCGTGGCACACATGCACACACACGGGAAGCCGACACCTAAACGTCTGCCAGCTGGCGGGGTTGGGTGAGCGGAGGCGAGCAGCAGGTCTGGCCCGGTGAGCTGTAAAGGTAATGAAAGACGTCACAATGCACCGGTGCTCTGCATGGCCCGGCCGTTGCCTTTGTGCTCGCTTACCAACCTGCACAAGGTTGCCCTCTCTTCTGGCAGCAGACACAAGAGTAATGAGAGAACTGGCCTCTGAAGACCTACTAAAACGTGTGTGACTGGTGTGCAGGCATGTGGCATGTGATTAGAGATTACAGTGAGCCTCACTTTCACATGTTAAAAATTCATTTCTGTCTGAATGGCCAAGAGTGTGTCTGGAAAGACAACAAGGGATTCGAATGGGGCAGTTTGGTTAGAGCATATGAACTTTAATGATTCAGTGTCAGGTGAGATCAGAT
Organism: Squalius cephalus; assembly: GCF_949319135.1. Classification (NCBI taxonomy): domain Eukaryota; kingdom Metazoa; phylum Chordata; class Actinopteri; order Cypriniformes; family Leuciscidae; genus Squalius; species Squalius cephalus. The sequence goes on from NC_137131.1 coordinate 17,904,055, forward strand.
CAGCACTGAGACGTTAAAGAGAGTCCATTTAGCTCATTTAATAATGCTGTTGCAGCTTTGTTGTACTGGTAACAGATATCTCCGTCTCATTCTGAACGTGCACGCTCCGTCACATTCCAATGTAACTAAGTGCAGCCGCCAAGTTACAATGAACAGGTCTTTGTCTCTCCCTGAAAAATAGGGTATAAACATCTATAGGCTTGCCTTGCCTTGCCTATAAACATCTACAACATAATTACAACTATTTTGTACATCTATCTTTTTACACATCATTCAATTGACACCTTAAAAAAAAAAAAAAAAACACCCTCACAATCTATTACCAAATACTTAAGATGGTTTGGAACTATTCGTTGGCAACAATTTACAATATAGTGTCTAAAATGTAACATACTTAATACAAACTTCTTGTATAAAAATTAAATATCCCACTTATAATTGTGTGGATATTCTGAAAAAAAAAAAAAAAAAAAAAAAAAACTCTTGTTTGTGTGATATTGCTTAACTATATCATATGATATAAATATAAAAGACAAAAACACATACAGGGAAACGTTTTGCCCCCATATTTTGAATTTTGGGGACATTCTAACTGAATAGTGTGGACTCTCAAGGTGTGCTTTTGTTTGGTTTATGCAAAGTGAGTGACATACTCAATGTCACATTGCTAAAATAACAATTACAATATATTATCGTAGAAGATACATATAGCACACCCCTAAATACAAGCTGTTTAAAGTTTAAAAACTATTTATCAGCTACAGTAAATTCCCTGCAGTTCCATATATCAAATGTTTTAACCAAATAAAATTTAGATCAAATATAATATTCCGTTAAATAGTTTTTAGATCCATATAGTGCAACCTGATGATGACCTTAAAACCTGAATCCTATACTCATGACACTATCGAATTAGTGCAAAGCCACATAGCTGTAGACTAAATAAACCATTGTGCAACATCCACACCTGATCCACAACAAATGGTGCTAGTTCATTCGCTCCAGTTGCTCTACAGTGTCTCTCAGATCCTCCACGACAATGTCCACATCTTCACGGGAGGTACTTCTACCCACACTAATCCTCAGAGCGTTGGTAGCCACATCATACGGAATCCCACAGCTTAGAAGAATATGGGAAGGTCTAAGGAATTGAGAGCACAACAAAATTTCCATAAGGATTAAGCTAAATATTATTTTTAAATCTTATTAAAAGAACGAACACATCAAGGTTTATTCAGACTAAAGGCCCAGATATACTTCATTTTCCGCGTTCTAGTGAACCTTTGTTTTTGTGCGCTCTAATCACTTAAACATTTAACCATGTACTCTTTTAGCGTCATTATACTTTTTAAAGAAAATTTTTAACAAAGAAAGCATGAAATTCGCTTTGAAGGTTTGCTTTGTATATGTAGCAATGTGTTGGCCATGCTAGCCTACCAGATTAAAGACTGTCCACACCAAGAACAATAAATAAAACAATAATATAACCATAAATTATGTTCACAGAACTTACCTGAAGATTGTGTTTAGAATAAACCACATTATCGCCGATGATGTGGACACTAATATAGTTATCATTATAGTTATTGTTCTTAGTGTAAACAGGCCTTAAGAGGTGAGCTTGTTAACCATAAGAAGCTGAAAACCATGTTTAAACATTTGTATCGTTGGTTATATCTTGTAATATACAATTTAAAATATATATATATATTTTTTTTTTAAATATATGGTTAAGCTATATTTTACAATTTAAGAGCACATCCGTAAACAAAAATCATTTAGGGGTTCAAGGGACAGGATTTGACAAAACTGGAGAAAACTCACAACTGTCCTTATACAAAAATCAACTGATATTGACCCCAAACATTTTGATTGTAAGTACAGATGACTTACTGGTCTCCTCTGTCTGAGTGGCAGGCAGCACCCACACTGGCCAACAACCTCCTACAGGTGGACAGCACTCTACGCCCTACGGCAGGGGGGAAGAGTCTTATCAATTATTCACAAGAGCTCTTGTGTTTTACAAATCTGCAGGGTCAAGACCTGACCTACTTCTGACCAATACACATGTGGAAAAAATAAACATCACTGATGTTGTTATGGAAAATGGAGCCACTGGAATTGCACGCCAGTTAATCAAGCTTGAATATATCATGTCTGTGATGAATCTTTATGAATGTTTAATGCACATTTGTGCACTATAAATGTAGGTGACATTTTGAACCTATAAATATCAGGAGGTATAATCATATAATTATGTTCTGTGAAAGACAAATTATGAGGCCATCCACTCACCTTGAAGTCCTCTTCCCAGAATGGAAACATTGCATGTGTTGGGCAAAACGCCTGATCCAGAAAAATGGCTGTTAAAGTGAATCTTATCTTTTCCAAAGACAGCCTGAAAAATTTAAATACAATAAAAATAAGAAAAAAATAATTATGAAATATATTCAGGTATACTGTATATACAGTCAAACCAAAAAGTATTCAGACACCAGATATAATTTTAGATTTTTTTTTTTTTTTTTCTAGTGGGTGCAGGACACTAGACAAGTTCATTTATGTAAGTGAGGATAGAAAAATAAAGTAAACTGTGACATATTATACCCAAATATTTGGGACCAAAAATTATTCAGACACTTTGACCTGGCCATGTTTTTGGATTTTTGGACTGGTTGCCCACTGAAGCCAAGCAGGGTTGAGCCTGGTCAGTACCTGAATATGAGACCTGGGGAAAACTAGGTTGCTGCCAGAGGAAGTGTTAGTGAGGCCAGCAGGGGGTGCTCACCCTGTGGTCTTTGTGGGTCCTAACGCCCCAGTAAAGTGATGGGGACACTATACTGTCAAATAACACCGTCCTTCAGATGAGACATTAAACCGAGGTCCTGACTGTCTGTGGTCATTTAAAATCCCAGGATGTCCTTCGGAAAAAAAGTAGGGGTGTAACCCTGGGATTCTGACCAAAGTTGCCCACTGGCCTCTTCCCATCATGGCCTCCTAATCATCCTCATATATACTGATTGGCTTCATCACTCTCCACCAATAAGCTGGTAAATGGTGGGCGTTCTGGAGCAATATGGCTGCCGTCGCATCATCCAGGTGGATGCTGCACATTGGTGGTGGTTGAGGAGATTCCCCCCTTCTATTTGAGTACCTAGAAAATTATTATTATTATGTTTTGCTTAAGTGTTTTTTTCTTTAATTGCTAATGCGACCTTTTTACACCACAGACTGAACAATATTAAGCATTGCTTGGTAATTGGGTTGACCTAAATTGGTATTATCTAATTGTGTATTTAAATTTAACAGCTGACAGCTATTCAACCTAATTCATTTGTGAGACAGTCTAACAGAAGGATGGCCAAAACCAGTGAAATTTCAACTGATTTGATAACTCTGAGCTCTTGTCATATTTTATTACCATTTTCTAAACTATAGCGAATAAACTGTGATAATGTGACAAATGTTGAAGGTGTCTGAATAAATTTTGGTTTGACTGCATATACACACACACATACACACACCAATAATATGTATATATAAACGTTTAAGTTAGTTAGTTAGTTTAAGTTAGATTCATCAGTGCTGTCAAATCAATTAATTACAATTAATCACATCTAACATAAAAGTTTGTAAATATATGTGTGCACATACTGTATACATAGGGCTGTCAATAGATTACATTTTAGTCGCGATTAATCACATTCTTATTTATCTTGTTTTAATAAAATAGAAAACCATTATTTTAAATTGTAATACTATTTCACTATTACTTTTTTTTCTGTATTTTTGATCAAATAAATGCAGCCTTGATGAGCATAAGAGACTTCTTTTAAAAATGTTAAAAATAGTGAGGTTTCCAAACTTTTGACCTGTACTGTATACACACACAAACTGTTATGTCAGATGCGATTAATCGCGATTAATTGATTTGAAAGCACTAATATATACTAAAGTAATATCCACTGAAATATTTGTACCAGTCATCTATAAAGCAGAAACAAGACTTACAAGCAGCTTCTGCTCTAGATAACATCGGATATCCAGGAAATGGGCTTCATACTCTGCTAGATTTAAGCTTACCAATTCGGCAGCCTTTACCCAAAAAAAAAAAAAAAAAGGTATTGATTTTTGTTTTTTCACATGTACAAACAGCAAACTTTATACTGAGTGAGTTTTACCTTTCCCAGGCCTGCTATCATTGCTGTGTTCTCAGTTCTGAAAAATAAAGAGATAACCACAGTATTGATTTCAGAGTCGGTAACATACTTATTTTAATTCTGTTCAATAATTCATCACCCATACATGAAACCACATCACACAATAAACCATGTCATACCCTGGCCTGAAGTTGCGCTCTTGTCCTCCTCCAAAAAGCAAAGGGTAAACTGGGGTTGTGGTTCCAGGATCATTCACGAACAAAGCACCGATTCGAGGGCCATAAAACTGGAACACACCATCAACAGGATTGTGATCTCTAATTTTCTTCGCTTAGAGAGAGAGATGCGATATCAACAAGCGTCTCTTGTTACTTACCTTGTGTCCTACAATGGTAATGTAGTCTACTCCCAGCTCATGTGCATCCACTCGTATCTTTCCGATAGCCTGGGCTGCATCAGTGTGCAGGAGGATTGTGGGAGCTGATGTTGCCCTCTGTTTGTTTACATCCTTCACCCTCTGACAAATATCCTTAATTGGCTGTTGAAGGGAGAATCTCATCAGTTACTCTGAGTGCTTATTCGAAATCATGACAGAAAAAAAATCTACAGTATTATTTGCATTAGCACAGCAAAACTTAACTGGCCATACTACATCTACAATGGAAGTTACTCTTTAACATACTGTAATGTTTATAAAAAACTTGTTTATAAATGCAATTTCACACTCACAATAAAGTAGGGCTGCACGATATTGAAGAAAAATGCGATATGCGATAACTCATTAAATACTGCAATATTCGATATGCGATACGATAACGTTTAAAATGTGTAAAATAAACTTAAATTATCTTTAAAATATTTAAAATTATATAACCTACATACGTGTTTCACATTATTTTTCTGACAAGAAAACATCCCTACAACTTCTGAAAGTGAACAGTAGTGTTTTACTGTAGCAAGAAGTTAATAGTTAATAAAAGAAGTGTTATTTTATCATCAGTGTAAACCAGAGGGTTTAGGGTATCAGGTTATCCTACATTAGGTTTATTAAACAACAGAAACTGAATAATCAAACGTAAAAATAAAACACTGCTTAGTTTTCACTGTCTGAATTAAATATACACTGATTCTTATTAAAGCTACAAAAGTTATTCAGCCAAGAGCAGTGAGTGATTTTCAATATTCATATCACGATATATACATTGAAATATATTACATATATTGCAATATTTCGATAATTTCGATATATTGTGCAGCCCTACAATAAAGCCTTGTCCCAATGGCCAAAACAAAGCCATGCTATATTGCTTAACTATGAAATAGTTTGACACACTGCTGTCAGGGCAACATGCTCACCATAATGATGCCTGTCTCATTATTGGCCAGCATGATCGACACCAAGCAGGTGGTGGGACGAATCGCTGCAATGACATCCTCAACCTCTACCCGAGCCGTCACCTTGGAAACGGGCACAAATGTGACATCTACAACGAGAATCCAATAAGGTCCAATCAGAGCATATTCATATTTTAATACAGATAGCAATAGACACATTTGGATGCAATATTCTCAGTTATAGTAGTAAATTGAGGTAATGTCCACTTCCTCAAGCTAAACCTTTAGAGAACAAGTCTCCATTTGAAGTTTTAGACCAAAAGTCCAGTCCTGCTAACTAACCTGCTTTGCCCTCTTTTAGCAAGTGTTTAGCTGTGAGTTTGATGGAGTCATGCTCCACATTAGAGATGATAATATGAGGTAAGGAGCCTCTTCCATTCAGCTGCTGGCTGTTCATGCCTCCCTCTGCAGATGTCTTGCTCTTCCTGAAGTGCTCCACAGCTGTGTGAAACACCAGATTATTGGCCTGAAAGTCCAGGAGAAAAAGAGAGCTAAATAATGATAAAGTGGAATCATTTCTTCTGAATACTTGCATTTTTTTCATGTATTCAACGCACCTCTCAACACAAGCGGCATGCATCATTAGGACTACCACAAGAAGCCTTACAGATAGTGTTTCATTTGTAAAGGCTTGTTCACACCAACACGAATGTTCGGTCCAAATTTTCATGTAATTTGTCAGTAGAATGAATGAAAATGAATCAACACCAAATACAAGACTACAAAGACTAGAGCCGATTCCAGATTCTTCCTCTGTTATTAAAAGGTTAAAGGATTAGTTCACTTTCAAATGAAAATTAGCCCATGATTTACTCATCCTCAAGCCATCCTAGGCATATATGACTTTCTTCTCTCAGACGAATACAATCGGAGTTATATTAAAAAATATCCTGGCTCTTCCAAGTTTTATAATGGCAGTGGATTGCAACCAACAGATTGAAGCTAAAAAACGTGCATCCATCCATCGTAAACGAACTTCACATGGCTCCTGTGGGTTAATAAAGGACTTCTGAAGCAAAACGGTGAGTTTGTGTAAGAAAAATATTAATATTTAAAACTTTATAAAGTAAAATAACTAGCTTCCGGCCAAACGAACATACAGATTCCACTTGATATTTACGCTACGCTATGACGCACTACACTACTTCTGTCGTCATAAGTTTCGTAAGTTGCGCATTAGGGGCAAGTAGACTGCGTACGGCCGTTTTGGCCAGAAGCTAGAATTGTACTTTGTTACGTGTTAAATATTACAACGTTTCATACAACAGCGCATGCGCAAGAAAGACAGACGAGACAGATGATTCCACTAGGTGGCAATACGCAATTGTTCTGAGCATGTGTCGAACTCGACCATCCGCGCTAGTCTACTTATGTATAAGTATACGCTAGTATACTTTGAAAGCTGTGCGGACACGACACATGCGTCCGAATGTGGACATTAAAGCCTTTCCCGGCGATGGAAATAAATTAGAACACCTCTCCTTAAAAAAAACTTGTCACACTGATGGCATGCAAATGTTTGTGTTGGTCTAAATAGACACATTACCATTCATTAAAATGAAAATGTTTATTGCATTCAATTTATGTAGTTAATATTCTTTTTGGTGTGAACAGGCAATTACTGAACTAAATTAATACATTACATGCATTAATTAAGTACAACTACAAATGAGTGGACACAAAAGTTATTTATTATAAAGGAACCAACGATATCAAAGGTGCAGTCACATTAATAAAATGAATGCTCACGTGAGACTCCCGATCACGGAGATTCATATTGAAGTGACTGGACTTTGCCTACCAAATTTCGCCATGCAACTGTAAATGTGACTGCACCTTTATCGGGTCTAGAACAGAGCTACAACAGAAGTGAAATTGCAGAAAAAAAGATTCATTAAAAAGTCCATTCATTTATCTTACAATTATTTTTTACTCACTATAATAATTGTTTTCATAAAATGTGAATTAACCATATGAAACAGCTTTTAAGGCCTTCAATATTGTGCAATATTGTGTTCAAATGTAAAAGAACATTTGCTAAATTCTGTTTGAACTGTGCTCTTGAAACCCTCACCTCAGTTCCTCCTGAAGTAAAAATAATGTCTGCTGCTTTTCCACCAACCATCCTTGCAATGGTGTCTCTGGAATGGTAAATGATGTCTCTGGCATTCAGACCTAGTGTTGGTGGAAAACTATATGAGCATGTGTTTAAGGGATAGTTCTCCCCCAAAAATGACAATTCTGTCATCATTTACAAACCCTCATTTTATTCCAAACCTGTTGGACTTTCTTTCTTTCGAGAATTGCATCAGTGTTTTTTGCCCATACAATGGAAGTAAATGGAAATCCACAAAGGTTTGGAAAGACGTGAGTGTGAGTAAATGATGACAGAATTTTCATTTTTGGGTGGATCATCCCTTTAAATGTGATATGTCAGTGGTCGAGGTCTGCCATACATCTATCTTTGAGAGCCTCATACCTGGTAGGTAATTACTGCTGGGATTTCCCCATGCATCAGTTAAAGCATCAGTAACAACCCTGATCACCTCTGGATCGACTGGTGTGGTGGCGTTGTAATCCATGTATATTCTGCAGCAGACAAAGCTGTTTAACAAACTACATTCTGGAGCATGTGGCGTATTGAATGCGAATGACTTCATGTCCAGTCTAGGATTGATATTGGCATATTCATTAAGTTACCTGTCTGGCCCATCAGCCACATCATGATGATTCAGGTCAGATGCACAATGAGGTGTTAAGGTTCCCCATAAATTATGATCCAGGATGACAGGGGTATCAATCTTTTCAGCCATTATCTGGATTACATTGGTAGATAAAAGGACAAAATACTAAACATGCATGGCAATAAAACTTTGCAAATTATGACCACTAACGACAAAAACAGTAGGCTAATACTAATACGGGTCATGCCATAAAAAGTTTTGTTGGTCGTCACACATATAACATATATAACATTATATACTTTTTTTCTTGGTTTAGACAAGCTATGGTTGTTAATACAATGTTGACATTTAATCTAAATTAAGTTTCATGCAACAAAATGTCGCAATAAAATCGCTCAAGTCATTTATTGCACTTTGATTCATACTGTAGAATAAGTTAGATGATTGACTGCTGGTCGAGTCACATTACTGTATGTTGTCTAGTAGCATGACAGCTAAAACAGTTAAACTGCTTTTACAGTCGCTTTAAAAAAACCGTCGCTGAGATAACAACTGATAAACCTGATGAACCTATGTAATTAAATACCATTTACTGACCTTTTATTCTTAAGCGTATGTCCTGTCAATGATTCACGGTTAAACTGGTGATACGGCAGATCGCAGCACGTTGAACTTTGAACCGGAAACGCACTCCTCTCTAGACGGTCTGTTTCTCTACTACAGCGAAGGCTTGGTTCATGAATATTTTTTACGTTACATGGTAAACATTAAAGGGCGTCCCGTCGTGTAGTAGTAAAACCTTCAGCAAGCCTTCAAGTAGTAGCAAGCCTTCATTGTTCGTGGCACGTTACGTTATTAATATTCATGAACTAAGCCTTCGTCGTAGTAGCGTTAACATTTTGCTCAGATTTGAGGCAAGACAGAATGGAAACTGTTTTAACATTTAAGTTTCTTTAAAAAAACATACTAGTACCTACAGAATAAACACTAATATCTACAGAATAACTGGTACCTATGGAATAGATGATAGTAGCTAAAAAATAAGTAGTAGCAGCAGCATGAAAATAGATACTAACTTACTAGCCAAAGCAATTAAGGCCGTAACTTGAACACTGGTGGAATTAAAGGATTAAGGGATTTAAGTGGACATTAGAAGGGATTTCAGGGGATAAAGGAAAAGAAATAAGAGCTGTAAAAGAAGTTAGGTTTTGTTGTAGCCTAGTTGAGTGATCCATTTGCAAATTAGATTTTTTTTAAAAAATGTCACAATGTGAACTAACCTAACAAAAGATAAGCCAATTAACTATTATAGCCAATCAAATCCCTGTGCTGAGAAGCCTTGTTGCCAGACACATACACATTTTTTTTAAATGGCAAATTCTGGTAAAAGGTGTTGTTATGGTATTTATAATTCAGATACCAGGCATCTAGAGTGGCTAGTTAATAGTAGCTCTTTCTCTTCCCGAAATCAATTAGTAATACCAGCGCTGAATCAGACTTGTCGTTCTTTATGAACACATATGCATTTAAAAAAAAAAAATGTATTCTGTGGCTGAGAAGCTTCCATAGAAGCACTGAAATTAATTGATCTATCTATCAAACTTTAAACTACTTTAAAATACTTTAAAATACTTTAAACTTCAAACTTCTTTAAACTTTTTCAAACTCATATCTATCTATCTATCTATCTATCTATCTATCTATCTATCTATCTATCTATCTATCTATCTATCTATCTATATATAAACTTTAATCAGTTTAAACTTTAAATCACTTCAAACTACTTTACGTGTGTGTGTGTGTGTGTGTGTGTGTGTGTGTGTGTGTGTGTGTGTGTGTGTGTGTGTGTGTGTGTGTGTGAGTTAGTGAGCATGTGTGTGTGTGTGTGTGTGTGTGTGTGTGTGTGTGTGTGTGTGTGTGTGTGTGTGTCTGAATGTGTGTGTGTGTGGATCAAGAAAGACTAAATCAAGTAATTATGCTTAAAATATTTATTTTATTTAGTTAATGCCCATTATGACTGCACTTAATCTGGAACCTCACCCTTAAGCAAGTCAAACTGGAGTAAAAAGCTCCAGAAACACTCACTCTTTGGATCACTGGAACACACAAGACTTTCCACCACGTCAAGGTGGCGATCCTTGGACAGGACATTCACTCTCCATTCATTCCTTATCTAACAAACACACACACACACACACACACACACACACACACACACACACGCACACACACACACACATAGTCTATAACTAACACACTCGCACACATGCACACAAGAAGTAGACACAAAATGTAAGCAGTGTATTAATATACATTGAATTTATGTGCATTTGTAATACCATTATTATTTTTCTAAAATCATGATGTTATCTTACAATAGTGTTGAATGTGTGATCTATGCAGATTTTGATATATTTGATGTATCTATTCTAAAACACAATACACAGGATCATGATAGCTGTAATATGTCTGTAGAACTCCTGCTCTGACATTTGAGTGTGCGCCACTTATGAAGACAGGGTCCAGAAGAGTGTTTTTTCTGTTGTCCCGGTGCTGATTAGCTGTGTGTATCCTTTATCATGAAACAAATTGAGAATAGGTTTGTTGCAATGAGAAAGCTGATCTTCATTGAAGTCGCCACAAACAATTAGAGGCTTGAAATCGATAATCTCCAGAGATGTCAAGAGGGCATTCAGGTATGCCAAAAACTCTGCCAAATTATAACTTGGTGGTCTAGACTACTGCAAGAAGTGCTTGTTTGGGGGCTTCTATCTTCAAAACCAAATATTCCAAGTCAGTAACATTCTGTATGTACATCAGAGGACAAACCTGAAAGCTGTTCTTCACATAAATGGCCACTCCACCACCATTCTTGTTTGACAAATGTGCATGGTTTGTGTAGGATGCATGCCTGTTGTGTTTGTACATGGTGTATGCATCCAGATGTAGATGTGCAGGAACAGCTGAGACAAGCTGATGGTGGCATTTTAAATCATCCATATGACATGACACTCCAGTCCCTCTATGTTATGATGAATGATTTTAAGAGCTGAATTCAGTTTGGAATCCTGTACAATATGTAGGATGGGCTGGATACTGTGAAAATCCGCTTTTGGCATGTTCTCCAAGGAGGCACTTATTTCTGGATCACAGAAGATTTTCTTTTCTTCAAAGTCAGTAATGTGCAGTCCACTGAGTTATGTTGTTCTGCTGTGTGCAACGTATGCCATGCCTGAATCGAAAATGTGCTTCTTAGATACAACAGCGCAATCAGTTGTCATTCCTTGCACTTTATGGATGGTACATGCAAAAACAAGCTTCATGGGAAATTGTCTTCGAACTGTTACTTTTCTTTTCAGTGGTTCCTCTGACCTCTCAATATAGACAATGTTGTCATCTCCATCATGTGCTTTGTTGCGATGTTTTTGTCCAGCAGTCACATTATCTAAATGAAGACCAATTAATTGAACAAATCCATCTCGGGTCTGAGCTGTTATTTTCGCCACCTTGCCAAAAGTGCCATTAACCAGTCCATCTTCCGCATCAATATTTCTGGTTAGCATCACTCGTGCACCAACACTCTCAGAAAAAAAGGTACAAAAGCTGTCACTGTGGCGGTACCTTTTCAAAAGGTACACCTTTGTAAAGAGTGCATTCAAGTCCCTCAAAGGTACATATTGGTACCAAACGTGTACATATTGGTACCAAACGTGTACATATTAGTACCTAAATGGTACATATTAGAACCCTTTTGAAGGGTACTGTCCCAGTGACAGCTTTTGTACCTTTTTTTCTGAGAGTGAATAGCAATCTGTAGTGTGTCAATAAGGTCACGTTTGTCTCCTTTAAATGGTATTGCCTTTTCATTCCTCCTGTTCGGGGATCTTTTTTGTAATCGTGCATCAATGTTAATAATATTTGAAAAGAGGGAGGATATGGCTTCACTGTTGTGATTGTCTACCTCTTTATTGGTTGCATAGATGTGTAATGCATCAGTAGGAAACTCTTCAGGGGAGGATCTTATGACAGTTTCTAACATGCACTTGTCTGCATCAGTCAGCTTCTCATGCTTCTTTTTTACTCTCAGTCTGTTGAGCAGCTCCGCTAAAAGATCATCTTTCTGTCTCATGATCTGTGTCATAGTTATCAATTGAAAATGATCTTTCCAGAAGTCCAGCACATGGTCCTCATACACACAGAGTGGTTTTGCTCTTCCCACAGGTGGTAATTGATAATGATCTCCTACAGCTAATAAAGATTAGCCACCAAAAGGTTTCTGGTTTCCTTTAATCTGTTGCAGTCTCCAGTCTCACAGGCAAACAACTGTTTTGACACCATTGATATTTTGTCGATAATTAAAATGTGTTTATTAGAAAGATCTGCCCTGATTTCATCCAAGCTGTTTCCCAGGCCTTAGTATGGAAGCTTCAAGCTTCTTGGGAGTTTCAGAAGACAGTGCAGTGTTTTACCTGAGATGTTAAAGGCTCCAGTACCTGTGAATACTGTTAAAAGAACGGTTGGCTTGGAAATGTTAGTATGCTCTTGTATGCATGGAAACCTGTGTAAAATCTTGGTTGGTTCTGCATAAATAGATTTGATAATGTGTGATTTACCAACTCCTGCTCCTCCATTCAAAAAATACAGAAATTGCTGTGGGTTTTCACCAGAGACACTTCTTTTGCACCAGTCTCGGACTGCATAAAATATGGAAGCTTGTGTTTGATTCAAGCTCTGGTACATTTAGCGAATCTGTGCATGATTTTGTTGTGTAGCTTCCATGAGAGGCATAGCTGTGTTACTGACAGAGGTAGATGCTGTGCATTCAGGAATATCATCCTGCTCATTCACATCAGATCAGTGCGGTTCATGTTCTGATATGCTCTCCAATAGTTCATTTGCATAAGTTATATGCAAATAATTATGATGCATATATTCACACTCTATATCCCTGATCTCATTCCAAGCTACTATACGTATAACATGGAAGTCTGTTGAGATATAAACTCGCAATTGTGAAAATTGTGTCAGCTGGTATGATTATTAAAGGTTAAAAATAACAACTCAATTAAATATAACGGTTTTTATTATAATAACGTTATAATATTTTAATGAAATAAGTAAACATACAATAAATATGTAATATAGTGCACATATTTAGCTAAATATTCCTCTATAGGCTAGCTGATTTTCTAGCCAACTAACGTGCTATGGTCATGGCTTTCCTGAGGTGTTGTGACATAATGTTCTCCAGCTGTTTTATGAACCTCTTTCGCAGTTGAAAAACACTGATTAATCGATATTATGTATGTATGAGGGATACATTTCGGTAAGTGTTGGACTACCGTCTCTTTCAACATAGGCCTACCTATTGTTCATTCGTGTTTATTTACTAAATGATCGGTTCACGTGCGCTTGAACTGAGGCGCTACAATGATCTGTTACATTTACAAGCGCCAAAACGCTATTTATTGGTTGAATTTCGAAATAAAATTGACAGAATATGAGAGCTGAGAATTTGTTCAATATCAAAAGTAACCTTCTCTGTCTCTTGTCTGTCGATGTCATGTCTTTTTGCTTCGCGATTTTTCTCTGAGTGAGAAAATAGATGTGTGGCGTGAGAGCTTGTGAAAAGTGTCAATTCATGCTGAATGTGTGACAGCAGCCCTGTTATCAAAAATGAACAGAACTGATATAAATTTCGAATTTTCACTATGGTTGTGTGTAATTTTTGTTGTAGAACAAAACGTCAGAGTATAGTCAAGTTTACCACAGGCTTCATAAATCGAAAAACCCTATAAACCTCATAGGGAAATCTCATTTCCAGCAGCGAATTAGTCTTCTGGGTTCTGACATAAGGAAAATAAATTCACACCTCACAGACAAAGCTAACAACCACGTTTTTTGGGTTTGGTTGGATCAGTGTTTATACTGTTTATTTTTCCGAAAATTCCAAATCCAACAGCCAAACAACTTGTTTGTTGGTGTATGTCTGCGCTATGTAAATTGGACCACTGCACCACTCATTCAAAAAGTTTTCCTATTTTCTCATGCATAAAACAATGGCTCAAAAATCAATAAACGCACACAAAAGACAAAGTCATTCATAGTGTTGCATAAGTTCCACATTTATTTCATATCTGTCAATGTGTTAAGTGTACACAAACATTTGACTCATAATTCCAACACTCAGAAAGAGACACTGAACTACTGCCCACTGAAGATGGTACAAACCGGTTACAACTGCATATTACACCATTCACAGCAATCATGTTTATATACAAGGCAAGTAAAACTGAGAGAAAACGACAGAAAAAAATGCTCATGAATGGAGTCTGTGCATAAGAGGCGAATGGAAGCACACAGATATTTGGTGTCGATTATGAGAACTGATTCATTCTTACACTTTGGGAGGTGGTAAAATGGATGCAATGTTTTTAGCTTGGAAACATGATAATGCAACGTTTTATGGAAATTGCTAGTAGAAATGGTACAGGACAGGCTATAACATGAACAATCCCATTCAGCTCTCTGCATTACTTTCTACAAGGTACACAGACAAAAACTAAGACAATTTACATTTGCTTGTACAGTATGTACTAAAACTGAAAGTGATCATTTTAACTATATATTTTTTTTTTAAATAATTTTGTTGACACGCCTGCTATTACTATTAACATATGCACTTGTTTATAAAGGTAGTGGCATTGTTTTTATTTACTCTGAACTGGTCGTGAAAGTAAATTGAAGCTGATTGACATACATGGAAAAAGGAAAAGGTGCATGAACAGAGAACCTTCAGGGTTTGAGAATCATAGGGATATGCTTTCTGCTTTTACTCACAGAAACAGAATACCATCCTAAACATCCATATTAGTAACTGATTTTTTGGAATTAGAAGTGTAGATTTCAAAGACATATCAAGGCTTTCAGTAGAGGTTTGTTCAGGGTTTCAGATTCTTGCTGTACTGAGCATGTGCTGTAGGTTGGCTGGCCTCAGTCATACACATGTGCCTGAATCTTGCTGCCCTGGAGGAACCTCAGGTGATTTGCAAACAATTGATCTGTGCACTGAACATGCAAGTATGGGTGAAAGGCTTGTGTTAGTTAGGCAAATTGCAGGATCATCCAATCAACACATAATAAGCCATCTGGAAAGCAGGAGCTCTGCTCCAGTAACTGCCGAAGTCAAGGTCTGGCCCACAGGACTCCACCTGCTAGCAAATGCTTTGTCAGAAAACGTGTCTAAATCACAGCTTCTGTTATTATATAACTCAAAAATGTTGTTTCAAATTCCATAAAATCTAGTTCGGCTGAAGTTGAACAACTATCAGCGATCTCAGCTCAGATGGTTTCCTGTTTTTGAGGGGGTTTGCCTATTGAAAATAAGCACAACAATTCGACCTGAGACAAATATAAACGTATTGTGTTGCCATCTATCAGCTCGTCAGATATGTTATATGATTTTAATCACAAAAAATAGGACCAAAATGATATTTGGAACAATAGAAGGGCTTATTTCTGGAGTCCATGATGGTGTTAGAGATGAGAAACTTGTCCCTAAAATGAAAAATGTTTCTGGGTGAATAAGTAGATTTCTTTAGTTCATTTGCAAGTCAAATCAGTTGAGGAAAAAACATTTTACACCATCTAGACATGCTTAGAAATCCCAAAACCTAGTCTTATGTTGGGCATGTGCAATATGAAAACTGTCTAAAAAATAATTAAAACTGATTTTGCCTGTGCACAAGAATGATTACACACAAAGAGAAAGGGTGGTACTGAAAGTGGATGATGAAAATTGTAAAACAAAAACAGAGTAGATGATCCAAGAGGCACAAATCATATCTCATCACTCTCTGGGGTGCGTATAGAAAATTCCATCAGTACTGTACATTTGATTTGTTCTAACAAACTTCTAAACCTTCCATTTTCCAAAACGGACCACTATACAAACACTCATGTAGGATTCTGGGCAATAATGATAATGTTTCTCTACCTGAAAAAACTTTTTCTTAACCAAAACTAGTTAACCTCTAAAAAGTAAAATTCAAGTAATCTACATGTTATAGCAGCTATCCCAGCATTCACTTCTAACCTGTTCCCCAAATGCATTCGGTCGTGTTGGGGGAATGAGAGCAGTGCGGTCAGTAAAATGGAGCTTAGTCAACTCATGATAAAAAAAAAGTGTCATATGCAGAAATTGCACTGTACTTCTTCAAAAAATATTACAGTCTTTGTCAATAAATACATGCTGAAATAAATAAAAACATGTTAAATAAATACCTAACTAGATAAGACTTTAAAAATAAATTAGACAGATACTGTATAAGATAATTTGGGGATACCGATCTTTTTTTTATATAAAATATTAGACTGGATTATGATACATTTTAGATAAATCTACTGACCAGTACTCCAACAAAAATAGGCCAAATCTGTATGAACGGTTCTCATACAGAGATATGAGAATGCAACCATTTTCCATTGCCAAATTTTTCCTCATGCGTCCTGATTATTTTGAAAACTGCATTTCAAGGCCTTACAAGGGAAACATTATAGGGGTATACGAGTATTTATGGTGGGCTGTACTGTGTCCAAGAACTGCACTTAAAGAGAGTAAGAGCGTAATATGATGTGATTCATCTGCTCCTTGCTAAGAACTGCTTATCATTGATCAATTATATCTTCCATAGCCAAGAGATGAATAAACATATGGTCTGCTTACTTAAATACCGACCAGTTTTAAACGCAAAGACTTGCAAGTCAGGAGTAGCACAATAAGGCCATGTGATCCATTTTCCCACCAAACTCAAGATATGGACGTCACTCTTCACAGTACCAAATTTAGATGTGTTTGCATGAGCTGACAGCTTCAGAATTTTCAAACTTTCTAAAATGTTGCTGAAGACTACA
Source organism: Squalius cephalus (assembly GCF_949319135.1). Taxonomy (NCBI): domain Eukaryota; kingdom Metazoa; phylum Chordata; class Actinopteri; order Cypriniformes; family Leuciscidae; genus Squalius; species Squalius cephalus. The sequence continues at coordinate 17,921,207 of NC_137131.1, forward strand.
TAAGCATACTATCTCTAACCCCAAAAAGTAGTTAGCCAGTTCTGTTGGCGCTATAAGTTGAATATTTAGGCCACTGTAGATGCACAACAAATGGGCCTTTAAGATACAGGTGCACAGTTGGTGCTAGTGTGGGCAGGTGCAGGTACACACATGAAGGAAACAGAGGGTCAGAGAGTTGATTGAGCACAGAAACTTGGGGATCTGTCAGTAGATCTATTTACAAGTATAGTCCTTAGTGTTTTTTGTCCTCGAAGAGTTGTACATGTGGTGGGCTCAAAACCTCATCTGCCCGGCTCTTCTTCTAGACAGTTTAGACCTGACGAGAAGAAGACAATTGAACAAATATTGGCATGTAAGGTCTTTTTTTGTGTGTGTGAAAGAGTTAGATATGTGCTCCACTGTACCTGATAGATCCAGCAAGCAAAGGGTTAAAGGCATACAGCCAGTCATGCATCTCCTTGTCATTACTGGCTTGAAGGAGTATCCCACGATGCTCTGTGCATACCGCAAACGTGTAGGGGGTCTGCATTTCAGACAGACATTGGGTTACAGTTCAGTCGATTTACTCGAAAATAAAGAAAATAAAATATTTGTAGATGTTTTACCTTCAGCATGGCCTGCTGGTCTTCGCTGTACTCCACTTGTGCCGAGGACAGGTTAAGAATGGCCCTTTCCACTGTGTCTCTCTCTGTGTTGTAGATGTAGACATAAGGTCGGCGTACCACCACATATCTCTTAACCCAGCCATTACTGTGGGGCTCCAGGAAGTGCAAATAACCTTTCTTTGACACAATTGGGCTGTGACAATAAAATAGAGTACAGGTTAGAGTACATGTAAATTCATGAAATCTCAGAAATTGAATTTACTTTACAGGCAAATGTAAAATAAAAAGGAATTGCTTATCTTCTGTATAATGATTTTTTTTTTTTTACCTGACACGGATTTCCTGAATATCTGGCACGAAAGTGTGGGTCCTTGATCTGGACGGTTGAGGAGACTTCTTGCCCTCTGTTTCAGACTCAGGGATGGGGCTGACAGCACGAGATCGAGGTGTTGGGGGTCTACACATATGAGCAGTAAGAATACAGATGTTACTAACTACTGTATTAGTTAGGCTAGATGGTGTTAGTTAGACTAATGTTCCTAAACATGACAATATAGCTTGTACCTGTCAGTGCCCTGATAGTGGACATTCATTCAAAACCATAAGCACTCAAAATTGGACATTGCGGGCTACATTTCTGTGATATCAACTTCAAATTTGTAACACAACTTGGTTAGACATACTTTTTAGGCTTTCTAGCATTTTTAGACTCCAAATTATTTAGTAAAATTTACATTTATATGTATCATATAATTTATATTTATAAATTTATATATATATTCTGGTGACAATATTTGCATCACACAGTGGACCCTCGTGTACACGTAAAAACCAAAGTATACTCTGGGCTTAAGGGTACGCTTACACGACACCAATGTACTAAACACAGAAACGTTTTTCGTTTGCGTTTTTCGAGTACATGCGACACCATTGTCAAAATGATCCCCGGATCCACGAAAACGACTGAAAACGCTGTATTGTGCATGCCAGGCCAGTAGTTGACGATGTTACTTTGTAAAGAAACAATCCGCACCTACAGACTGAACGGCCAAAACGCATAAAAAGTTTTACGAGTTAACACCCCCTCCGTCTGATCAATAGTAGGCGGGAGAGGCCAGAAAAAAAAAACATTTTAAAAGCTGTAATTTTTGCATTTTTTAGTCTGTATTGCATAAATCAGTTTGTTAAAATTCTTTTAAATCTCTAAATGAGACAGCAGTCACTATTTACTGACCTGAGATCAGTGTTGTGGCCGTAGCGTCCCTCCACAAGTGATGGACATGTGGAGGACGGTGTGAGAGTGCTTTCAGCACACACTGAGGCTGAGTCTTTCAAAAGAGTTACTGACATCTCACTCAACTACAACACATCACAGCAGAGAAAACAGTCATTAAACACAGAACACAACATGCTCCTTCAAAAAAGATATCTTCAGAAATCTTCACATGACTAAAATCTAATTTCTGTAGGTTTCTGCAGCAATAGTCAGAACTCTTTTTTTAAGGCGGTATATTCTCAGCGGCCTGAGCTCCTAAAAGCTTCTTAATGTATTGTTGATAACTGACAGAAGGAAAACGTGTAAAATAGTGTAAAATATTCTTAATATCTTCACCTTGCTCTCACTGGCGCTAACACACACATGGCTGTAGTCCCTGTTAAAGGAGTGGTTAAGCAAACGCAGACACTGTTGGGGATAAACAGAAAAGGGGAACGTTAAACTGATTGACAAGAGCCTTTTTCTCACGATTTCCTGAAGTTATCTTAAAATTTCTTAAATTTAAAAAGACCTTTGCAGCCAGCTCCTTCTGCCTCTCGTTGGGTGTTTCGGGGCCGGGGCCGGGGCTGTGGCCCAGGCCCAGGTGGGTGGATGGGGAAGAGGACTCGGTTAGATCTTCACTCCCGCAGGACAGCAGCGACTCCTGGCCCAGCAGCAGGGTGGACTCCAGCTTCTCCCTAAGGAGGAGGTAGTGTCTAGTTTTCTCCACCTAACATACCGCAGAAGGAAATGAAGTCTCAGATACTCAGCAGGGCCGCCAATGACACATTCTTGTCATTTCACATTAAAAACCAAATAACTAGATGTTCTCACCTCCTGCAGGAGGCTCAATTTCTCCAGCTCCCACTGATGGTCCAGGATGAGGCTGTCACTGCGGGGCCTCCAGCCAGCCAGGTTCTCCTCCCCTCGCACGTACGCCACCGACGTATCCAACACCCTCCTGCGCCGTCTTTGCATTCCTGCACATTCAGGTGTCATTTCAACAGCAGAACCTCCCCTAAAATGTAAACTGCCCAGCATCTCATAAATCCTCAGTTAAACAGGCTAGTGTCTTACCTGGGCTCCCTGCATCAGCCAGGTGGCACAGACTGAGCTCATACACTCCAGTTACACGGTTTCTACGTGTAAAAACAAACAACACAAAACCTTATGGTAACTTCAATTAAAAGAGGAACACTGCAAAGGACTTCTGCTGTAATTTAAAGCAGCCGTACCCTTCAGATGGCCTCAAGGTGCCACTGCTGAAAAGGTTTCTGATGGAGCGAGAAGCCGGGAGCTTGGCGTCTCGCGAGTAGAATACCATGCATAAGTCTTTGGTTATTACTGTGGGCTGTGTGCAGTTCTCCATCTGGGAAAAGAAAACCATTGTAAGCTTTTCCATCTAAAATGGTGCTTAAAATTACCAAGAACAAGCAACACCTATAGAGCACAACAGTTGGGTTCCAATGAGCTCCAAGGTTGTTAACTGATGGTATATGATTCTGTTGAAATCATTAGTAAATGTTATTTAAACATACATTTTTTTTCAAAAACAATAAATTACGCCAAAAGAGCTCTACAGCGACCAAAGGTGAGAGTAAAGACTTTCACATTGTTACAAAACATATTTCAAATAAATGCTTATCGTTTCCACAAAAATATTAAGCACCTGTTTTCAACATAGATAATAAGAAATGTTTCTTGATCACCAAATCAGCATATTAGAATGATTTCTGAAGTATCATGTGACATTGAAAATAAATTATATTTTAAAATATATTAAAATAGAACATTTTAAATTGTAATATTTCATAATATTACTGTTTTTTGTTTTTTTTTACTGTATTTTGATCAAATAAACGCAGCTTTGGTGAGCATAAGAGACTTCTTTCAAAAAAAATGTATTGTGTCTATACTAGTATACTTACTATACTAGTTTTTGATTACATCATTTGCAATGCTTCATGAAATGTTAAGTCAAGGAATGTTGTATTTTTAACTGATTTTCAAATACTTGTTTGATTTAAATCAAAATTTGTAATGTTTCTGAGCTGTTTGGTTTAGTGCATGTCATGAAATTCTTCACTGAAGTTTTTTTTTTTCTCTGTGGAAAAATAAATGGCAACTATACTTCCAGAACCAAGACAACTACTAAAACTGGAAAGATACTGTTGTGCTCTATAGAGTCACAAGGTTTACTGCCATTTGCCTCTCTTTCACATATGTACAGTACTTGATTACAAATGCCATTGGCTGTTTGCTAGATTAAATTATCTGGAACTAAATCATGGAACTAAATAAGTAAATGGCCTTGGTTACCTCCAAGTAAGCAGACAAAGTCATGTAGATTTTCTCTCCATAAGGAGTGACACGGTTTAGCAGCAAAGAGTTGTGCATGGATGAATCCCAAGCAGCATCAAAACGGAAGAATGTCCTATATTGATGGTAGAAAACAGCCTTAAAGATATCATTTCAACATAGACCAAGGTGAATTTACATATTCTCTCACTCATGTTAGAATTTCATAAATATTAACAGGCTAAATGCATTAACTATGTTAATAATACATAATAACTAGTGTCAGTTTTTAGGCAAAACAATTACTAAAAGGCAATACAGTGTCTGTGTCATTTTTTTTTAACTGTTAAAAAGATAATATTTTAAAGTAACATTTTAAGAGTGTTTAAAAATTGTGACTACGAGACAATATAAATGCATGCAACAAAACAGCTTCCTCACTAGATATGAATGCCACCACCAATGATGTGTAGAACGATGACAATAAAACAAAATTAAAATGATGACGGATGAAAGACGTAACCATTCAAAGAGGGAGGCAGGTACAAGGGGACACTTATACCTAGAATCAGTCCCCAAGGAAATGCTTTAGGTGGAAAGGAAAGAATCATAAGTAAGACAGTTCGGAGAGGTAAACTGAAGTATAAAAGCATATAGCAAATTTATCTCAATTTATCTCAATGAGCGATGTAATTGCATCTCCAATCAACTCACATCAGCTTTGTTATGATTTCATAGACTTCCATGAAGTACAACTGAACTAATATTGACCCTTGAAAAATCCTATATGAAAATAGTATGGGCTGCCTCTTACACATAGGTTATTTTCACCTTGTTGAACTTCAAGGCTATAGTACCCTCCCTCGCTCTGATAAATTTAGGTCATAACCCACTGAAATGATCACAGATTGGATCCACTTGGCCCTACGCCAGGTAAGGGTCTTAAATCTGGAAACGCCTGAGTCTGAAGTACATGAGAGGGGCCGAGCTTCTCTGAGGTATGTGATAGATTGAGCTTGTGTGCTTTATATGTTGAGTGTTAAAGTGAATGGACCGGCATGACCCAGTAGGCAGCTTTGTGGCTGTCATTCAGACAAAAAGGAGTGAAAGAGGTACTGGAAATTTTGATTTGTTGAAGAGATGGGGAGAAAATAATGAAACATGGTGGGGGAAATTTCAAGGGTCACAGAACGTCCCACTTAAGTGTATTAAAGTCCTAAAAGGGATAGTTCACCCAAAAATGACAATTCTAGAAAAGACATTTTCTAGACTTTTGCAGTCTGGACAAGTCAAAGCCAGTTTGTAGATTTTGGGTCGACAGACTTCACAGAAAATTGAGTAGTGTATCATGGAACAGACTCTTTTTCATTTGTCATGCGTCTCCTAACAAGGCACGTTTGTGTATTCATTGGTTCCATTTGGAATGACTTGAAAGTGACCCTCAGTTGTTAATGCCATGGGGGAAAATGAAGAGACATCTCCATATTGATCAACCACTATTGTGAATATTTGTGGTACGTGCCTCCTCAAATATAGTTACAGCCCTGCAACTGATGGGAACCTGCTGAGCTGCTGGATCATCTTGGACCAGGAACAAACCAGCAACATTCTCAGGAAAACATAGTACAAAAGCTGTCACTTAAATGATACCCTTTCAAAGGGTACTAATCTCTACCATTTAGGTACAAATGTGCACCCTTTAGGGCTAAATAAGGTACACAGTTGATAGGGTACCATCTCAGTAACTGCTAAAATGTATTTCTGAGAGTGTACAACATGGCCTTAAGATGGTATGATGTGATGTTGGGCTCAGGTCTACCAGCTCAGTCAGTCCCCCATCAGTTCCCACATCAAGCACCCAAACCAATTTGAACCAGCTAGAAGCCAACTACCATGTTCCAAAACACAGCTACTGGACTCGCTTGAGCTGGCTTTAGCAGATTAGGATACAAACACAGTTAGAAGACACCCAGCCATCCCATTTCTGACGCTAGTGTTAACTCCCAAAAAAACACATAAATCAAGCTCAGCATACCAAGCAAGATGAGGGATTGTGAGCATAATTTCCACCTCCCATTTATACACGATAAAAGATATTTCCTGTTTTGTTACCTTCCCTTTCAATTTTTCTTTCCCTTTAATTTTCTTATATCAGCCAATCCAAACTATAACTCATGTTCTTGGCAAAATATACAGAGGGACATTTCTTTCTAAGTTTATTGGTTCTGCCTGCATTGAGGACCTAAATAATATTGAAGAATTACTCATTGCACAAGGGTTAGAAAGCAAGCATGCTACCGCTGAGGTAATGCTTACATGGATTGTTGAGCTGCACACTGCCACCCAAACTGCTGGAAATTAAAATTGGTTTCTGTGACAACATATATGGGAGGAGGGACACTGTAGGGCTATACTCAACTCCCTGACTAACTCTTGGGACAGTAAGAACTACATTGGAGGATGTTGGTGTGGATAATAGTACAGTTGCCAAGGTGACAAAGTGTCTACTAAGAATGATATCAAATACTTTGAGGAATTATGTGAAGATATCTTACCTTCCCAAATCATTACTCATCTAACAAAAATATGTTCTAAGAACATTTTGATAATATTCACATTGAAGAAACATTATTTCTGAGTTCTCCAAACATTCAAAACATCCAGTTAAAACAAATTATATATTTTTTTGAGTTTTATAATTTTACAAACATTATGGGAATGTTAGTTTTTAAATGTTTTGAACATTTTTATACAAATAGGCCTAGTAGGTATTGACGTACAAAAAAACGTTTGACGAGTGTCCAATTAATGTTTCAGAAAAACAAATTCCATTAATAATGTACACTAAAATATCATATGATCAATAAGTTATGATAACATGTTTTTACATTGCTTTAACTCATCAAAATAAGTTTTTTTCTGAGTTATACAAGATTCAAATTTGTTTAAAGTCAGTTTAATGTAATTTAAGTTGAAATGACTTAAACAACAAAGTTGATTGTACTTAAAAAATTCAGGCAGCATCTTTTTCAACCAGATAACTAATGAACATTCTATTAACCTTACTGGAAAATGTTTGTTCGTAACTTTGAGAGAACCTTGCCAGAAAATGTGCGAAAGTTCTGAGAATGTTTTCTGTTAGCTGGGATTTGCTTTCAATTCCTACATTTCTTTCTGCAGTTCACAAATTGTCTAATTTATTTTCAAACACTTCTATTCTACAGTTGAATTATGGGTTGCAAGTTTAAAGAAGCACATACAATGATTAAAAAAATCCCAGATGATGTCTACTAAAGAGCGCTTAATCTGGAAAACATCAGTTGTGTACAACATCTGATAAACGTCTTATAAAAAGCAGTTTTACATACATTCTAAATCATAAACATCTTCTAAATGTCTATTCAACATCTGACAAGAATCGTCTTAGAGACATATTGCAGATGAGCAAACACTCTAAAACATACATCTTGCAGATGTAAATGCACTTATTAATTAACTGTACATTATCATACCACCATATACAGTGAATTACAGGTTACAAGTTTACTACTATACAGCATAATTTTTCTGTAAAAGAGGGTGTTGAATTATGTGTATGATAAATTACATTCTCAGTGTGATCTGTAATAGCCCTGGCAAATGGAACAGTTCTGGCACTGCAACAAGAAAAACAGATTTGGATAAAAACAATGCTCTCATACCGCTCTGTGGCGACACCACCCTTATATTTACAAACAAGCAGCTAATTCCTGTGATTATAGTTGTCCTGATTTAATCATTAGAAATCTGCAAGCAGCTCTTAGAAATGTTAGCTTATACTGTAGTCATTCAGGCAGCATAATAACCCTTTAAAGAAATTTGATCAACACTACCTCCTAGTGGTCAAAAAGACTGGCTAATGTGAGCAGAGAATGCAAGGGAAGACTACCTGTCAATAAACTTGACTAAATGCATTTTCTTCATATGAGATCATAAATCTCAGTGGACTAACATAACACTAATTTTGTTCAGAGATTCATGATTAATACTGAGGTTAGCAGAGCAAGCCCTCCCGCCCATAAACAACACAGACCTCATGGTGTGTGGTCTGGCCAACAGTTATCGCCCCACACAGGCGAAATTGTGTTTTATGGTGTTGCTTTGACATTTGTGATGGAACTTGATCTAGTTGCAGAGCTGTTTAAATGAAACCATACATTTTTAATTAAGAGATGTCAGCTAATTTGTTGAGAATTTGTTGAGCAAGAGCAATACATTTTATGTGGGACTGATGGAGCGTGTGTGGTAAGAGTGACTCATTAAAAATATTATAAAAACGCTTTTAGTTTAAACTGGAGGAATGTGTGACTGATGAAGAAGTGGCTGACGTAGATTACAAATTTATTTATGAAGCTGTCATAAAATGGATTCGGCTAGCAAAAATGTTCCAAGAAAGTTTTGCTGACGTTCCCTTTAGTTATGAAAACGTTATAATGTTCCCTGAAACGTCCAAAATCAAACTTTCAAAATGTTCAATAGTTTTTCATGGTTATGTGAAAAACTTTATTTTATGGGGACGTTAGCTTTAAATGTCCTCAGTTACATTAAAAACTAAAAAAAAATCAGAAAAAAAACATTCCGTAAGCAATGTATAAATATTGTTTTTGTGCTACCATTTTGAGGGCATTATTAAAGATCAGATTCTTTTCATAACTTTTAGAGCGTTAACGTAAAGTTCTGAGAATGTTCCCTATTAACTGGGAACGTGACTATGATCTCTACCACACCTCCTGTAAATGATTCAGCCAAAAATGCAGCCCATACAAAAGCCAAGCCATGCAATCCAGTCACCTGGTGCCAAAAATGTCAAAAACATACAATACACAACAGAAGCTTCACACACAAAAGCATTTCCACGGGAGCCAGAGTGAAATTCTCTCACATTTTCCGAAATAGTAGGAGGAAAGGAGAAAAAAAAAATAGACAAACCAACATGATTGCAGAAAGAACAGTATTTGAGAGCCAAACCAATTACGCAAAGAACGATGGAGGTTGATTAGACAGATGGCCAGAGAAATAAAAAGATGAAAAATAAACATTCTGTTGTGTGTGTGTGTGTGTGTGTGTCTGATAAAATGGGAGGAGAGGGATTTGAAGGTAATATACCTAGGCATGTCCGAATCAAGAAACTGTCTGGAAAAACACAAAACAACATTCTGTTAGTGGACTAGAGAAATGTCAGAATCAGAAGGTTGTGGAGAGGAGCTTGTGTGGAGGCCCAGCAGCTTGTGTCTGATGAGACCTCTGCACAACTCTCCCGTCACAGCTTTGTCCTTGGTGCATGAATCCAGCTCCGATACATGGTTTTATGGGTAAGTATAATCTGGATTATCTAGTTAGGACTTGTGGTTACATCGCAGGAGAGGAGGTCACAGCTGCTTGAAACGAGAGGTTTGCAATAATGTCTCTTTCATGCAGTTTTGCATCGGTGGATAAATCTGATAATATAAGATATCTAAATGATTATGACTTTACTTTAAGCATTTCATGTTTGCAAAGTCTGGATGCTGATATGTGATGCCCATTTAAGGTGATGTCATAGTAATGCATTGCAGATGAAAAAATGCTTTGTTTGGCTGCTAGCATGAGAAACGTAGCATTTTGTTTCCAATAACTATCATGATGAGAGAATGTTAATGATGGATTCTATTAGTAAAGTTTCATAAATAAGCTTCAAGTGTTTTTAACGTTAAGCTTTCTTTAAAAAAAAAAAACAATCTTCACATGCAGATCACAACGACGTGATGGTGACCAGCAGAGCTCGATCCACTGTGTGGTTCAGTGAGAGGGTACAGTAGCTGAATCTGAGCAATGGAGTGCGGACAGAGCGAATGGAATGAACAGATGAGAATGGACACAAATGCAGACCAGCATCAGATGGGAAGACTTGCACAACCAGCAAGGAGGTGAACTAGAGAACCATTTTTCAATTCCATGTCGGAAAATAGTGAATTCATATCTTCAGATTGAATTGTGACCTCCTTCATAGTGGCTAATAAAACCACATTTTGTCTCATGTGTGCAGTGGGAGGGGAATTATTAGTTATGAGTTTTATTAAACAGAAAAAGAGCAGTTGCAGGAATTAGTCTGTCAGTCAAGCGATTCGTATCCTGACTCGCTGCTGTTATGTCATGCAGAAAGGTCTCTGCAATAATTAAACACAATCCAACAAAAAAGAGGCGTGCTGAGAGGTTGTGTTAATATATTTTAAGCATTTATCTAAGTTTATTCCACCTGTGTACCATATAAATCAGTCTTAGAATTAAAAATGGTAAAAAAATCTGTTCATTTTGCACATATCAAATGTGTTTGGAGCTACTAGCATAGTTAGCCAAACGCTAACCATTTAATTTTCAGTAAACAACAATCTTACTATCAACTTATTACACAGAACATTTTTGTATGATATACTTGTGTTACGTAAATATAAAAAATACATAATAAATAAATAAAAATGACTAACTTCCAAGGGGTCTCAGAATGACTCTAAAACCATTTTCCCTTAAAAAAAATATTGTTTTCAGTTAAATCACAAAATGATTCGTTGTTTGTTGATTAATTATATTGTCGCTGTTAATGAAAAAAGCGTTAAAAGAAGCAGTTTTGTCAGGAAGAAATATCTTCAAATATAACTTCAGTTTTTGAAAATAGTTTTGGACACAATTTTAACCTTTAAAGTAAAAAAAAAAACAATGTGTTAATTACATTCCTTATGTAATATGTAAAAATTAAAACAATTTACTTTCACTATTGTTAAAAAAAGTTTGGGGTCAGTTGCCAGTAAGTTTTTTTTTTTTTTTTTTTTTTAAGAAATTAATACTTTTATTCTGCAAGGATGCATAAAATTGATCAAACGTAACAGTGAAGACATTCTAAGAAATGCTGTTATTTTGAACTTTCTATTTATCAAAGAATCCATAAAAATATCAAGCAGCACAACTGTTTTCACCAAATCAACATATTATTATGATTTCTGAAAGATCATGTGACACTGAATAATAGAAAACAGTTTTAATTGTAATAATATTTGTTGTACAATTGTAATAATTGTAATAAAATATTACTGTATTTTGAATGAATAAATGCAGCCTTGGTAAGCTTAAGAGACTTCTTTAAAAAACATTTTAAAAAATCGTACCGACCCCCAACTTTTGAACAGTAGTGTACTTTTTAAGGTTCAAACCTTCATTTTAGGATCAGACTTCCCCAAGCCAAGCATACTTTGCACCCTGTCGATAATGCTAAAAGCCTCAATATGGCAGTTCTAGGATGTGTCAGTTGTCAGTGCCCACAACCGTGCAGCGAGTTATGGTATGTTTGTGCAAAGGAACATAAAAGTGTAAATATACTTCTGGTCTTTATCTAAGGCTGGCACTGTTGCGTTGCCGTTTGATTCTGAATCACTCCCTTGTGTCAAGCCTTTAAGAGCTGTTTGGAAGGTTTGGTTCACTGACTCATTTCTCTTTGGCAAAAACTCATTGCTTTAAAGTTGTGCAGAGAACTGTTTGTCTCGCAGGCTTGGCTTCAGCTCTCAGATCATATGCCAAGGCTGAGGAGAGAGTCGTATTAAGTGCAGCAATCACTAAAATGGAGACCTGGTATTAAAAAGAGTGGAGTGCGAAACAGCCAAAGTGGACAAACTCTGCTACTGAGTGTTCAAGGAGAAAAAAGGCTTCATGACAGAAGAATAAATCTCCCATGTACTGTAACCTCTTGTGGCAGTGTTCTTAAAAATAAAATGACAAGCATAATTTTCAAGATGTCTTATGTTTAGTGTTAAAGACATGGAAAACATGAGAATGTCATGTTATTGTAAACTTCTAAACTGGTCTTCTTGACATATTTATTAGGGTTGAGAAGGTACCTGTCATCTTGTGTGGGTCGAATGTATCCTGCAGACAGTATGTTGAGAGAGAGAATATTGGGGTCGATGATCGTCTCATCTGCTTCAGGTGTGTTCCGGATGCGCCCTGTCAAACGCGAAAATCCCATTTGCTGAATATCACAATATCTCTCTTATTTACTCGTATGCATTGAGCATAAGTTCGAATTTGAGGCCAGACTCACCAACAACCAGCTCTCGCACTTCCTTCCACTCGATATCTCTTCCTGACTCATGTACTATGGTGACTGTAACTCTCCTTTGGATGCCCTGTTATGTAAATGTTGTCATATTGTACTCTAATGTTATATTAGTATGGACTATGGTTGCTGTGTTACACAATAAAAAAAAGAACGTTTTCCAGTACCTGATGTAACATGAATGTGCCATGGCAGGGCATGCCTACCCGGTGGTCCACTACTGCTGGGATATAGCTGCAAGGGACAGATACATGTCAAATACAATAACCAGCAGTCAAGCTTTCCTGGAGGTAGAAACACAGTGTAGGATTTACTGTACAAAGCCAATAGATTTATTAATTAGGAATAATTATTTACTTAATAATACGTAATATATTTATATAGAAAATACGTCTAAAAATATTTATTATAGAATAATTATTTGATATTAATTGTATATTATATTTTTTAAGCATGTCCAGTTTGGTATGCTGATAAATAATTGATCTTAGACATCACTGTTTTCATATAAGTTACCATAAAACAAATGTATTAGATATAATTTCGATAAAGAAAAGTCAGCTTTTATTGTCATTTAGTCGTGTGTGTATACAGCAAAAATGTTTCTCTAACAGGTCCTGGTGCAAATTTTATGTACAGTATAACTAATTTGAGTTTAAGACCACAGTGCACACATGACATTGTATAACATAATTCAGCACATACGTTTGTTCAAGCACGAAAGAGAACTCGATTCTGGTGCGCTGTCTGCGCGCATGATTCTGGCATGCACACGAGTTGTGTGTGTGTGTGTCACAGAGACAGGACATTCACAGACAGCACTTTCTCTTTTGCCTTGTCGCGCTTTAATGGTTTAAAAGCATTTGTATGAATAAGAGCGTGATCATATAATGTAAGATAGTCAAAGGATGACAGAAAAAACGAATGCTGCATTAAATATTGTTTTTTAACGCATTAAACTGAAAAACATAATCGCACGACGTGCTAATTTTGACAGCACTAATATAAATGTATAAATATATGTGTGTGTGTATATACAGTATATACACACACACAGACATATCTATAATATAATATGTAGGCTACACACACATATCATGTAAACAAAAACTTTTATGTTAGATGGGATTAATAGCGATTAAGCGATTTGACAGCAATACATTTAATGCATCCTTGCTGAATAAAAATATGAATTTCTTTTAAAAAACTAAAATTACTGACCCCAAACTGTACATACAGTATATGTAAGTGTGTAAAATGTCCTTTGGGAAGAGTTGTAAAGTGTCTAAAATGATTCCTGATGGTACTGAGAGCAATTACATGAATGAGAACAGGTATGATTTCCTTTATATCACGATCTAAAAACCAATTAAAACATTTTATAAGGATACACTGGATATCACTGGTTTTACAGGCCACACTGAAGACAGCAATCGATTCTGCTCAGACTGAATCAGTTAAAGGCCAATTTAAAGGGAAAAGGTCAATGTTTAGACAAGACACTTACTCTCCATTGGCCTCTAGCTCACAGATTTCAAAGAGGACCATCAGGTCGTATTTACAGTGGCACGGTCCTGCTGTGGGTCGTGTGAGAGCTGTCAGTTTGGTGGCAGGTACTATGCAGAAAATAGAGAAAGAAGGAACAACAAAGAGAGTCAAACCAATATTGAGTTAATCATAGACCAAATTATATAATAATTCAATGGCAGATGAGAGGGATACTAGAGTTTCACAGGAGAGAGGAAGATATGGATCACACAGTATAAAAGGAGGAATAGAGAATATAGTTAGAGAGGACCAGGAGTGGGAGATCAGGGGTCCGATGTAAAGGCACACTGCTGTTAAGATGAATAAAGTCAAGTGAATAACAGTGATCCCTGAACATCTGCACATGCCAAGCAGAATTAATAAAGGAATAGTTCACCTCAAAATGAAAATTCTCTCATTATTTTTTCACCCTCACATCGTTCCAACCCTGTATGACTTTTTGTCCTTCTGTGGGATACAAAAGGAGATTTTTCTTTATTCTGTCCGCTTTTTTCAATGTAATGAAAGTTAATGAGTACTGGGATCAAGCACCAAAATGGCAGCAACAAAAAAAGCACCATAAAGGTCTCATAAAAGTGATTCATACAAGTCTTCTGAAATCATACGATAGCAGCATATTGAGTCAGTGAGTTGAACTAGAGAACTGGATCTGTTTGATTCATTCAGATTTTGTCAACTAGATCAACTTTTTTTTTTTTTTAAAGATATGAAATACACTGAAAGGAAGCAGACTTCTCTACTTCTCTCATGCGCTTTCTAGTCCAGTCATTTTAGGAAAAAAGGTTGAACAAATTGCAACAGAAGCAAACTCAACTGATTTTGTATCCTCAATATGTCCTGAGTAAGGGGAAAAAAGTCCCGAAGAATCCCATTAGGGGAAAGTTTCGAAAAAGACCCAAATATAGCCTATTCATACGCCTATTAATTTTTTTTCTCACGTGAATAGGGTAAAATTTTTAACCTTTAGATATCAACATGAAAATTACAGAGTTGATTACTTACATCAAGACAAACAAAAAAAGTATTAAAAGTTTTTTGAAATTGTTTGTTAACATGGGCGAACAGTGCATAATCTAATTACGTATGTGCTAATTTGCATAAATACCACAACAGATCTAAACATTGGGTCTAGCCAGGTGAAAATGTCTTGTTAAATCTTGTTGACATATAACAGTAAAATACTTAATATTAAGGTCTGAATGGAACCCATTTAGGCTACCCATGAACATTAATACATAGAGGCAGGAAGAAGTACTTTAGAAACCAGCCTTTATTAATTTTTAAGAGATGGGGTTTAGGGCTGGGTTCGTGGGACTGTTTCTGGGGGACGAGTCTGCGTCAAGAACAGGAGACAATGGTAAGGAGAATGCAGAAGACAAAGGGTAAGTAAAATAAAAAGTAAATCCCCAGAAACAGTCCCACGGACCCAGCCCCAAACCCCATATCTGCAATAATAATTAATAAAGGCTGGTTTAAAGTACTTCTTCCTGCCTCTATGTATTAATGTTCATGGGTAGCCTAAATGGGTTCCATTCAGACCTTAATATTAAGTATTTTACTGTTATATGTCAACAAGATTCAACAAGACATTTTCACCTGGCTAGACCCAATGTTTAGATCTGTTGTGGTATTTATGCAAATTAGCACATATGTAATTAGATTATGCACTGTCCGTCCATGTTAACAAACCATTTCAAAAAACTTGTAATACATTTTTTGTTTGTCTTGATGTAAGTAATCAACTCTGTAATTTTCATGTTGATATCTAAAGGTTAAAAATTTTACCCTATTCACGTGAGAAAAAAAATTAATAGGCGTATGAATAGGCTATATTTGGGTCTTTTTCGAAACTTTCCCCTAATGGGATTCTTCTGGACTTTTTTTTCCTTACTCAGGACATATTGAGGATACAAAATCAGTTGAGTTTGCTTCTGTTGCAATTTGTTCAAGGTTGACCCCCATTTTGGCTTAAAATGACTGGACTATACATGGAGAATATATCGTGTGGCTTCAGAAGACAATTATGCTGCTTTTTTGTAGTTGTTTTGCTTTTACTCATATTCTTACATTATATATAAAAAACAATTGCTCAAAAATGCACCTTTTGTGTTCAACAGAAAAAAGCCAGGTTTAGAATGAAATACGACTGAATGACAGAATTTTAATTCGAAGGTGAACTATTCCTTAAACTCATATTTAACTGTCATTTACTTTCAAATTTTTCTTTCTGTAAGACAAACCATTGAATATGACACATAAGTAGACAAGAAAACTAACAACGAAATACCTAATAATAATAATAATGACCCAAAATGAATATCCTGCAAATGTTTAGAGACCACTGCATCATCAAGCTCAGTTTCAAGTGACAGAACAACCAGTTTTACTCATGCAGTCACAAAGTCTTATTTCGGTACTATTCATCAATTTATTTCTGGTGAATGATGTCAGAGAGAAAGACCAGAATTGTCCATCTGCTTGATAAGGTTTGTATGGAGAGGCTGAGGGAGAGAAAAAGACATACACCCACACACAGTATTAACAGGCCGAAACGCAGTCCCTGGAACAAAGCGTCCTTCAGTCTGTCAATGCAGGGATTTTGTGTGACTCCCGTAGGATTGGGGGAAATGAGTGGACACTGCCTAATTATCACACATTTTTAAGTATAACATGCTTAAGAAATAACAAGAATTATATTCTATTATATTTAGTGCTGAGCAACGATTAATCGCAATTAATCGCATCCAAAATAAAAGTTTGTGTTTACATAATATATGTGTGTACTGTGTACAATTATTTTGTATATATGAATACACACGTATGCATGTATATATTTATACATAATTTATATTATATATAAATATTTTATTTATAAATAACACATTTTTCTTAAATATATACATGTATATGTGTGTATTTATATATACAAAATAATTATACACAGTGCACACACATATATAATGTAAACAAACTTTTATTTTTGGATGCGATTAATCGTTGCCCAGCACTATTATATTATATTATATTATATTATATTATATTATATTATATTATATTATATTATATTATATTAGTGTTGTCAAAAGTACCGATTTGGGTACCATTTTAATCATAAACACCTCTGATTGGCCATTGTGTTCACGAGCTCATCGGATATGTCTGTGATTGGCTACAATGATCAACGCACGGGTGCGTTTGAGAGCTGATAGACGCCTGCTTTCAAATGATCCCGTGTGTATCTGTGTAAGCGCTCGCTAAAGAGTGCCATTGATGTATATTTACAACATGTTTTTGAAGCGCTCATCATTGTAGCCAATCACAGACATATTTAATGAGCGTGTGAGTACAATGGCCATTCCGAAGTGTTTTAAATTTTCAGTATCGACTTGGTACTTTTGACAACGCTATATTATATTATATTGTATTATATTATATTATCAGCAGCGCATTAGACTGACTAGAGGTTTAGTTTCAGGGACATTCTTTGGCCTTAAGCACTCAGAACCATTACAGACCCGGCTTCTGCGCTTTAATTACTGAACAGATAGACAAGGGCGGGGCCGGAAGTCTGGCTTGCTCCTCCCCCTCAAGGAGGTAGGACACAGCCACGCCTGCTGCATTGAGGGCGTGGCTTGACAGCGAGTCCACCAGAGCCCCATTGAAGACCTCTGGCAACAGGAAGCGAATCAGGTCCATGTTCTTCTCTCGATCAGGAGGGGTGTCGTTATCTGCGGCTACACCCACCACCAACAACATAAAGACTGTGACATGGGTACATGGACCCAAAACATAAAAAAGCAACATAAAACAGGCAACACAAAAAGACGGAGAATATGTGCTAAACAGCTTCAGCCTCAACGTGATTTGGCAGGAAACATTAACCAGTCGCAACTGCTTTATTTTTTTTACAAAACATGCAGTGGCCAATGGGGTGAAAGGGGGGGGCTTCAATGTTAATGGTCATAAAAAATAGTCATTGCTCTCACCTGGTTTGGAAAGAGGCATGACTCTCGGGAACTGCCGTCTACATGGGCGCAACGGACTGAAAAAAGAGATCTGGCTGTCATTTCAGTACAACTTTGATGGATGAATTCGGACATTTGTAGCATGTATTAATCTGATTTGGAAATAATAAATATTGCCAGGATCTACCTAATGAGATCCTTGCAGAGCGCAGGGAAAGGCTGCTTCTGGTAATGTCCAAAGACTTCAAACACAATCGGCTGAGTCTTTATGTACTCTATAAAGGACTTGGTCACATCCACGGCAATCTGGAAAATCGAAGAAACGAGTGTTTTACCCTCAGCTTAATAAAAACAGCGTGACGTGGTGCTCTGAGTTATAGTGCAAAGCTTACATTCTGCACATGATAGAAGCCAAGTGGTGGACCACGTCCAGTGTTCTTCAACGGCTCTGTGGAAAACGCTTCATCGTGCCTGTGAATAAAACTACAAACGAGGAGTTTAATGAAAGAATATTAGATTTAGAACAATGACAAATGTCCACTAGTGGAAACAGACTTCAGAACAGGACAGAGGCACTCACTTGAACTGGCAGAATATGTCTGCGTACTCTGCGGATATGCTTGATGCCTGCAGCACAGTAACTCTGAATGTGAAGACTTCTCCAATCCTCAAGTGATCCAGAGCGCCGTCCAGTATGCCATCAAAACCTGTTTTTACAGGGCTGTCCAACTCTTCTGGGTTAACTGAAGAGCACATGAAAGAAAATATGTCAATTTAAAATAATATGAAAACTATATGGGAAGCTGACATATAGATTCAGACTTCAGACACACAAACTCATAGGTCATGTTTCCACTTGCAAACATTACCATTCAAACATTTGGGGTCAGCTTCTTTCTTTTTTTTTTAAATTCATACTTTTATTCAGCAAGTATGTATTGAATTGATCAAATGCGGCAATAAAGACATTTATAATGTTACAAAAGGTCTGTTAAAAATAAATGCTGTTCTTTCAAAGAAACAAAATAATGGTTTCCACAAAAATACTAAGCAGCACAACTGTTTTCACCAGTGATAAGAAATGTTTCTTGAGCATATTAAATATATATAAAAAGAAAACAGTTATTTGAAATTGCAATACTATTTTACAATTAATGTTTTAACTGTATTTTTGATCAAATAAATGCAGCCTTGGTGAGCATTAAAAACTGAACCAATCCCAAACCGTAGAGTACATGTTTTTCTATGCAGTACATTTAATAGTATATTTTGCGTATGATTTTCTTTTCTAAAATTTTCTTTGAAGATGCCCTGTATGTTCCATATTTCTTACCTGCACAGGTATTATTGTTGACTTCATCTGCTGAGAGTCCCATCTCTGCATTCTGGCCCTCACCCTCCACAATTCGTAGTTCTTCCTGAGAAACGCCAGCACAGGAAAGACCAGAAGTACAGGACTCTGACTGGAACTGCTCAATGGAAAAGAGAAACACTTCAAGTAAGTTGCCATACGAATATCCATGTTGACCAGATCAGCAAAGCAGGTCACCAAGTATATGTCATGGTTCTCACGCTTTTGAGCAATTCATTTATGTAATTTTCCAGGGCATTACTATAAATCTTCCAGCTTTTTGTAAAAATTTAAGTTTGTACAAATGTAAATTTGTAAAAAATAATTAAATAAAATTATTAAGCTCCCACTCACAAAAAGTATTCCCAGCCATTACAAATATTTTTAAAGTCAATACCTTCTCAAACTGTTGGTCCTCAAAAGAAATCTTGGCAGTGCCTGACTGGCGGACACCAGAGCCATAGTCTGGTGCCTCTTCATCAGCTGGAGGAAAAACCAGAGCACCTTCACATCACTTCCTCAAGAAGTCACACACAGCTTGCCCTTTATATATACAATCCCTCAGGTCTAAATACACCCTCCAACCCCCAAAACTTTTCCTGTTTCCTTAAACTAAGGATTCACAATATATATATATATATATATATATATATATATATATATATATATATATATATATATATCGGTACGTATCGGTCATCTAACAATATTAGAGAACTTTTTCATTTATTGTACATTAAATTGTGCATGCTCATTTTCTATATTTTAACTTTCAGTTTACCTTTGCCATCATCTAACTCACTATAAGTTAATATTTAAAAACACTATTAATTTAAATGTAATCTTTAGCAAATCTCAGAACAGCTATTTTCATTTTGTATGTTGTGATGCCTAATATATATATATATAAATATCTTTAATATAATATATATATAAATATATCATAAATATCTTTATCTAGACAAAGCAATGATATATGGATATATGTGCCACTCTACTCACCAGTAGGTTCTGCAATACACTTACAGTCCTAATCTTACCTGATATTGCTTGTACAGCTACTCTGAGGAAACCTTTGACCTCTCCCTTCTCATTGACAATGGCAACCCGATGTACCAGGGGCACAGGATAGAGCAGATTACTCAAATACACAAAAGCCCTAAAAGAGAGAGGGAAGAAGAAAATAAGAAAATGTCCAAGGTATCAATTATACAGCAAACAGGACAAACAAAACATTGATCAACATATACACAAAAGCAGGCACTGCTGTGGCCCTGGACAGGATTATTCCTTACAGGATACATGATATAAAACAGGAAGGTGTAGAGTATTTTTATCTGTTTATATATATATATGTGTAAATGTTGGGCGGGTTTAAGGAGCATGGGACTGAAGTGAAGATAAACCCCCAAAAAATCTGATATCCCAAATTTGGGGATTATTTTTTTCATTTAAAACTATAAATAAAACTGAAAAATGTAATATACTCTATCGTTCAAAACGTTTGGAGTCAGAGAGATTTAAATAATAATAATACTTTTATTAATTATTAATAATAATACTTTTATTCAGCAGGAAAGCTTTAAAATTTCAAAGCGAATGTTACAACATATGTCTATTTCAAATAAAAGGCTGTTTCTTTAAACTTTCTATTTATCAAAGAATCCTGGGGGGGGGGGGGTATTATCCACAAAAGCATTAAGCAGCAGAACTGTTTTCAACATTGATAATAAGAAGGATGAAGGATCATCCTGAAGGATCATGAAGACTTGAGTAATGCTGCTGATAATTCTGATCAAATAAATGCAGCCTTGGTGAGCATAAGAGAATTAATATCTTAAAATATCTTACCAACCCCAAACATTTAAATGGTAGAGATGATAGAAATAGAAATGAAAAATAAATACTAAAGATTCCACACTATTTCTACTGTAGGTCACTAATCAAATAAGTACATATGAGAATCACGCAAGATGTTTTGGAACAAAACATTCTGAAAATTCATGTTAATTGCTGTTATACTGATATTATTATTAATTATTATAATAGTTGTAATTAAAAATTTAAAACATTTTTACTTAAGCACAAACTGTCCTTTTATATAGTCTGTGCATGAGTAAATATGTTACATGGAGTGACTTTGTGCAAATGATTGTGGGGTATTTGGATAAGCAATACATCCATGATCAGAACAAGAAATACGACTGTATTTATATGTTCCAAAACCTTGAGATTGACATTTTTATATACAGTAGCTGATTGTCATAATTAACAGTTTTCCATCCATCTGATATCAATGACTACATCAACCCATCTTCCATGGGTAGACACTGAAAGATAACGGTAGTGCTGAACCAAACAAAAGGGTTTTGGTGAGGTACAAAAAAAGCATGCTTATGACAAAAAAAGGTGGAAGCGATGACATAAAATGTGACAGTACTGGACACTGCGAGCATGAACAGACAATACCATTAGCATATACCAAAAAATAAATAAAGATAAAGACACCAAAAAAAAGCGGCCATACTGTAACAGATGTGCAGTGCATTGCACAAGCGCAACTTAAAAGAGTGAGCCGTTTCATCAAAGGTTTCCATGTAAAAATCTCACAAAAAAGGTCGAAATACGGCATATGATCTCACATGCCCGGAAGAGAGACAGCTGTGCTAGAAACCAGCTCTTTCATCTTGAGATATGTGAACACTCTGCGTAACCAAACTGCTGTATTACGGGAACCAATTAGTAAGTCATTACATTAATAGCTTTTTTCCTCATTCATCAGACATTCATGCCATGTTACAAAAATCTGGTCGTGTTTGTTTCTGCGGTACACAAAACAAACAGCTAATATGAATGTTTGGAGATAGCACTTCAAAGCTGACGGAGCCCTTTGAAGAAGTGATGCGGTGCATGTAAAAGCTGGGACACAGACCTTGACGGGCCACAAGCTATGCTGGGTGGAGCTGCTGACAGCCAGCCAATTCTGAATTCAATTATCACAATCATTAGGTCCAAATCAAACCCAGAAGCTCAAGGTGTGTGTCTGCAGCGATCAGATGAAAGTCAAATGTATGATAATGGGAGAAGACAGGGTAAAGTCCAGACATGCTGACTAAAGTCCAGGAATCCTTCCCACAGGGGAAGACAAATCAGAAGAGATCTCTTTAATAGCTTATAGCAGTGAGATGGATATCAAGTGGAGACTTGCTTAAGTCTCTTGATCAAGTGACCCTTGTAATCCCATGTCTCCTCAAGTGTCATTAGCTATGTTTCCATCCACCTATTTTTATTTGAGTTTTGGGATATCGCAAATGCTGGATGGAAAAGCCAAGATGCGCATAAATTCAAAGCATTAACTATACTATGGAAACACATTTACCAAATAAATCCCTTGATGTGCGACAAAAACCTTGCATGATTTTTCCTCAACAAAGGATGTGATTGGAAAACTGGACTAAAACTTCTATACAATTTCAGCAATTGTTGTGCCAATTTTCCAGAAAGTAATAATTTTGTTCTCTTGAACACATGATAAAAACAGCTTTATTCGCTAAAGTTTTATGCGATATTCCAATTTTGTGCATCAGTTAAATTTTTATCTTTGGATGGAAACAGCTAATAAGAGTGGCCAAGATAAGCAAAAGGAAGACATTTTAAACCTTGTTTTAAATAAATAGAATCTGGTTTAAAACATGCTCTCAGTTCTTAGAAATGCAATTATGTTGTTTTCATACGGTTTTGAAAAATGTCATGTGGTGTAATCATCAAATAAAAAGTAAGAAAATAATAAAATATTTCCTTACACCTTGAATATATTTACATGTTTGAGGTAAAAATTATTTTTGGACAAATATCATGAATTAAAAATTAATAAATGTAGTTGGGGAGATGCATCACACGAGATTTTATAATCTGAACTAAACTTACCTCGTCATAAATAAGTCCAATTATCTTATATTTTAGGAGACTGTTTGACTTTGACACACAGTCATGAGGGTCTGCAGGAGCCTTTCTATTATATCATTTCCTGTTTTATTTCTGTATCGCACCACATGACTTTAATTTGTTGGAAAAGGTTGAACAGATTCACTGTTTTAAAATAATTACATTTATTGTACTAAACTAATAATATATATTGTACTAAACTTTGCATTTTATTATTATTAGATTTTCTTTTCAAATAGTTTTTTTTTTTTACTTGTACCACCCTGACATTTATCACGTCATTGACCCAAACACCAAAATCAGCAATTCAACAGTCAGAGATCTCAATAGAAAATAAAAAATAAAACTCAACCATTCTCCCATGTCAATTTCATACAGTAGCTAAATGCTTGCACTGTAGGTCAACAACAGTCTTATTTGTGTTTACATTTATATTTCACATTTCAAAGCCCACTAAGAAGAGTGTACAAAGACTCCCAGCCATTATACATTAAATGTATTTTAACCTACAGTGTATGACTCCAACAGAAACTGAAAATAAACTCAAACAATCTCATTGTGTCTATATACTATCATCCTATTTCCATATGTCTGCGCTTTTTTCAGGTATTTATTTGTCTATAAATGTGAGTGTAGCCATATGTAAACAAAAATCTCTCATATGTATGTGTATGCGTGTGTGTATAGGCCTACATATGTGTGTGTGTGTGTGTGCACATATAATGTTTAAAAGTCAGTGTTGTAAAACAACCCAGTCTCAGTGTGAAAGAGCTAGTTTCCTTTCCCAGCATTCTCCTGAAACCTCACCAACCTTCCCAATACACTGAACAATGGCGAGCGGTCATAAAACGGGTCCTCAGTCTTGCTGGAGCTTCTGCAGAGCTCTCCCTCATCATCATCATCATCATCATCATCATCATCATCCTCCCCCTCCTCCTCCTCCTCTAAATCCGAGTATGGGTCATCCAACAAGAAATCATCGTCCAAGTCATCCAAATCTGTCCCCACCTTCTTGTCCGGCCATGACTGGACCAGCTCAGTGAGTTCAGAGGTTGATGTGGGCTCAGAGGGGGTGGGGGAGGAGTTAGAGTCGCTCGCTTGCTCACTAAGGCATGTGGAGAAAAGGGGGTTTCTGGTGTAGCCAAAGACACGGGAGCCCAGTTAGTGTGAGGGGCCATCTGTCTATTTAATTGTTTCTGCTCGCAAGTGGGTACGTAAAGACTTTTAATAAGCCAACTTTACTTAGTTGCAGGGTAATGGATATACAAGATATAAAAAACCTAAAAAACATGTGAACAGCAGCCTCTGTGACAGGATTCTGTTAAGAATGTCCAATATTACACTACCTTTCAAAAGTTTGGGGTCAGAAAATTGATCAGAAGTGATAGTAAAGACATTGATAATGTTACAAAAGGTTTCTATTTCAAATACTGTTCTTATGAACTTTCTATTCTTCAAAGAATCCTGAAAAAATTTATCACAATTTCTACAAAAATATTAAGCAGCACAACCGTTTTTAACATTGCTAATAATTAGAAATGTTTCTTGAGCACCAAATCAGCATATTAGAATGATTTCTGAAGTGTCATGTGACACTGAAGACTGGAGTAATGATGCTGAAAAATCCAGCTTTGAAATCACAGGAATAAGTTACATTTTAGGATAGAAATCATTTTGTGAGAATATATCACAATATTACTGTTTTTAATTATCGCCTTGGTAAGCATGAGGCTTATTTCAAAAACATTAAAAAAAATCATTCAGACCCCAAACATTTGAATGGTAATGTAAAAAAAAAAAAAAAATCTGTCATAACACAGTCATCATCATGTAGTTCTAAACCTGTTCTCTTTTTTTTTTTTTTTTTTAAACACCAAAAGATGTACTTTTGAAAAATACCTTTTTGTAAATATCAGCCAACATTTTGGAAAAATATCATGTTCAATATAATGAAAGTGAAACGAGATGGGGGGACTGGCAAGCACTACAATGACAAAAAGCACCATGAAAGTAAAAGCAAGTATTCCAGGTCTTCTGAAGTCATACAGTAGTACAGTAGCAAAAACCTCAACCAATACAGTTGTTACTTATTAGAGCTACCAGTACATTTTTAAAAAATCTCTCCTTTCATGTTCCACAGAAGAATAAGGTAAGGTGGGTTTAGAACAACATGAGAGTGAGTAAATGATGACGTCATTTTGATTTCAGTGTGATCTTTTAAGATATAGTAAAGGCAAGATTAAGAGTAAGTCATACAGCTCAGAAGTAGACAGGGCAAAGGGAAGCTTGTGACCTAATTTAGAAGTGCATGGAAAATCGATTTCATGCTCTTCTGAATAAAGCAGCATCAAAAATCTTGCACTCTTGAAAAGTGTGTGGGCAATAATTCCTCAGAGGAATAAGCAATATTACATATATCCTGTAGAGATCAGCTTTTAGCCACAGTTTTTATTACATTTTCTCTTTCCAGCAGTTGTTTTACCCTGTAATATACTCTACTATTACAAGAACAAAAACATAATGAGAATTGCTGATCTGATTCTGTTCTGCATAGCAGAAATTAATTCACTTTCAATGGGCCTTTCAAACACTAGTGTAGTTTGATGAGAATAATGTTGATAATGTGGCCTTTATCTGATATGGTATTCTGTACTGAACACCAGCGGCCAGGTCTGAGTAGCCATGCTATGAAGTAACCTTAAAACTCACCTTCCAACCAGACGGAACCAGGGAAACCGGTCGTAGAAGGGATCGCCTCCAGTCAGCACACTGTCACAGTCTTCAAGAGCATTGCTGGGCACCTCAGCAGCACGATCATACATCTCCCTCATCAGATCCAACCTCTGCCTGCAGGGGGCGGCATTATACATCATTTAGAATCTAAATCCTGGATACACTGTGAAACCCAAGGTGACTCAGCTGGGTTTCTCTTCACCTACAGGCGTTTTTATGTTTCAGAACTTGCCTTTTATTGCAAGTAACAGATTTTCTTTTTGTCGACCTGAAACAACATGCCTTCATTTTCTTTGCTTCTTTTCAAACACTCTTTATGTATAAATTGGATTGTTTTACCCTTATCCCAGACTTTTAATCCTAAAATATGAGATTCCGTGATTAAAATACAAAATTATAATACTTGTAAAACTATTAAAATGTAAACAAAACATCAAATAACCCATTTTAGTAATTATTGTGTAAATATACTTCATAAAAATGTATAACGACACAAATAATGACTGTCCCTCAGTTGTTGCATCATTTCCACCATAACAAATAATTTTATCCCTAATAAAATTGTATTTAAATGTAGTGGTTACCAAGGAGTCAAAAAACTGATATGAGACACTGATATGAGACATATGTGAAGAAACCCATTCCATGAAGCTCCCGCCACACAGTTTTTCTGCTGATATTAATGCCAGTAGAAGTTTGGAAACTCTCCAGCTTTGGAATCAGATTGTTGGCGATTTTATGCACCATGCGGCTCAGCACTCAATGAACCCGCTCTGTGACATTACATGGTCTTCCTCTTTATGGCTGAGTTGCTGCTGTTCCTAAATGTTTCCAATAATAACACTTACAGTTGACCATGGAATATCTAGCAGGGATGAAATTTCACAAACTGACCTATTGTAAAGGTGGCATCCTATCACAGTACCACGCTTGAATTTGCTGAGCTCGTTGTTGAAGAAACGATATGTAAAAGCAATATGCAAAAATTACCTAAGCTTCTCCAGGGTCCAGTAATGTGTGGCTCCATTTTTCTGATCTTGGACTTCTACGGCCACAATGGTGCGAGGGAACGGGCTCTTCTCCCTGTCTTTAGCAGCCTCAGGTGGTAACAGGTCAGGCGGAAGTGGAGAGTAAAGTGTGTCCGTCAATAAAACGAACTGAAACTGAACCTGTAAGAGACATAAGGCTCAATCAGTTATGATGTTGTCATATCTTATAGGTTTAGCAGAGTGAATGCAGTTCTTTCTGGTACTATTTCCAAAGCTTTCACCTTCTTCTTTAGCTCGACGCTAATGGCATTGGCCTCCTTGAGGAAGATGGCATTGCCCCAAAGCATGTCTCTTAGAGATGTGAACTGATAACATCTCCATTTACGGAAAGCCCACAACGCCAGTTCTGTCTCCCTCTCAGTCCATTGCACTATGGGTAAAAGAGATTGAATACAAGATGCTTAGGTGTTTAAATGTGGGTCATTTTGATTAGTTCAAGCAGTTCAAAAAAACAATGTAAAGGAAATGGATTAGAGGTCAAATCTAGTCAATCTAGTCACCTTCCTCCTCGGGTTCTTCATCTTCCTCTGCTAGATCAGGGTAACAACGATTTACCTGCTTCTGCAGTTCTTCTAGCCTGCTCTCATAGTCCTGTAAAAGACATACAGTGAAATATCAACACTAAAAAAGGATCATATTATATACTACTGTAAGTTTGGAGTAAAGGGAACAAGTTGTATAAGCTCTTTATGCCTTTATGTCACTTACTAATCTCTGTTGCTCCAATAGATTGTTGGCCTCCTCTCTCTCCTTGCGATACTGATCCTCAAGTTCCTGCAGTCTATACAAACGATATGAAAATGGATGAGTCTAAAAACACTAACGTCACATTTGTTCACACTTGTTCTTGAATTTTCTCCACGTTACTTTTACCTCTGATCCATTTCCTGTTTCATATCAATGCCCTGTTTGTCCAGGAGTTCTCTCTGAGCAAAGGCCCAGTCTACAGGCTCCATTGGGGTCTCAGTGCAGGGGGTGCGCTCACGTTCCTGACGAGCCTGCTCTGGATGGTTGAAGCGGAACACATGGCTCTTGCCCAAAATGATTCGGTTCCCTACAAAAGAGTCAGTAAATACAAAGAAATTAAAAAATTGCATTAACACAGACTGGTTAATTCTGCACAGATGTGCATAAAATAATTATTTTAGAAATAATATAATAAAAATCAATAAAAAATAAATCTATGAATAAATAAAATCTTAAATCAATACAAGCATGCATGCATACATACTATGGGATGGGAATCACAGGGTACCTCACGATACAATACGATACGATACACGGCTCACGATACCTATAATATCACTATACAGCAATTCTGCGATAATCAATATACTGCTAGACAATCCTATAATGATACATCACGATATCTGTGAACTATGATAACTATGAAAACAAAATATATTAGTAAAAAGGTTTGAATATGCTGAGAGTGCAGGTTTTCTCTCTTTTTATCTCTTTATTCAAGTCCAAACTGTTAGAAAACAGCACAAAAAGTTTTTCAGACTGTAAATTAAATGGAACATTTTAAGTAAATTAAAATTTTTCAATGAGATCAGTAGCCTGGAAATCCAGACCCAAATCCGAAAGATTAAGGGTCTGGCACTGAGTAATGAAAATCGCCCAACTCGAGGGGCGGCACCAAAGCCGTTTCAAACAACTGGTGTTCCATAGCCATCATGCAATGTTTATTAATGACTTTGACGTTGCAGCGCTGTCGTCATCTGTTTAACTCGCCTCTGGCCCGCCTATATCAGATACACCGATGTGATTGGTGCAGCTCGGCTACAAGGGCATAGTTAAAGCTAGGGTAGGTAATCCTGTTCAGAAACACTTTTTTTTATACTGGGTGAAATGGTCCTTCCATCCTGAGAGTAGTCAATACATTATGTGTTCAGAAAAAGGAATGAAAACAATCAGACCTCTGTAGCAGCTGCAGGACAGTAAAAACTCTGACCAATCACTGCCACTCGGTCCGAGTGTAAAGAACCAATCAGATGCCTTCAGAGCCAGGAGGAGTGTCTTAGCAGTGTCAATCAAGTTCGCGTACGCGCTGATCGCCCCTCTCTTGCACAGCGCGTACCGTCATTCAAAATCAAGATTGCTGGTGTGCCGAGCAGCTGTGCTAATGGCGGACAAACAACCAAAACTACCAATTTCTCGAGTGGAACCTGCTCATACAACAAAGACAGGTAAACGGAAAAAGACCGATGACGATAAACAAGCCCGTCGGAGCCCATTGACTCAGTGTTAAAACTCTAGCCGCATAACATAACGTTACAGATAAAATGTCACGCACTGTGCAAAGCAACAATTGAAACCTGCTAATTCACTGGCTTGTCATGTTGCTAAAATAATGTACTAGCAAACCTTATTTAGCATTACATATCGCTAGAATAATTATTTACATAGCCTACTGCAACGTTAGTTACCGTTATATTATCTTACTGGCTATTTATAACTCATAGAAAGAGTGCAACGTTCTAAAGTTACATTACATGTGATTCTGACATGATGCTACATGCACTGCGCTCCTTCCTCTCCACTTGTCTCAGGTAAATAATGCGTCTTCGGTCGGAGTCGCGCGTTCATGTGTTTTGGGGGCGTGGCTTTGAAAGGACCCCAGAAGGGAGAGGGTGGACTGAATGGAAATAATGAGCTGTCTTTAAAACAGTCGTTAGAGGT
Source organism: Squalius cephalus (assembly GCF_949319135.1). NCBI lineage: Eukaryota > Metazoa > Chordata > Actinopteri > Cypriniformes > Leuciscidae > Squalius > Squalius cephalus. The sequence continues at coordinate 17,950,763 of NC_137131.1, forward strand.
CTACATACACTCGATTTTTATACTTTCTTTTTCAGAATACTTACATTTTAATTATGTATTGATACATAAAGTTTAAACAAATTTGAAAAATAAGTTTTTTAGACCATTCTTACCTACCCCAGCTTTAATGAGCATCATTACTCAATGCCAGAGTGACTCGCTGAGCAAATTCAAATTGTGCTCTCGCGAGAACTCAGGATTTCCAGGGTATGAGATCAAGGTGATGGCGTTCCAACTTAATTGGCCTTGCATGTTCGTGGTATTGCCCATGCACTTTACTTTTACCAGGCAGTTCTTGTATATTGCGTACTCTTTGTCGATTTTGTTTGTCCCATAAATCGTATAAAAGCCAAAGTGGGTCCAGACTTTGGATTTAAACACGGCTGGGGCATCTATTATTTTACTCACATTGCAGTGCGCCATCCCGTTATAAACCTCTTTCTCTTAGGCTTGTTAACTTCTGTTCACGTTTCCCTCATTCATGTGTTGAGCGCCACCTCTAGGAGTCATGAAGTAGCAACGCTGGGAGCAGGGAAATCTATTTAGAGCGCCTTATTTTATTCATTAAAATATCAAAATTTGGTGCCAGAGTAACGATTCTCGTATCGCACGGAGAATATATTGCCCTATCGATATTTTGTCCCACCCCTAATAAATATGCACACAAACACACACCAGCACAAACAAATAAATAATAGGAACCAAACCATATTGCTTAGAACAGTATTTTAACAGGTCAGGGGAAAAAAGTAAAAACAAACCTGATCTGAGAACAGTGGGTTCTGTTACTCTCTTCCCATTTACATACGTTTCTGCTCCCTCACACGGCTCGAGAATGACAGCTGTAAACAACAGGAAGAACAACCATAAGGACTTTGGCATATACATGTACAAGTATGTGTTTTTTCATTAGCTGCATCATTAACAAACCTTCTCCCATTGGCCCAGTGGTGCTGGTGAAAGTGCAGTGTTCCTCTTTGATGAAGTGACCACTCAACACAATGTCCTGTCTACTGCTGGCATCTTCTCTCCCCACCCTGAGCAAAGCAACACATCAAGATACCATAGTGCCAATTCTACTGACCAAAAGCATATACTGTATGTGTGATTTATATGCACGATGGAGAAAAGGAGAAGCTTGGATTGTAACTAACCTAGTAATTCCATCTTTGATGTAATATAGGAGACATTCAGACATCAAAGGATCTTCATTCAGGTTCACAAGGTGGGGTGTCTGTAATGAGGGGCCCAAACATACTTAAAATCAACTTTACAGACTCAACTATTTTTGCATTTCCAGAAAGAAATACCAATGCTTGCAAGGCAGCAAATGACTAGTCTTAAAGTTTCAGGCAAGTTTAGGTTCTAGGCTTTGGTTCTGTGTTAATGCTAAATGCCACATCAAAGTCTTGAGGCATGAACCTCCCTATTGTAACATATATTTCTGAGTGAAATAGCTTCTCGAATGAGACTAAATGTAGGACGAGATTTGATTGGATCTGATTGGAACTGATTGGATTGTTGGCTCATTTGCTAATTGCTGCAATCTCATGTGAGTGACAGGTTGCTGGAGGGGAGTCAATATTGTCCCGCCCACAAATAATGATGTGCACAGATAAATCATAATAATAACCATTGCAATATTCCATAAAATATAAGAATTGTCCATTTTGCTTTCATGGTTACTTTAAATATATGAAAAAAGTCCAATCACAATTTGTATCCAAGCATAAGAAAGAAGACCAATCGCAATTCAGCAGACATATATTTAAATAGTCTCGTTGTTGATGGTCAAATGCTGAATATGCAGAAGTCAATGTGAGATTTTCAAACATTTAAAAAAACTTAAAGTATGAATCACAGGGGCAAAAAGAGGCACAAAAGGCTGAAATTATCTACGAAATAAAGTTCAAATGTAGTCTACACATTAAACCGTTCTGAATTTAATAATTGGAATCAATGGTTTAAGCCCCATCCAAAGTGCTGTACAACGTAGCAATGCCTTGCAAACACTTTCAAAATGTATTTATACGAACTTGGAAAGAGGAAAATAAGATTTAAATTTTGATATCCATCAAAATGCATGCGATTCGATTTAGATATCACAAAAGTGTAAGACTCCAGACAGGAAAGCCTTTAAAAGCATCATAGATGCTTGAGATCTGAAGTCTGCTGTACATTCACCCAGCAGTTTGCTTTAAAGTTTACTATAAAGACATGAAGGAATTGCAGCACATCGGCATTCATATCAGCAACAGATCCCTAAATAAAGATCAGAGATGCGTTTAAAAGAGCTCTGATGGGGAAAGAACACACAGAGGTACATTCTGAGAGAATCGAGATGCAACCACACAGTATCCATGGCAACCAACCTCATTGGGAGAGAACAGCCCAACAGTGTCTATAAACACGGGCTGAGGTTTTCTCTGTGAGGGCTTCCAGAAAGGGAACGTAAAGACATTCACAGGCTTATTTAGTTATTTGAACACAACATAGCCTTATCATGTGGTCCACCTCCACCTGCATACATTTTCTCCCTACAGCCTTAATAATGACTTTACCTTCTTTGGTGAAAAGACTCCAACAGTTCCTCCATCCTCACGCATGGCCACACCCATCTCGGCCAGCAGTGCTTCTCTGTGAAAACCAATTTAGATGTTTTTAAAACTTATTGTTTAGGTTTATGACAATAGCATAACTAACACTAACGTAAAATTGCTTATCATCACATAAGGCTTCATATAACAAACCTGTCCATTCTGATGGCTTCTGTACGGCGAAGCTTCTCTTCCCACGTTTCATTGAGCTCAGCAATGATTTTCTCCGTTTCCTAGTTGGAATTGCAAACAAATTCAAGTTAAAATATGCCTCCAAGTTCATAGTAGTTTTTTTAGATTTATTACAGTTTTTCTCGATTGCTTAAACACATTTCTTGAAACTATGCCTCGTATTCTCAAAACTATAAACACAAATCCATAACGTCTCACCCAATTCCCCAAATATCCTATTTTCAGGTCAAAATGAAGCTTTACACTCAAAACCATTCACTCTTGCTGAAAAACCAAACTTTGCCCTCAGACAGGACACACAAGCCCTCAAAATCACACACACTACAACATAGTCTAACACACTGGTGCAATAAATTCAAAACAACATTTCCAAAACTGGTAAGTTATGTTGCTTGTGGTTCCCCCATCACAAACCTTTTCACATGATGAACACAAAAGACACAACCAGTGGATACATTGGCACATTTTTACTCATACACAGAAAACACACACACACAAAAACTATTTTTTTTTTCCTGTTTTACTCTTTTTTTCTTTACTCTTTTTTTTTTTACTCTCTCCTCTAATTTTTTTTTTATTTTTTTATATTTACTTACAGTAAGATGTGTGTGACCAACATATGACAGTAAAAGAGCACACACAAACCTTATTCTAATATGGAATTCGAATTGCATTGGAATGGTAAAGAGTGTTGGGACGTAACAGGAGGGCCTTCACTCAAGGATACAATATGATGGACACGTCTAAGAATGTTCCACATATGGTTGAAATACCTAGAAAGATAACATTCTGGGAGTCAAGACTATAAAGGAGAAAGGAAGCCCTCCCTTCACTGTCACACTCTGCAGCCGCTCTGTGTGACTGTACGACTGCTGGCCTTTTCTTGCAAGAAAATAAACCTCATCAAAGACTATTGGAAATATTTGTCTCTTATTCAGTGATAGAATTTTGTTTGCCACCACACCTCCCTGAAGGTTCTCGAGGCGACGGTAAAGCGACTCAAATTTGGCCTTACTCGTAGCCGAGCCTCCCTCATAGTCATACCATTGACAAAGACATGGGCAACTAGAGTGGCTTGAATTTCATCTGAGACTGCTTGTCTTCTTGTCCTTGCCCTTCCTCCTCCTCCTCATTCTTATCCCTCTTCCTTCATGTCTTTCTGGATCCATTGTTCCAAAATGCAATAAAACTGATTTGGGCCCTTTTATATATCTATTGAAGGTTCTGATTGATGTGTGTTAAATTTTGACTCTTGTAGTGTTTCCACTTGGGTAATTGTGTGCTAACTGAGCTGAAGCTGTGCTGACTTGAGTGAACAATATTGAATGCTAGTGCTTTCTAAATGACAACATGGTCTAAGCAATGAGAAATGAAGGGATTTGTGTGTAGAGTTTTGCAGTGACAGTTCAACAAATCTGACTCATGTGTCAAAACAGGGAATAGTGTTTATAGTTTAGTGAAATGGGTGTGCTTTTTGATAAATGGCGTTATGGTTTTGAAATTTTAGCTCAAAAGCCTGGTTATAGTGTTTAAGCAATCGAGAAAAACTGTAATGTGAGACGTACATAAGCAAAGCTTTTGGATTGAATTAATGAGGTGTAAAAAAAATTGTATTAAAGGTATCATATCAGGAATACTTACTAGTACCATATACCTTTAAGACCTCAATACTCCCTCCCTAGTACAAAAAGACTACCTTAGTTGTATTAATGCAATCAAAGCCTCACAAACAGCTCATTCCGAAATCTCTTTTCAGTTTAAGGTACAGTTTAAAAGGTACAGTTATAAGAAGTGTAGCTTTTTTATATATATATATTTTTAATTTTGATTTTAGTTTGTTTTAGTGATTGAAGTGCTTTTGTCATTTTAATTTATTTTTAGCTTTTTTTGTCATTTTTATTACAGTGTTAGTTGTATTTTACAGTCAGTTTTATAGTGTTATAGTAGAGTAAGTTATTATATTTAAATATAATATTTATATCTTCTTTAATTTAAGATTTATTACAAAAACTATTTTTAATAGTTGTAGTTTCGGTTAATAATAACAACACAGTTTGTAGGTAAAAACAATTATGAAAAGATCCCTTTAATCTGGAGTTGATCCCTTAATATCTGGAGGCAGATATTTGTCAGATTTATATTTGGAGGATTTCATTCAGTGTTGTCAGGCTTTTATACTTTATGGCAGTCACCTTGAGTCTCTCAATGGCTTCCTCGCTCCCTGGGCTGAACATGATGCGATCGTGCAAGTTGCTGATGGAACCAGCCCGGCTGGACAGGGCGGAGAGAGATGGAGAGGGGCTCATCCCCGTCATAGCATTGGTCACTGTGGAGAGATCACCTCTTTGATTGACAGCTTGGCCACTATTGTTATTGTTCTTGTAATCGGATATGTCTGTCGGGGAAGGGGGAGAGAGGTGCGGGGGGTTGTGGGGGGGTCAGGGGGTGACAGACACAGAGTTCAGAGAGAAGCAGACAGAAAAGGATGAGCAGAAGGAAGGAAAGGTAGAGAAAAGAAGACAGAGAAAGACTTGTAGCTTGAAATAAATTTGAATTCAGAGAGCAAGAAATTTCACATGTGAGGAGAAACGCTCAAGAAAGAACAGACAGTCACAGCCCAGTAAAGGAGACAAGCGGAAATAAAATAGGAGCTCTAGCGCAGGCACCCGGCAGCACAGAGACAGCCATCTCAAGCGCAATGTAACACTTCGGGCTTCAGCTACAGCATTACACGTCGACCATCCAATGACAGCAACCTGAGAGCCATGTCTGAAATATTTAACAGGCAAACATGCATTGATCTGGGCTGTTATTTGACACCAGTTTCTTATATGTGTTAGTGTACATTGAGCAGAATAATGGTGTTAGTCCGTTCAAGCAACTAAATGGCAATTCGTTCTTGGTCTTAAAGATGAAAATTCTGTCATCGTTTACTCAAATTGATCAAGCCTCGGATTTAAACTACATCAAATGACGACATGAAAATCAAACGTCAAGTATTATCAAAACTTACTGGCTCTCGCATGTCATTTTTATTATTCGATATGACAGCGAATAAAGACTTAAATCTCAGTTTAATCATGCAACTGATAATGCCACTTCAGAAAACTTTATATCAGTCAAATTAAGCTATATGCTCATTTTAGACCTTGAAACCCAACTGACACTCAGTATACAGACAAACACAGCTAAAACCTTTTTCAAAATGTATTATTTTGTGTTAAACAGAAGAAAGCAAGCCATACGAGTTTGGGACGACATGAGGGTGACAATGATAACAGAATTTTCATTTCTGGTTTTTGAGTTTTGTGGCTTTTATATACATGGATTTGAGGTTTTCGGAATGCTAATGAAGTTACTAAAAATCTAATTTCTTCCAAGAAAACATACATAAAATCTTGATGACTCATGTTGCACTACACTGATTTGTCCAATTAAATAGTGTCTAGAAGAATTGCCCCACCCCCCGCAAACAACTAGAAAGTAAATAAATGGTTGATGACTGCAATGGTCCATCTCTCATACTAATCAACATACACTTTATGTAAGCAAATATTGACTGTAGAACATCTGGACATTAGCAATGAGCTCATATTTCTGCTAAAAGCCAGTGACTGTCATTACTGTCATCAACTAACTAGAATGATCATCATCGCTGACCACAGTAAAACCTCCATTACCAGTTCAATTATACTCTCGTAAAATCCATTTGACAGTAAAATTTACATCCTACGTCTGTTACAAAACAGCATTCACAAATCTTGTGAGCCGCACACAGGAAATATCCTCCCACGCTGCTCTTACTTAGAGACACTGTCAGCATTTCATGTGATATCCACCTATCCAACCACTAAATATCATATATCTCTAGCTGAACAGTTATGCTAATATAATTTGAAATGCAACACTGGATATAAGTGGCTAAATAAACATACACTCTATAGAGTATATAGTTTGTCTTTGTAATGTCTCTGTAACCTTCGGCACAATAATATCTCTCAGCTCTGACAGTGCTGCTATGGCAACAGAGTGCTTACTCGGTGCTACTACACTCCTAAGAGAGCTACCAGGCAAGTATCTTGGGTAAAACGTGAGAAGACATGGCCCCTGGTGACGGATGACTAAACACCAGACTAAGATAGATATGTGCTCTTCTAAGCATATAGCAGCTCATACAAGAGGATTGCATAATGCATATTGAAGAAAGGTACTTCATCTAATACTTTCTGCTCAAAGCAGTGCTGTGTGCCAATACGTGCAACCTCCATTCATGGCTTGAGATTAACAAAGGCTTTACCCCCTCTCTACATCCATCTCAGGTTTGAATAATGGTTGCATCACACACAGAGCAAGTGCAATCAATTATGCACTAAAAATATTTTTTCATGACTGGCCAGTCCCAGGTCTGAAAGCACAAATAGCCACTTATTACTTATGGACAGTTTATCCATAGTACAAATAGAATATTATTTCTGTTTACTCTTTGTCTGAATAGAATCTATATCACTATTGGCACACTATTATAGATTAGATTAGGCAGAAATAGATTCTTGATGTAACAACTGCAGGTTTGGACATGTTTGGAATGGTCTATATCTTCTCAAAAATCGATACGATCAAGGCCATAAATTATCCGTGCCAACATTCATTGCTTTAAAGAGTTGAGTTGTGTTACATCTGACATTAAGAAGCATTGGGTTTGATGTTCAGCCATTATTAAAGCAGCAGCTAGCAACAGGCAGACATTGTATAAAGAAAAGACAAGCTGTCACTCAAACACACATCTGCACTAAGTCCCTCCCACTGCAAAATACAGTCAGATATCAAGACTTACTCCTATGTCTTGGAGAATTTTAGTGCATGTTGTATATTAAATTGAACGTACATTTTTTGTGCATCTCTGATTTTACAATTATGGTGTGATTTTTGCAAACTGTGGAAGTCACATAAAAAAATAATTAATTTCCTTGCATTAGATTACAAAATATATTTACAATGTAAAAAAATGTTTGTTTCAATTTAAAAAAGTAAGTGTTATTGTTACCTGAACATTTTAAGTTTAGCCAACTTGAAATGTGAAGTTGTACTAAGTGACAACTTAGATATTTGAGTTGACTGAACTTAAAATTAAGGTAGCGCGAACACTAAGTTGAAACAACAATATTTTTTACAGTATATTGTAAAGAAAAGAAGGACATTGTGTGCTGAAGTGGCTAAAGTGTGCAGACACTTTGGTATCCACTGATTTAAGCATTAAGACACAATTCTTACGCATTAATAAATCTTTACATTCTTATTCAATGAAAAGCATATGTAAATAGAGGGCAGCTAAAGAACATTCACTAGTATGACAGATGAGTGGATGAGTGAGATCAATTAGCTCATAAGTGTGACATCACATTTATCCCGCTCTGCACTGCAAGCCAAAAGAGAACGAGAACGAAAAAGAGGGAGTGAGAAAGAGAGAGAGGGAGGGAGACAGCCCTGCATCACCAGACTAGATAAAGCAGCTTTCAGCTCAGAAACCACACCAGCAACCAGGGTTAGAAAAAAGCAACTGCCAAATAATCACATCCAAAAATTGCATTGTAGTAATAATCATTTAGATTATTAGAAGACTATATTATATTGATCTATTACAAATGCAACTTTCCTAATTCTATCCTAACTTTCCTAATCTATATTATTTATAATTATTAATATATTAGATACTAAATAAGTAACAAATATATTAATGTTTAGCATTTATATAATGATATTTCATAAATCAACAATTATAAAAGATAGTTAAACCCTTTAATAGACCCTGATGCTGCAGAGATCTGCTTTATCCATAAAAACTGCAAAAGCGTAGAAAAGAGAGTGAGATAGAGCCCAAGAAACACACATTTCAAACCAGCAAAATCTTCAACTGGCCCCCGAAACGCTGAGAGAATGACAAAGAAGAAACAAGAGTAAGAGGAATAATATAGAAAAAAAATTATATATACAGAATAATACAGAAAAAAAAGAGAAAAAGAGAGAGGAAAGTGAGACTCATTGTTTCACACAAAAAGACTTTAAGTGCTCATAGGACATTCAGAGTCTAAACTAGACTTTTGAAAGTCACTTGACACTGAATTGTACCAAACCCAGAGGGCTGGACTCCAGACCGTCTGTTTTAAGGCATTTCCCCGCTGGGATCACCATCAAGAGACGATAGGATGAGAAAAGAAACGAGTGATTAGAAGAAACAGAAATAGAGTTAGGAGTGCACAGGGAAGAGTAGAGGACCCAGTGGAACCTAGTGAGTTTTTTAAATAGTGGACATAGTGTGTGTGTGTGTGTGTGTGGTGTGTGTGTGTGTGTGTGTGTGTGTGTGTGTGTGTGTGTTCATTTTAATCATCCATGATTATCTTTGCAACTCTCTTCTATAAGCTCTGTTCCAAAACCTAACAAGCCTCCTTGTTGTCTACAACCTACATACTGTAGGCAGCTGCCTTCTAAGAGAACATCAAGGAATCTCAAAATTGACAAATTTCGAACACTATCCCTGCATTCGAATATACCTACTTCCATAATATATGAGTGAAAAACAGTATGTGAGATGAGTAGTACAATATGTCAAAATGTATAGTATTTATTAAACATTAGGCGAGAAGTACCCAAATTACTTACTACTTCCAGCGAGATTCTGAAGTGCACAACCGAAAGACACTTTACTATAAAGCCACAGGAGAGAATTTAATGACATAAATGACCCTGTAGGTCACATGACGTAGTACGTCTAAATTCAATTCTAAACGTCTATAAACTTACTTTTGTAATGGTGGCAAAGTAGGTTTAAAACCAAAAGTAGAACCAAGTGTATTATATAGTAAGTGATTTTGGAAGCAGCTTATGTTGACATCAACTTCATGGGGTGCAAAAGTAATGCTCTGCACTGACACTCAATTGAAAATCTTAGAAAGCAGTCTACTTAAGTTCAGTTGTCTATTTTTTTGAACAGCCTTTGCCATCTGTGGTGCCTTAAAATGCTGTTTTATAGGCAGCTTACTAGGATTTGGAACAGAACAATAAAACATTTGCAGTAATATATGTTTCAGTACCAGAAAGAAACAGCAGTCAATGAGTCACATTAACAGTCTGATGAAATACTTATAATGAAAAGAAGGTGGTGTCAGAGCAGAAAAAAAGCAAATGGTCTTACTCTCAATGATGTCACCCAGGCCCTGGGCATAGAGGAGGTCCTTCAGACGTCCCACCTCTTCTTTCAGTTCACGCACCAGACGGTTATTAGGATCTTCATTGATCACAGCATTACAACGGATCTGTTTAGCCCTGTCCGCATACCTGCATAACACACACAACTGTTAGTGAGTGACTGCACTTTGGTTAAGAATAAATAAGTTGTAATATATATACAAAATGCTTATATATATATATATATATATATATATATATATATATATATATATATATAATGTATATATATGTACACACATATATCCATACAGTATTATAAAGTAAAAAAAATCAATTTTAAAGAGACATTCTACTCTATTGCACACACACACTTCTGATAGGTGCCCAATTACTCTTTTCAGCAGTGTTACTGCACACCAGCATCTTTGAAGGGCATTTCAAGAGGAAGGCAGGTGTGTGGAGAGGAAACGGGAACATTCTCATTATGTAACATACTGCTATATCTGTCAGCTCATTAACAAACCTCAGACAGAGAGAAAAAAATGACAAAACTGGTGTTTTACTGAGGCAGAATACCTGAGAGTGCTGAGGGTTTCATCATAGTTGATGTCGGCTGGACTCAGAGCGGCCACCATTGCAGTGCGAGAGTTGCCACCTGTACGAGGTCAAAAGGTCAATTGTTTCAAGAGCGAGAATATATTATTATCCTGTTTCATGCGACAGAACACCTTTGATACATACCAAGGTTCTCTCTCAGTAGCCAGGTCAGTACAGAATCCCTATAAGGAATAAAATTTTCCACTTTCTTCTTCTTTTTGTTCTGTGAAGAAAAGACAAAAAAAATTATTATTATATTATATTATATTATATTATATTATATTATATTATATTATATTATATTATATTATATTATATTATATTATATTATATTATATTATATTATATTATATTATATTAGTTAGAAAGTTTGGGGTTGGTAAAGATTTATTTGTTATATGTATTTGTTATTTTTGTAAAAATGAAGGATACGTTTATATGATCAAAATAATATAATATACAAACAATAATATTGTGGAATATTATTAAAAACATTATTATAAAATAACTGTTTTCTGTTTATTAAAATATAATTTATTTCTGTGATTTTCATTCAATTGAAATTTCATTTCAAGATTTTTCATTACTTAAGTCTTTAGTGTCAAATGATCCTTCAGAAATTATTCTAATATGCTGATTTGATGCTGAAGAAACATTTCTTATCAATGTTGAAAACAGTTGTGCTGCTTAATATTTTTTGTCCAAATTTAAAATGTGATAATTTTTTTCTGAATTCCTTGAGAACAGAAAGTTTAGAAAGTACATAACTTATTTGACACAGAAATAATTTGTATTATTGTAAATGTCTTTACTGTCACTTTCCATAAATTTAATGTGAATAAAAGTATTAATTTAAAAAAATAAATCTTACTGACCCTAAACTTTTGAATGGTAGTGTATAATAAATGACTGACAGACAGACAGATGGAATTTGATCAACAGTGTTATACCTTGTTTAAGCCAGAATCCTGCAAAAATAAGTGATAAAATACATTGCGGGTGATTAAACTGACACACATTTATCTTTTTTATGTTGAAAATAATAAATCATCAAACATCCTCAAGGCTCAAAGCAAAACAAAACACTTACCACCTCAGCCAGAGCTGAAATGACTTTTCCCAGGGTAGTGAGTGATTTATTGATGTTTGCTCCTTCCTGGGACGCAAAGGGTAAGTAGAAAAAAATAATTACAATTCCAAACTCAAAGTACTGAAGATACTATTCTTCAATATACTAGATTTTATTGAAGATAGAATGAATAGAAGTGCTGTCAAAATGCTCTCAATGCACTGAGAGTAGGAAGTACAGTATCTGAAGAGAATTAGACACTTTTCACACAGTCGTTCTACACCATGCTTATAACCCACGGGTATAGGAACATTTCTCACTTGTAATTTAGTCTTTTTTTTTTTTACTCAGGATTATGAAACCCTGCACCAGAGAAGGGTTACTGTTGGGGTTACAGGTTAAGTTTTTGCTGTACTAGGAGAAAAAGTCAAATGGTGATGGAAAACGTGTCAATTGTGAAATACTGTAGAGACCTTTTCATTTTTACCTTTATAGTCTAAAAAGTCAATTCAGGAAAAAATGTATGACAGTCAGCATTTATATAGTATATAATATATAATACGCAATCAATGCTAGAACTTTATGTAAACAGGTCGCATACTGACACTGCAAATATGCAAAAAAGGATATTAACCCAGAGTCTAGGAATGAAGTTTGTAACTTCAGTGTACCAAGGATTATTTGTTAAATGAAATAAATTAAATTAATCTGGGTAAATTATGAGCAACGTGAAAAGATAACCCAGATTCGTTTAACCCGGGGTTTACAAATGACCCAGGGCTAACTATTTCAAGTGCGAAAAGCCATACAGAGTGGGTACAATAATGTGGAAGTCACAGGCCCTGTTTACACCTGGAATTAAGAAGAATTTTGTTTGATCGGACGAGAGAGACACATTCCCGTTTACACCTGGTGTTTTAATCCATCTCTTTTGTCCACTTTCGACCACTTCTGTCTTGATTTCTTTGAGGGGAGGGTCTATGGGTGGGTAAATGTATAAGCTTTTTCAGATCTTTCGATCTAATGGATGAAGTAAGCTCAAAGGAGACAACGGAAAACATACGGAGAGCAGCTTTTGCTTCTGCTCTGACAGCCATTACAAGTCAGAAATGGTGAGAGAACACTGAGCCTGGTACGTTTATCAAACAAAACTTGGGTCTTAAGTCGACAAAGTTTAAATCCCATCTGGGTAGTGCCCTTTCTATAATGTTTACACATTAGGTCAGTAGGCGGAGTGCAGGCGGTCTTTTGTGGCTGTTCGAATGCATTCGACCACATGAACGTCTTCACTACGAAAGCAATCCGGTCGAATGCGTTTTCAACTACCTCTGGAAGTGGTCGAAAGTGGACAAGCTCAAAACGTTTTAGACCCCATTTACACCTGTATTTAGTGTCGTCCACTTGTGATCCAATCCACCAAAATACAGGGCCACAGAGATACTGAGGGAGTTAGAGAGCATGAAAGAACAACAGAAAATGGGAAGTGAATTTGGACAGCTAAAAAAAAAAAAAACCTCACCTTGAGCCGTGTGCCTTTGGCTCCAGTGGAGTCTGCTCTCTCACTGCCGGCTAAATCCACCAGACTGATTTTGCTGACCTAACAGAGAGGTTCAGAAGAGGTCAATAATGAACATGCTGGAGAAATGGACGAGCCCATATCACCTTTCACATCAGCCATAGAGAAAAAAATGTGTGTGTGTGCATCCCTGATGTGCAAGGATGGGAAACAAGTGGCCGAGCCTCACGCTCTAAATTGAGCCGTATATTATGATTAACAGGGTCTGTAACATGCAAGAGCAGCACGTACCTTTTCTGAAGTGTTATCTGTTTCCGAGTCATGCCGCTTCTGGGTGAAGATGATGTTGAAGACAGCGTGAGAACGGCTGCTGGTCTCATTCATGTTAGTGGCAGCTACTGTCCTGGATAACAGAATTTCACCATTCAGAAACTTCATTCAGTGCTCAGATTATAATTCATGTGAAGTATTACTGTGGATTTAGATTCCTCACAAGTCTACATATCATAATCTCAAAGCATTTGCACTAACTTCTGCCTTCAGGAATCATCTTGTCCTGAACTAAAATTTAATGATCATCAAAAATTTCCCTGATGCATTCAGATCCATTCTCTAATGTACAATATCATTCGAAAGTTTGGGGTCAGTTAGATTACTTTTTTTTAAAGTATTTTTATTCTGTAAAGATGCATTTAATTGATCAAAACTGACAGTAAAAACTGTTTTGAAACAGTCTTCTTTCTATTCATCAAATAATTCTAAAGAAATATAAATCACAATTTCAAAAAATAATATTAAGTTGAACAAATATTTTCTACATTGATGATAACAATAAGAAATGTTCAGCATATTGCTTTCTGAAGTATGAGACACTGAAGACTGGAGTAATGACTGCTGCAAATTCAGCTTTGCCTTTACAGGAATTAATTACTTTTTAAAACATAATACAATAGAAAAGATTGTAATAATATTTCACAATATTACAGTTTTTACTGTATTTTAGATCAAATAAATGTGATCTTGGTGAGCATAAGACATTTATCACAACACTTAAAAATATTACAGACACCAAACTTTTGAAATGTAGTGATATTCATCAGCTAAAATTCAATTCCGATAGATCTTAGATGACACAGTAACTTAAAATGTTGCGCTGAGAAAAAAAAAAAAAAGTGCAAACTTTAGACCTCATAATTATGTATTCCACTCAATTATCTCCTGTCTGTTGTGCCAAACCATCAACTTACATAACAGGCTAAATGTATCATGTAGGAGGAAGGTGTAATGTATTGGCAGGGATGTATCTCAACACCTTGAGATTAAAGAACTGTTAAATGACACTAAGCTGAGGAAACAGGAATGTACAATTATAATGCCTCCTGGAATTAAACGATCCATTTGTTTCCATGGCATTATGATGATAAGCATGAATAATAAGTAAATATTTGTTTTCCTCTCAATGTGGACCATGAAGACCTTGAAAAACAAATGTGACCAGGACTGTACAATAAGTTAGACCACAGGTCTGTGCAGCAAAAACAATCACAGGTTATTTCTAGAATAGAATAGAATAGAATAGAATAGAATAGAATAGAATAGAATAGAATAGAATAGAATAGAAATGCTTTCACATTGTGTTAGAATTCCTGTAATTACAAGAGGCTGAGATTCTACTTTGAGCTGTTTATATACTCAGACCCCGGAATGATTTGTTACTATGGCAACACTCAAAATCCAAAAGCCAAAATCCATGTGCGACTTTGTTTTAGATGACAGCATAATAATACAATGAATACATTAATTCACTTCTACAGTATATGCTCTTAGGAAATGCACCAGGTAACACTGGCTATAATGAAATGGCTTCTTAAATGAAAAATATGATATCAGGTTCCTGGTTATCTTTCGTTGCTAATTTTGGTTTCATGACAATCAAATGAGAGCATTTGGAACTTTCATCAAATTCCAGAGTTTTTAATTATGTGCTCAATAAACACAATACTATTCAAGAGTTTTATGTTTTTGAAAGAAGTCTATTTTTGTTTTCATTGGCTGTTTTGTTACTGTTTTCTATTTTAATATAATTTTACTATTTTAAAATGTAATTTATTCCTGTAATGGCAAATATGAATTTTCAGCAGCCATTACTCCAGTAATCAGTACCAAATGATCCTTCAGAAATTATAATATGCTGAGTGCTCAAGAAACATTTCTTAAAATGTAAAAGTTAAAACCAGTTGTACTGCTTAATTGTTTTTGTGGAAACTGTGATAAAAAACTTTGTAACATTATAAATGTTTTTGCAGTCAGTTTTGATCAGTTTCAAGAATTACTACACTTTTAAAGTTTTTACTAGTTGGAAATTTGTAATTACAGTAATACACACATGACATGAACACTCCATTAGAATAGAATAGAATAGAATAGAATAGAATAGAATAGAATAGAATAGAATAGAATAGAATAGAATACCTAGCCTTATTCCCTGAGTCCATCAGGTCTTGAATGTCATTATATGATGTGACAGCGAGTTTGGACAGATCTTCTACATATGGGCCCAGTAATGGGTGCTCTCGCACACGCAGATTTCCTTTGTTTTTGGGGTTCAGAAGATCTCGTACCCTCTCGCAGTAAATCTCCATATAACTAACCTGGAAAGACAAAAATAAAAGCCTGTTTAAAAGCACAAACACCATATAAATGAGAATTGAAACAAAAATCACAAACAAATTTACAATACAAAAGAGTGTTAATGAGATGCTACAAAGATTTGGAACCAAACAGAAGAATAGAAAACAGGGTTTGACCCAATCTTACCTCCACAGAATAGGACAAGCTGTTATCAGTATTGTTGTCATTAAACTTGGTGAAAAGGTCCTCACACAGCTGACGGTTAGTATGAAGGAGAAAAGGGGAAAGAGACAGACAAAATAAAGAGAGATTAGTTAGTGAATAATCCTTTTTTTTACTATGTGTACTGGTCAGCTTGGTGTTTGACTTGTCGTTTAATTCTGTTTGAACTGATCTCGTTCACACTGCCTCTGAATGCATTATCATTGTCCTGTTTATACAGCAGTGCCAGTGACAGAGAGACAATATGTGCTTTAGATACACAAAAAGGACACTCAAGTAGCTAATAATTGTATAAAAGTGCTGAAACTGATATTTGGAAACGATTATTCCTCTTCATATTTGCTTGTACATGCATCTTTTTTTTTACCAGTGGAATGATCCCCAGCTGGTCCTTCTCCTGTTTGCCCATCATGGTATAGGATTTACCGGCACCGGTCTGGCCGTATGCAAAAATACAGACATTGTAGCCCTCAAAGGCATGAAGTAACATCTCCTCTCCAATGTCTCTGTACACCTGCTGCTGGGAGGCAAAGTTGATATCTTCTGGCTGTGGACAGATGAAGAAAAATATAAGTCTTTGACGTTTTGAAGAAAATATCTCTGTTTTGTGCATTTCACTGCAAAGTTTTTAACTAGTTCTGGCTCACCGAGGTATGTGACCAATAGGAGTAATCGAAATTGAAGCTTTTGTTTTCTTTGGGTGCTTTGGGGTTGATGATGGCTGAAAGACAAGGAAAAGATGGCAGAGAATAAGTAAGGTTAATAAAACATGCTAGAGATCCTGAGTGGACACCCAATACTCTGCTGTCAGCCACTAAATGGCCGCCACACAGTGGCAGAAAGTGCTGAGTCACTGTAGTTTAGTTTAAACGAGTCCACACGGATGTGCTTTTAAACCCTGCTTCTCCCACCAGTAGTAACTGAAAGTCATCACAGAGAGGCAAGAATCACAAATTAGTAATTATGTTCATCTAAATATGGTAATGGGTGTAAATGAAAATGACGTCTATATGGGAAGACTTGAGTCATTTGAACTTGCATTATAAATGCTATGTAGGTGCATAAACCAAATACACTAACATTCAAAAGTTGGAGGTTGGTAAGTATTTTTTTATGTTTTTGAATTAAGTCTCATACGTCATTTTGTAAATAAACACTGCACACCTACAGACTGAACACGTAATACGCATGCGCATGACGACACCGTTTTCCCAAATTCACGTTTTTGTGGTTTACATGGAGACAATAACGGTATTGTTTTCAAAAATGTTTCAGAAACAGTTTTTAAAAGTTTGCATTTTCAGGCCCCCAAAACTATGCTTAGTGTATGCCTAATATGCTGTATACATTTAAATCTGTAATTCAAAACCTTACAATTATTTTAAACAATTTAAAACGTTAAAACGGTTATGATGTAAAATGTATGATTTTACATTTACATATTTACATTTACTATTTCGCACAAAAGCTCACATGTTCTTGCCTCCATCGAAGCACAAGATGATCATTGGAACGTCTTAAATCATGCTGGACAACATGATCATCACAAACTTCTGAAGCACAAGTGCCGCTAACTTTAGGAAGATAGGAAATAATACTAATAATGTCAGAAAATGATATGCAATTGAAAGTCCACCATATATGGACTGACCTGTGAAGAGTTTTTGTGTATAAGAAAGAATGAGAGATCAAGAGGAAAAGATAAAGAGCTAGAAAGAATTACACCAAGTCTCTACAATCTAAGGTCAGTATTCTGACCTTACTGTGTTACCCAGCCATAAAAAAGCTTCCCGACTTCATATTTCATATTATCCTTGAGTGAGATACAAGAAAAAACATGTTTAGTTTGCTGGCCTTGATGGAGGTCTTAAGCATGAGACTCAACGCAGGCTCTAAATATTCCTCTGGACAACTCCATCAATAATAAATAATACATTAAAATGAATAAAATAAAGGTGAAGATGGGGTGGTGGACACATGCTGAAAGAACTGTCATAGGAATAAGGCAAGCGGCCTTTTGAATTTTTAAATACTGTGTTGTGATTGACAGGATTAAATGAACTTGCTCCTCTTGAACTTTCCTTTAGAAGCCCAATTTGCCAAGAGACAGGTTTCTTTGCACAATACTCCACAAAAAAGTATAAGCACATGTAATAAACACAGATAAATCAATACTTTTCACTTGAGATAACTAGTACTATCCCACTAAAAATGTGTATGAAATGAATGCACAACCATATTACAAGAGAAGCGCATCGCCAAAAACACTGAGTGCATCATGGAGGAAACATCATTTAAATGGACTCTGCTTGTCTAGCAACATAAAGGATAACTGTGCAATTTCAAACACTTCACATCACTGAAATCATGTATCTCAAAACATGATTAACGGAACGGTCCTGCTCTTGCGTCAGTCTTACTCACAGCCAACCCACACGTCATCACAGGCGCTACAGTCAGAAGTCTGACAGGCAGCATGAGCAGAACATACTGTTTCTGTTCTGAAATACATCTCAGCGGCCATATGGCGGGATGTGCAAGACCAAATACCAAAGCCACATAAAAATAGACTTTTAAGTATTAAATATACTTAATCATCCATGAATCAAAAAGGCACAATAACCATGAAAAGGACATTTCAAGTACACATATTTTCAGTACATGGTTGAGCAACCATTATTGGACTGAGAAATTGAATTTAGTCAGTGATGAGGAAAACTTTTCTGAACACACACATACACACACTTTCAGTGGTATTTTCCCATGTATAAAATTTCAATTCAATTCACATTTATTTGTATAGCGCTTTTCACAACACAAATTGTTTCAAAGCAGCTTTACAGAAACTAACACAGTCAACAAAAAGGCAACAAGATAAATGTGATGAATTTAAGTTCCAATTAAAGTGTTCTGACCTAAAAAAAAAGAAAAGAAAAGGCTATTCAAGAATGACCCTCAGAGAGTCAATAGGTTGAAAAGGATTCTCTGCATTAAGCAAACTCTAATCTTGGTTCTCCAGGGACGCTGGAGACTCAACAAATAGAATGCATTTGATTGGTTCATCATTGAAATATACGTTTTATTTTCTATACGACCTAGATAAGGACATTGTTTAAAGTGAACATAATGAAAGCTCACATGCCTCATTTATAAAATGTTACGTAGAAACCATCCTCAATTTACGATCATTTGGCCTACGTGTGATTCGGAGTGTACAGAGTGTACGGTGTTGTGCCGAATTCCGACCCCCCTGCCAAATTATTACCCCCCTAGTTGAAGTCAGTACCTGATTGCCTAATCCTAACCCTGCCCCTAATCCTAAGGAACTAATCCTTAGTTCACCCAAAAATGACAATTGTCATTTACTCACCCTCATGACATTACAAATTAAACACATCCTCTGACACTTTACCAAATGTGCTGGCCATTATATTCTATGTATTTACACTGAATGGGACAGTCATTGGGTGTTATTGTAAACAAAATTCTAAAATAATTTTTGTCAACTGAAACTGAGCTTCGAAAAGGACACAAAAACGCCACTAATGTATAAATACATAATAAACTTTGTCTAGCTGTAATGTGCTTTATTCCAAATTTTGAAAAGTTATTTCAAGAATGAACGGTTTCATCAAGCTCACAAACCCGGTCTGAATGATTCCTTCGTGAATTGACCTGATCCTGTCACGGTTCTGAGTAAGAGGACCCAGACGCAGAATGAGCGAGGGGGGTGATATTTATTAACAACAGGAGACATAACACAAGATTGGTGAAGCAAGAACAGTCCAAACAATAGGGCAGGGCAAACAACAGGAGCTCCAAATGCTTATAACGGCAACGATGGAGACAAGGCAGAGGCTCAAGGAACCAGAGGCTTGGTTAACCGCTGAAACCCCAGACTGGCTGCCAGGTCAGGAGAGTCAGCGACCAGGAAGGACACATGAAGCAGGGCAGGGACCAACACGACACACACACAGGACAAGACTTAACAAAACAAGACAAGACAACAAGAGATGACAAAAAAAAATTAAACAAGAGCAAAATAAAAAATGACAAGAACTATAACTAGAGAAAACAAAATAAAGAAACTAAAATATGACTGGAGCTTGCAAAAAAAGAGAAAACAATAGTAATAAACAAGAAATAAAAAAAAAATCTGGAACAGCAAGCAAAGAAAATCAAAACAAGACTGGATCTTTGCAGGGAACTAGGTAGGTTGAAAAATAAATAAAAGGCAAGCAAAAAATAAAGACTTGAACTTGACTTGACATGAACTTGAAGAAAAACTAGAATTATCAAAAGGAAATAAATACAAGACGGGCAGGAAAAGACTAAAGTAGCAGTGTCTAACAAGGCCCGTAGACTAACATGCACACAAGAGAAGTACACACACAATTCACACAACGAACCAGCAAAGACATTAGGGAAAGGAGCACAATAAATATGGAGCAGAGCACATGAGGATCAGATGAACACAATCAGGCTAATGAGGACTAAACTGTGTTCCAAATCACTCCATATACCCTCATTCACTATTCCCTACATTTCTCCACTAATATAGTCCACTTGAAAGAGTAAATGAAAACGAGTGGCGAACCACTGAGGCTGCGTTTGAGTCCAATTTTTTTAGGCCCTTCCCTCCGTCTCGTTCGCTTGGCTGTAGGCCTATGTCATTGCTTACGTTGCACGAGTGTTCACTACTGGAGGAACCCTTATTTAAATGGAACCCTTGATCACTTGGAATCTGCTATGGAGCTGATTTATTATTTATATATATTTTCCCTTATACAATTGCTTACCACCATTCTATAGGCCTGTATGTATGCTTGACCTGTTAAAAATTATATAAACAAATATTTAATATTAATATTTTAATATATTTATATTAAATATTAAATATTAAAAAAATATACAAACAAAAAATGAGAACAATACAAAAAACTATAACTGTGTAAAAAACGGTCAGCTTAAGGTAGCTACAATAATTAAATGCAGTAAAATGTCAAAATGACTAAATTAAGCACGATCTGGTGTGACATCACAATCATGGTGTGTACATATTTAGTAGACTCGCTCCCTCTGTCAAAATCAAGGGGTCGAGGGTATGTCCAAATAAACTTCCTTCGTCCACTTGACAAAGTTGAATGCTCTTCAAAATGGCGGTGTGGATTCCTCCGAGGGACAGTGCTTAGGGAAGTTCACGTAAATGCGGAGTTAAAAACAGCCCGAGTGCACCGGAATAGCTGCCGCTTTTGCATACTTTGTGCTTGCTGTTTAATAATAATTTAAAACTTAGCAAACTGGTAGCTCCAGTATATTAAAATATCCAGTATATTTATCTTGAACTCTGTCATGGAAACTAGCATGTATAAACCTTAATTAAACTATTTAATAATCAATTAAAAAGGAATTTATCCCTGAATGACATAACGCTGTAGCCACATTGGACAAGCGGTTTCGAAAATGGATGGATGATTCAGTTCCGGGTGCCATCTTCATTCTTTTGGCACGACCCTCACAGTGCATTGTGGGAATTCTCTAGCCTTTGAGTGTGCATCAGTTGTACACTCATTTTTGCGGTGCATTATGGGATTTGAATGAGTGCGCTCGATAAAGTCCACTATGGTTTCGGACACCACTACAAATGGCTGTCCCCTCAAATAGTGCCCTATTTAAGGGTATACGGTGTGATTTCAGACACAGCCAAGGATTAAACAAGTGGGCATGGTAACAGGAAACAAGGAGGCGGGATGAGAGAGGCGGGACAAAGTAATGTGCTCAAGCACACAGAAGAAAGAAAGTAATATGAATTTGGAAAGATACGAGGGGAGTAAATGGTAACAGAAAACAAATTTATTGATTTATCATTAAAACAAATGGATTAATAGCTTAAAAAAAAAGAAAAATCAAGGTTTCAGAATACCATGTTAAGAAAATTGTGATTGAAGCAATTAATTTCAAAAGCCAATAGCCCAGCAATCTCACAAGAAAACACTTCTGGACCTCATAGTTGCAGCACCACAGTACTGCATAATACAACATAAGCCGCTGATACAACATAAAACATGTTTCTGACACTTCTGACTCTCTCTCTCTCTCTCTCTCTCTCTCTCACACGCACGCACGCACGCACGCACGCACGCACGCACGCACACACAGCTGCCGAGTAACAGAAGGACATGTCATTGTATAATCCCTCCTGTAAAGCTCTGTTCTAGTTTTATATGATATCACTCAAGCAAAGCTAATGCCTGAAAACAAATCAATTCCTCTGCTAACTAAAACACCCATTGGACAACTGGGCTCCAACAATTAGCAAATCTAATTCATATTAAAGAAATATTCTCCATAAAAAGGCTGAAATATCCTAATTATATGGTTTTTAATTTAAACTCTCATATAGCTCCATATCAAAACACATCTGAACATGTGAATCTGAACATCACATACATGAAGCAACATCCTGAGGCCACGTCATTCAAAACAGGAAGCTCTATTCTAAAATGGCCGACCGCACTTAAAGGAGAACTCCGGTCAATTTTAACATTGAGCTCATTTTTTTGTACATTTGGAGTGCTGTCAATACAGAGAACAACGACAAAAATCGGTGTTGCCTACACCGTGTTATTCTATTTTTAAAATTTGCATTTTTTCTGTGCACTTGTAATGACACATCAAGGATGTTAAGAGGCTAAAAGCAGGTTTAGTACTTGCCCCATTGAAGTCAACAGGGTGCAAATTTTAAAAATAGAATAACTCGGTGTAGGCAACACCGATTTTTGTCGTTGTTCTCTGTATTGACAGCACTCCAAATGTACAAAAAAATGAGCTCAATGTTAAAATTGACCGGAGTTCTCCTTTAAGGAGTTGGGTTGAAATAATTCATTCACTTGTGTCGGTAAAAGGGACAGACCCTTTTAACCAGTCTATACATCTGTGTCTATCTGTCTCTAAGGCAGTGCAGTACCAGCTGTACATAAGAGTATATGAGTAATAATAATAGCACCACATAGCCCAGGGGACATCATGCGTCACCTTTATAGAAGCACTGCCATGTTAAATCTACTCTTGTTGTTAGGGTTCTGCCCTGATAGTCTTGTCAGTCTTGTCTCTGTTCAATGTTTCTTTGATTGTCTTGTGCCAGAGCACATGGCTTTGTCTTTGTTTGTGTAGCCATCCTTGTTTCATTAATTGTGCTCACCTGATCCTCATGTGCTCTGAACCCTTTATATTGTGCTCCTTTCCCTCATGTCTTTGCTGGTTTGCTGCGTGTGTATGTAGAGTGTGTGAGATTTTTGCTTGTCTACTGATTTTTTAGACAGTATTCCCATGCCAGGTCTAGTTGTTGCATTTTATTCTTTTGAGTTTGCTGTAGTCTAGTTCCAGTCTTTTGCACTAGTTTTCTCAAGTCTTATTTTTGGTTTCTATTTTGATTAGTTTTTTTTTTTTTTCTGTTTGTAGTTCGTTCCTGTCCTCCATCCTGTTCCACCCTGGCTGCTGCTCCATAGACCAGGCAGTAAAATGGATACAGCTTCAGTTGCAGCTCAAAGTTTCTAAATTGGTATTTTATTTTATTTTTTTGTTTGGATGGTAGCAGTTTTAAGTAAAAAAATAACAGAAAACTGATAAGAATGTGTAAACATAACTTTTGTAATATAGGCTATATGTGTTTTTTTACATATTGCAAAAGAGTTCAACAGACATTAAGCTGAATAAATGGCTCTTGGTTAAGAGTAGTCACAGTGTTAACGCTGATATGTAAATGTAGTAATAGGAGGCAAGCAGGTCACATTTTGGAAACTGTGATGGGTTTGGAGTCCTATCAATCAAACCTAGTTAGTCCTAATATTGCTAACCTTGAGATGCCACTGCTTGAATTATTTATAGCAGTCATGGTGTCTGGTTTCATGCTCCTGATCCGTTGTATTCCAGCATGAAGTATGTTGTTAAAACACTGTGGCGAGCAGGACGAGGTGGCGTGATTAATAATAATGAGCGACACCTGCGCGACACACTGGTCTCGTATCTCTCACAGAGGAGTGGAAGCATAAAGGAAGAGCGAGAGGACAGGCCTGGATTTATGTTGTGGTTTATGTGACCGCAGTCGTCCGTGAGGGGCTGCTGTCTTTACTTTCCTTTTGTATTTGTTTATTTTATTATTAAAGTCTGTAAATGTTCGCCGGTCCCCACCTCCTCCTTCCCATAACAACGAA
This sequence comes from Squalius cephalus, assembly GCF_949319135.1. NCBI lineage: Eukaryota > Metazoa > Chordata > Actinopteri > Cypriniformes > Leuciscidae > Squalius > Squalius cephalus. Next base: position 17,974,985 of record NC_137131.1, read on the forward strand.
CTGCGTTACAAACCCTCTTAATATATAAATGGGTAAATTGTCAATAATGGTCTTGTGCGGTCAATATCAGACCTCTTTCCTCTCCTCTCATCATCTCTCCTTTGCTCTGCTTTCAATAATGACAATGATTCATGTCCACCATTTCAGTAGTTGTTACATGAGTCATGGCTGAAGCGGTAAATGCACAAACCTAATAAGGAGGTTTTTTTTAATCGTTTTTATTACCCAGAAGAGGACGTGGCGACTGCTGACGTTTGTGTGTGTGCAGTGAGATGGAGATTTTGGGTTCAAGTTTCAATGAGTGTGAATGTGTGTAACCAGTGTATACACTTAATAAAGGTCAAACAAAAGTTCACTGTGACTAGTGACCTTATAATAAAAAACCTTTTCCAGTATAGCTGACTATATCATTTTCCACTATAGTGAGTTAGATATGTGATTTTTTCATTATAGACAGATGACTACACTCCATTTTACCATTAGCCAGATGATCATGCAGACTAAAACAATGTGATCAGACTAATCTTAATCAAAACTATTCAGGAAGGTGAAAACTACTTCAACAAGATGATACTTTTCACTTTGTGAAAGTATGGTCTGGTATCTACCACAATGTTGTTTAAGCCGAGTTCAAACTGTACACTTTTCAGGGATCATAAAATATTTCTCTTTTTGTAGAAAAAAAAAAATATTTCTTGATCAATTAGTGTGACATGCTTACTTGTGTTGTTTTTTTTAGTTTTGTGTTGTGTTGTTTCGTGTTATGTTGTTTCCTGCTGCTGTGTTTCGTGCTGCTATGTCATGTTGTTTCGTGCTGCTGTGTTGTTTCGTGTTGTGATGTGTTGTGCTGTTTCGTGCTGTGTTGTTTCATGCTGCTGTTTTGAGTTGTTTCGTGCTGTGTTTTGTGTTGTTTCGTTTCGTGCTGTGTTGTGTTGTTTTGTTGCTGGGTTGTTTTGTGCTGTTGTTGTTTCGTGCTGTTGTGTTGTGTTGTTGTTTCGTGCTGCTGTGTTGTGTTGTTTCGTGCTGTGTTGTTTCATGCTGTGTTGTTTTGTATTGTTTCGTTTCATGCTGTGTTGTGTTGTTTTGTGCTGTGTTTTTGTGCTGGGTTGTTTCGTGCTGTGTGTTGTGTTGTTTCATTCTGTGTTGTGTTGTGCTGCTGTGTTGTGTTGTTGTTTTGTGCTGTTGTTTTGTGCTGCTGTGTTGAGTTGTTTCATGCTGTGTTGTTTCGTGCTGTTGTTTTGTGTTTCGTTTCGTGCTGTTGTTTTGTGTTGTTTCGTTTCATGCTGTGTTGTTTCGTGCTGCTGTGTTGTGTTGTTTCGTGCTGCTGTGTTGTGTTGTTTCGTGCTGCTGTGTTGTTGTTTCGTGCTGCTGTGTTGTTGTTTCGTGCTGTGTTGTATTGTTTTGTGCTGCTGTGTTGTATTGTTTTGTGCTGCTGTGTTGTATTGTTTTGTGCTGCTGTGTTGTTGTTTCGTTTCGTGCTGTGTTGTTTTGTGCTGCTGTGTTGTGTTGTTATTTTGTGCTGTGTTGTTGTTTTGTGCTGCTGTGTTGTTGTTTCGTTTCGTGCTGTGTTGTTTTGTGTTGCTGTGTTGTGTTGTTATTTTGTGCTGTGTTGTTGTTTTGTGCTGCTGTGTTGTTGTTTTGTGCTGCTGTGTTGTGTTGTTTTGTGCTGCTGTGTTGTTGTTTTGTGCTGTGTTGTTGTTTTGTGCTGCTGTGTTGTGTTGTTTTGTGCTGCTGTGTTGTTGTTTTGTGCTGTGTTGTTGTTTTGTGCTGCTGTGTTGTGTTGTTTTGTGCTGCTGTGTTGTTGTTTTGTGCTGCTGTGTTGTATTGTTGTTTTGTGCTGTGTTGTTGTTTTGTGCTGCTGTGTTGTTGTTTTGTGCTGCTGTGTTGTGTTGTTTTTTGCTGCTGTGTTGTTGTTTCGTGCTGCTGTGTTGTGTTGTTTTTTGCTGCTGTGTTGTTGTTTTGTGCTGCTGTGTTGTTTTGTGCTGCTGTGTTGTTGTTTTGTGCTGCTGTGTTGTGTTGTGCTGCTGTGTTGTGTTGTTTTGTGCTGCTGTGTTGTGTTGTTTTGTGCTGCTGTGTTGTTGTTTCGTGCTGCTGTGTTGTGTTGTTGTTTTGTGCTGCTGTGTTGTTTTGTGCTGCTGTGTTGTGTTGTTTCGTGCTGTGTTGTTTCATGCTGTGTTGTTTTGTGTTGTTTCGTTTCGTGCTGTGTTGTGTTGTTTTGTGCTGTGTTTTTGTGCTGGGTTGTTTCGTGCTGTGTGTTGTGTTGTTTCATGCTGTGTTGTGTTGTGCTGCTGTGTTGTGTTGTTGTTTTGTGCTGTTGTTTTGTGATGCTGTGTTGAGTTGTTTCATGCTGTGTTGTTTCGTGCTGTTGTTTTGTGTTTCGTTTCGTGCTGTTGTTTTGTGTTGTTTCGTTTCATGCTGTGTTGTTTCGTGCTGCTGTGTTGTGTTGTTTCGTGCTGCTGTGTTGTTGTTTCGTGCTGCTGTGTTGTTGTTTCGTGCTGTGTTGTATTGTTTTGTGCTGCTGTGTTGTATTGTTTTGTGCTGCTGTGTTGTATTGTTTTGTGCTGCTGTGTTGTTGTTTCGTTTCGTGCTGTGTTGTTTTGTGCTGCTGTGTTGTGTTGTTATTTTGTGCTGTGTTGTTGTTTTGTGCTGCTGTGTTGTTGTTTTGTGCTGTGTTGTTGTTTTGTGCTGCTGTGTTGTGTTGTTTTGTGCTGCTGTGTTGTTGTTTTGTGCTGTGTTGTTGTTTTGTGCTGCTGTGTTGTGTTGTTTTGTGCTGCTGTGTTGTTGTTTTGTGCTGTGTTGTTGTTTTGTGCTGCTGTGTTGTGTTGTTTTGTGCTGCTGTGTTGTTGTTTTGTGCTGCTGTGTTGTTGTTTTGTGCTGCTGTGTTGTGTTGTTTTTTGCTGCTGTGTTGTTGTTTCGTGCTGCTGTGTTGTGTTGTTTTTTGCTGCTGTGTTGTTGTTTTGTGCTGCTGTGTTGTTTTGTGCTGCTGTGTTGTTGTGTTGTGCTGCTGTGTTGTGTTGTTTTGTGCTGCTGTGTTGTTGTTTCGTGCTGCTGTGTTGTGTTGTTGTTTTGTGCTGCTGTGTTGTGTTGTTTCGTGCTGTGTTGTGTTGTTTCGTGCTGTGTTGTTTCATGCTGTGTTGTTTTGTGTTGTTTCGTTTCGTGCTGTGTTGTGTTGTTTTGTGCTGTGTTTTTGTGCTGGGTTGTTTCGTGCTGTGTGTTGTGTTGTTTCATGCTGTGTTGTGTTGTGCTGCTGTGTTGTGTTGTTGTTTTGTGCTGTTGTTTTGTGCTGCTGTGTTGAGTTGTTTCATGCTGTGTTGTTTCGTGCTGTTGTTTTGTGTTTCGTTTCGTGCTGTTGTTTTGTGTTGTTTCGTTTCATGCTGTGTTGTTTCGTGCTGCTGTGTTGTGTTGTTTCGTGCTGCTGTGTTGTGTTGTTTCGTGCTGCTGTGTTGTGTTGTTTCGTGCTGCTGTGTTGTTGTTTCGTGCTGCTGTGTTGTGTTGTTTCGTGCTGCTGTGTTGTTGTTTCGTGCTGCTGTGTTGTGTTGTTTCGTGCTGCTGTGTTGTTGTTTCGTGCTGCTGTGTTGTTGTTTCGTGCTGTGTTGTATTGTTTTGTGCTGCTGTGTTGTATTGTTTTGTGCTGCTGTGTTGTTGTTTCGTTTCGTGCTGTGTTGTTTTGTGCTGCTGTGTTGTGTTGTTATTTTGTGCTGTGTTGTTGTTTTGTGCTGTGTTGTTGTTTTGTGCTGCTGTGTTGTGTTGTTTTGTGCTGCTGTGTTGTTGTTTTGTGCTGCTGTGTTGTTGTTTTGTGCTGCTGTGTTGTTGTTTTGTGCTGCTGTGTTGTATTGTTGTTTTGTGCTGTGTTGTTGTTTCGTGCTGCTGTGTTGTGTTGTTTTGTGCTGCTGTGTTGTATTGTTGTTTTGTGCTGTGTTGTTGTTTTGTGCTGCTGTGTTGTGTTGTTTTGTGCTGCTGTGTTGTGTTGTTTTGTGCTGCTGTGTTGTTGTTTTGTGCTGCTGTGTTGTATTGTTGTTTTGTGCTGTGTTGTTGTTTTGTGCTGCTGTGTTGTGTTGTTTTGTGCTGCTGTGTTGTGTTGTTGTTTTGTGCTGCTGTTTTGTTTCGTGCTGTGTTTGGCACAACTCCTATGCAATGTGTATTGTACAGTCTGAAATAAAAGATCATTGATGTCACACAGCGTTCCATGGCTTTTACCCAAGATCTCACTGGGATTATATTGCAATAAAACAACCGTAAAGGACCATAAATATAAAACAGATTAATCTATTAAAGACTGAAGACCCCATTGCCAAGCACACCATTCTCAACCAATATAAGGGAAGGCAATTCTGTGAGTGATGTGATCAGGGGAGCATCATTTAGTGCTCTGATCAAAATGGCAATCAAATTCCCTCAGCTAAAGTCCATTTCAGGATTTATCAAATAGATAATTCACTATCTTTTATAAATGGACTTCTACCACATGTATATTACCACAGTATCACTGAGAACATCACACAGAATTTACAGCTGAAACAAATGAAAGCCTGTGTCAGTGAAGACTTTTTGCTGTTAGAAACCATTAGGCTGAATCTTACATTAGTTGTCTCGCAGGGAACAGCGCTAAAATCTTCAGTGGTTCAGTAATGAGACAATTTCCTACGGAAAGGAAACCCCTTTATAAGAACTTAAAGGCCTGTGTGAGCGGCCCAATGTGATAGCAGGGTGGCTTAAACCAGTCAGAGCTGTCGATCATTCAGCTCTCCGCCATTCTACAGCTTTGTGGGAACTCGGCTATTGACCCATCTCAAGCTGGCAGCGGTGACAAAGCAGCCGGCATGTAGCACAAAAGACACTCTCTGGGCTCAGACTCCCACTAACAACCAGTTATTTACACCCTCAGAATGAGACTGGGACTGGCCTCTCTCCAAATTACTGCTGACTAGAAAGGCTCTTTCATGACATCATCGACCCTCTTACCGTACACCGAGTCTACCTTTCAAAGGAGAAAAGGGCCGCAATCTACAAAACTAGTCACACGTGTGTTTGCATGTGTGTTAATGCATATTTTTTTAGATTCTGTGATTCGAGTAAGGTGCCTTTAACCTACAGAATCCACATGCTCAACAAAAACAGCGTCAAACATGTTAAGCAATTGATTGTTTCTAACATTAGATTTTGAATAGATCTCTTCCATTACGCCACTCCGCTGGGCCTTTGTGTTTAAGGTGCCAAACGATTGTGTTGAAGGTTTTGAAAGGATGCTTTTGAGTGGACTCTGAATAGACACAGGCAAACCACACAGGATGTCTGTGCAGGTAATCTAGCATTGCAAGTTAATGTTATGCTGTGTCAATGCTGGCTGAGATTCGAAATGTCATTATTAGAAAAACACCATAGAAAAAACAACTTGAGGCAGATACTATAGAATAATCCTCTCTTTTCTAAGGGTGGAAATGCACATAACATCCTCTGGCAAACTGGAATGTACTCATTAAATAGTAAAAAGTTATCAAGATCCTAAGATGTCTTATGTAATCAAAGTTGTCTTAATTAGGCACTACCAGCTGTGCATTTGAATTCACCTCAAATGTTCAAATTAGCAATGCATCAAGAAGATGTGCTAATGTATTCAAGAACGTCAGAATTCATTTGTAAATGGTGTGAGTGATGCTGAATTTTTTTTTTTTGACAGAGTGATAAGTGCACTTAATGTCCTCAATGGCTAATAGACTAGCCTGGACTCATTATTATTCATAGATTTTCATGGATATTTATGAACATATTTATTTGTTCGGGTATGCGCTAAAACTCACAGTATGGACATAATGACAATATGGATAAAATTATTGTCACTGTCTATATTATATATATATATATATATATATATATATATATATATATATATATATACAGTACAGTATATATATATATATATATATATACAGTATATATATATATATATATATATATATATATATATATATATATATACAGTATATATATATATATATATGTAAGTATATATATATATATATATATATATATATATATATATATATACAGTATATATGTGTATATATATATATATATATATATATACTCTAAAAATATCTATATAATAGTATATTGTAACAAAAATTATTGTCACTCATATATATATATATATTTTTTTTATATATATATATATATATATATATATATATATATATATTTTTATATATATATATATATATATATATATATATATATATATATATATGTAGTCTATATATATTGTCACTCATATATAGATATTTTTTTCCATTACTGCCTGAATTGATGGCAGATGTGATTTTGAAAATATTGTCATAGCAGCGAAGTTCATCTCTAAATATTAGAAATATGACAAGGTTGACAACCACAATCCATTTACAATGACAGTAAGTGTTACTGCTGTTTTTGATGGCTCATTTCTCCATTGTTCTCCACAGTCTACTCTGTTCCCATTAAAACAAAATAACTGGAGCTTGGTGTATTAGGCTTTTATCCTCACTGTTATCAATGTCATATTTACATTATGCCCCACTAGCTCAGCTCGCCAGAAAACGTACAACAACAAAAATAACATCTGCAACAAGGCTTACAGATTTGCCAGACCCTTCGTAAAACCCTTGACCTGAGCTGTACAACAATACGGTGGTGTAATATTACATCCTCTATAATGAGAATCCTTTTGTACAGATATGTGCACAGTGTTTTTACAAATAGTCAAATGCTATAACAAATGGCCTATGGCTTTTTACTGCAATTCTTTTTGACTCAATATCTGATGTAAACATCAACATTTCATCAAGAACTACCTCAGGTGAAGAGACGACGGTGGACACATTGTTTTTTCTCAAGCAACACAAGGTGGAAGGGAGGAAGCTAAATTAGGCCAGACTCTAAATATTTCACAAGCTCTCATTCATTATTGACCGACGGCTTCGCCCAGCTGGCAGATTAGAAATCAAATCTCTCTCCAGTCAACGATTAGTTCCCTCAACTCTCCAAGCACATTCACACTTGCAACCAAGAAATTATTCTGTATGATGACATTGCTGTAAAACTGTATAGGCAATAGGCTACCCCGATCCCAATTTAAAATAATATTTTAACATAATACATTTAACCCTTCTATGACATTCTACAGCACACTATAGAATACAAAGACAAAACAAGGTAACACTTTAGAATACTGTTCCGTCATTAATTAATTACTACATAGGAACAAATGAGTAACGCAATATTAACATTCTAGTAACTACTGTTAACTAACAAGAAACTCTGATTAACGAATTAGTAAGTAATAGCGCTCAATTGAATGTGGTAGTTCAATATTAACATCAATAACTACTTCTTTTTTTTTTCATACCTCCCAGAGAACTACTATATACCGGTTCTTGATTAATGTGAACAATACACATTAATTCCTTCTTTGGTAATACTTGAGTCATTACTAGAAGGTTACCATGATCTTCACTTCAGAATTAAGCATTATTCACTACATTAATTATGAACCTGTATATAGAGGTTCTTAGTAGTCCTCTGGGAGGTATGAAAAAATAGCAGTTATTGGTTAGCTAATAGTGAACTACCACATTCGACTATAGCACTACTTACTAATTCGTTAATCAGTTAGTTATTAGTAGTTAGAATGTTAATATTACGTTACTCTTTTTTTCCAGTATATTATTCATTAATGATGGGACAGTATTCTAAGTTTTTTCCCAAAATAATAATAATATATATTACTTTAGGCCAGTAATAAATTAAAACTGCAAAATGTAAAATAAATGGGAAAATTAGCACCAACCTAATAAACTTTCTTCTACCTCATCTAAACCATTTAAGTTGTCTTGATTATGCGTTCTTTTACTATTCAATGACCCAAAGAATGATGCCTTCTCATTAGTTACTTTGAAAATGACCACTCTACCAGCTAAACAAGTGAAAATAGCAAACCAAAACTGATCACTAATAATTACAGCAGCAGTGGTCATTGGTAGTTCTGCTTGTCAGTTGTGATTAGTTCATCGCAACAACCCTTTATTTTTTCCTTGGTATTAATAACTGTAATTTTCTGTGGCCACATTAGATTAATGGCCGACTATGAAAATCATGTCGGATCAGATTTACTAAGAGTTTATTCGCCCCCGGTTCAGTGATCAGTTAGCTACTGTCCCACATCATCTCAAAATGGCTGCCCTTATGAAATCCTGCAGATGAGGTCAAACACTCAGATAAACACAACGCACGCAAGCCAAAACAATATTTAGACACACAATAAAAGTGATGATCTATAAACTTGAGTCTGTTGAGTATTCGATTTAACTGCTGGATGTTCGTCATGGAAGCACTGGGGCTCAGATGCAGTTGGGTACTTACTGGTTGTGTTTCCTGACATCTGGATGATGCACTTGGAATCTTTACTGGTTTCACGAGAGTTGAAGGGCCGAACTCTCACCGCCACCTTCACCGAGGCCCCAGCCATGGTGCCTCTGTGTGTGTGCTGAGAGCACTCCTTTAAAAGCCCAGGTCAGTGCTCACACCTGCCAACAGAAGAATAGAGCATTGATGGAACACTGATGTCAACAAACAGAAAACTGGAAGATCTATAGCTATTATATCTAATCATAGATTTATAATGTGGAATGTGTATGTGTAATATATATGTGTGTGTGTGTGTGTGTAATATATATATGTAATAGATATGTAATATATATATATATATATATATATATATTTATTATGTTAGTTCGCAGTGTATTAACTAATGTAAACAGATACACTTTTTATATTAGTAAATGATGAGATTAACATTAACTAAGATGAATAAATTCTGCAGATATATATATATATATATATATTATATATATATATATATATATATATATATATATATATATATATATATATATATATATATTTCTTCCTTTATTTTCAGAAATGCTGAATGAGTGCAGAAATATGGATTTTAATTTACATTTAGCGTGTATTATTTTTTGCGCATTGATCAAAATGTCTCAATCAATTAGTAAGCATATTTCCATGTGTAATTATTAAAATGTAGCCTATATATTTAATAAAAATATTAATAGAAATATAGTATACTATTCCATTCTGCTTATCCTCTGTAGGGTCGGATATTTTATTATTAAATATAATAATTACTCATGGAAAGATGCTTACTAATTGATTGAGACATTTTGATCAATGCACAAAAAATAATACACATATTTCTGCACGCATGTGCAGCATTTCTGAAAATAAAGGATATTACTCAGTCTGTAGTTCCATTACTATATAGCAGCAGAGAAATATTGATTTAGACTCTTCTCCATTGGAAATTGAATTACACCTAGTTTCGGGAAAGCTGTTAAGCTGCCTATCACCATAGCAACTATGAGTATAATTTCTGTTGAATCTATAAAACAAAATGGCATGAAGGGATGAAAAGCAAACACATGATTTCAGTTGTGACTTACAACAAGGTTAAACAATAAATCCCTAAAAATTTTCAATATTTCAATGTTCAGACAAAGCGGGAAGGCTGTGTTTATATGACCTCACCGTAAAAGGATCATGCACGGTCAGCTACAGATCTAGAGAGATACTCGGCCCGGCAGCAACAAAAGAAGTGCACGGCTGGCTAAATGTCAGTACGCTTCCTAGGATTACAATAGCCAAATAACAGAACTGGCTGCCACCCACTCCGAGTCCAGCTCAGCCTCTTAGTCGGACCAAAATGGAGGTTCAATTAATGTGTCAGGGGAGATTTATGGCCTTTAAGCCTCAATCTTCTTTAAAGAGTTCTACTTCAGTTTATATATGTGTTTGCATCAGTAACTAGGAGGTTTATTTGAATACATATAAATGAGCTCGTACAGAGATCTCATGTAAGCATAATTTTGAAATTGCCAATTATAAGGACATCATGCTGAGTCACATTCTGGTGTGCCAGAGTAAGTTCAGTCTCTATCATTACTCTTCAGTCTACTTAGAGTCTTAGACCCCTTAACATGAACCATGTCACTTTACAAAGATGTTAAAAAGCTGCGGTTTTTAGTGTTATTGAGTTGAAAACGTAACTATGAAATACATTTGATATTACATGTATTGTGACCGACACTTGAACTATACACATCCATTCTAAACAATCTGTGATTAACATGATTGGTAAAAGAGAATTTAAGACCACAAAGGAAAAAGATCAAGCCATTTTTTAAATAAAGAAGAGGGCAGAAGATTTAAGTAAAGGATAAAAGTCATGGATTTTGTACATACAGTGCATCACAATTAAAACTGTCAAAAGTCAAAATTATTACTACAATGTTACACCAATAAAAGTCATTTTAAGGGCCAGATCAAGTAGAAAGTGTGCCTTAAGGTAATATTTTGCAGTGTAGATCATAAAATCATAAATATTCAAGGTTATTTTTAATTTGCTGTCTATCATTGCGTACCTAAGTGTTAAGAAATCTACATAAATCATTAATTGTGCCTGACATCATTTGCATAGTGCTGTTAGAACACAGTGGGACCGACAATTCCATAAGCGTGTGATGCCAGAAGTCATAATATTTTACCCCACTCGCTATTATATTAACTCTTATATATAAAAAAAGAAAAGAAAAGATTGTAGTGTAAAAAAAAGTATAAATGAAATACCTTGCCCTGTAAATTCTCAAATCGTGATTCGTTATTGTGTGCCTGCCAGCTTGAGACAATGAATGACAGTGCATTTATCCTTCCCGCACTTAGAAATATGTACACAAGGACAGAGGGCCATTTATGACGAACAACATCTGTTCCATTACTCACTTCTCAAAAAAAAAAAACACTTCTCTGTCATAATAATAATGTCTGGATTTGTTGACAGCTCTGAATGGCCGCACCCCACAGCAGTCCCACCCTGGTGACCCAACACCAAATAAACACACAGAGCCTCATTAATACTGCATTGTCCTCTAGAACACGCTGACAATGAAAAAAAAAACTCTTACCTTTACAATGGAGATCCTCTGATGCTCTCAGCTATTGACTCTACAGATCAGCTCCAACTACTGTCTCTTGCGCTGGCTTCTCAAAATCTTTTTCTTGAGCTCTTCCTCTGATATGTCAAAAACAATCTGCTTTTCCCTCTGTTTAACAAAGGATCCTTTATTTGTTCTGGATGCCCGTTGAGGCCTGCTTGTCAGGAGGAAGGCTACTTGGAGGAGAGATCTTTCAGTGCCCTGTAATGTAGAAGTCAAAATGGCTCTGCTGGTGATGCTGAGACTGAGTGAACCAGTGACATCATCAGTGAGGAAGGCAGAAGCATCAATGCAGTAGAGAGAGAGAGAGAGAGAGAGAGAGAGAGAGAGAGAGAGAGAGAGAGAGAGAGCGAGCGAGAGGGGGAGGAGAGAGGAGGGGGGTTGAGGGATGGAGATTAGATTCCCCGCTGAGTATGGTGCGCGTGCACACACACACAGACACAGACACACACACACACACACACACACACACACACACACACACACACACACACACACACAAACATGGCTCTACATAACATGAGATTCAGTAGCTGGACTGCATACGTGTGATAGATTAAAATAAACCAAGTAGGTAGGTTTGTCCCCAAGTATGCAGTATGATTTTTAAGACTAAATAATATTTAATATTTACGTTAATTCACCTCTAATTCTATTGACTTAGCCTCTTTCTCTGTGTTTGTGAATTAGAGACTAAAAGTAAAATGACACCAGTAAAGAAATAATTCTTAATAAAAAAACATTCATTTAATTTGCATTTGGTTTCATTTAACAGCTATAGATTATTAAATATTGAAGGTAAAAATGATCTAAAATTCTAGATTATTAAAAACGGCAGTCATTTAAATTGTTATGCAAGTAAGGGGTAATTGAAAGAAAATATTAATAATAATAAATATGAATTAATTAGAATTCATATTCATATTCGATTATTATTATTATTAATATTTATTATTATTATTATTATTATAATTATATGACTTCTAATGTCCAATTCTTATGCTAAAGAAAATAAAATACTGAAGGTAAAAATTGTCTAAAATTCTAGAATATTAAAAATGGCAGTTATTAAAAATGTTTTGCAAATTAGAGGTAATTTTTTTTATATTCATATTAAGTAATTATTATTAATAATAATAATGTTTTTATTATTAAATTATTATTATAGCATGACTTCTACACTTTAATGTTGAATGCTAAAGAAAAAAATGGTTAATTCTTAGTTTTTATACTTTTTTCATTAAATGTATATAAACAAACAAACAAATAGATAAAACAAACAAACAAACAAACAAATAAATACAAATAAAATATAAAAACTACTCGAATCCAAAAAGCTATAAATACAATTTTCTGAGATTATGGTTCTGCGGTATTGCTTATAAGTTAAAATATTCCACTTTTTTTTCCCATGGAAAAATATGGAATTGGAAAGAAGAGTAAATAATATTTGTCCTCATTTTGACCTTTCCTTTGAGCTATCAGTCGAGGAAAAATCAGCTTTCTGGTGGGATTACTCAGTTCACAAACTATTAGAGAAAATTGGACTGTGCTCTCCCCACAAATCCAGTAAATCCATGTAACACATTCATAAAGGAAGCTTTTCCCACTGACATTAATCCGCCTCTATTATTCTGACTCAGCCCCTCTTTGCATTTTCTGAATTTTGAGACTAAAATGAAATGACACCATAAGAATTATATCTCATGATTAAGAGTAAATTATTTTAAGAGTACATTTAAACAATCAAAGTAATATTATTGAAGTAATATATAAGTGAAATAGCCATATTTATGAGGTAAAAAAGGGATTTTAAAAGACTTATCCATCAGCCATTAATAGCCATCTTTTAAAGAAGATAACAGAGGTCATTATGATTTAAAGTCAAAATGGTTTTTATTTAGTGTCTCTAGCCTCTATGTGAGGAAAGAAAAACAGAGCAGCACATCAGTCCCTCTGAATGCTGTAATGATGATTCAGTGTTTTGGCCAGTCCATGTACAATAGAGGGAAGGGCACAGACCATCTATGGCACATCCAGAACATGGAAGTCCCTTGGGTTTCACCCAAATCAATGCAGTTTTCTATGTCCATCTAATGAGCTGAGCAGGTCATTTACTTCATCTGGGACTTCATTTCCTATGGTCTTTGTCTTCCCTTTCATTCTATTATCTTTTTCTTGTCTGACTCTTCCTAACACCTCTTTATCTCACCCTGTTTTGTCAACATGCCCCTTCCTCAAAAGTCTGACCACTTACACCAAGTGAACGGCTTCTTGATCACTCATAACTATCCATGAATCCACGTCATTCAGGACTATATGTGTGTGACGCACAAATATTTAGAAACGCGCATCTACAACATCACCAATGCTGCTCAGTAAAGAGACACACACACACAAACACACACACACACACACACACACATATACAGTATATATATATATATATATATATATATATATATATATATATATATATATATATATATATATATATATATGGCAAAATATTAATTATTTATTATAATATTCTCACTACCATAATGAATATATGCAAAACTCCAAAAAACAACAACAAAAAATTCCAAAGTAATTATTAATAATAAATTATCGAAGTATTTCTTACATTGAATACTTGAAATGACTGAATTTCATTTAAAAAAAGAGCACTCAGACTGAATCTGAAAATGTTTTATTCACTAATTTTCTTTATATCTTTTCTCTCTCCCTCTTTTTTTAAATTTATTTGAATTTGAATTGAAATAGGACATTTCTTTGATTTACCCTGGGATATGGCTCAGAGAGGAAGGCACAGCAAGCACTGAGCAACCACAGCATTCAGTTAGACACAATGCCAGTCTGAGCAGTCCCTTGTGGCTGCTTTTCTCTTCTTGTGTCTCTTTCTCCTTCCCAACCCTTCCTGCTTCTCTGTCTCAGCTCAGTGGAGCAATACTCTGAATAATTTATCCAGCTAAAGAAGCTCTGGTGTGGGCCTGATACCGTCTTAAAGGGACGGGCTTTTAGTGAGAATACTGCAAATAAAAACATGATGATAAAAGATAATGCAACCTAGAAGTCCACAACCGTCACACAAAAACAAACCTAATCCTACCACCACACAATTTTCAGCTGTATTATCAGTTTGAGTAATTCATTCAAAAAGCCATGCTTACAGGTCAAAGAACTTTATCTTCCTGCTGACATCCACATAAAGATCAATGAGGGAGGTGCATTGACTCTAAAGTGAAAGCTGCTGCTGCCAGAACAGTGAAACACACTCATAGGCTACATAAGATATTGCAGAAATGGAACCAGGATCAACTGTCAGTGCTGTGCGGAGCCAGAGGGTTTTGTGTGGAGAGGAAATTCGACCTGCAGTTATCTTAATAAAGGAAGGAAAGATTCATAGCATTCTGCCTGATTCAGAAGCTTCAGCGCACACTGCTGGAAAGGTGAGCTAGACTGAGAGAGTGCGACATACACCACCTGCTGGAGACTACAGGCGGTGCAGTCCTCATACGATTTTGGACAGAAGGGCCTGGTTTCAAAAACAGGTCTTAGATTAAGCACGGATTAAGCCTTAGTTCAATTAAGACATTTAAGCAGCTTTAATAAACGTGCCTGATGTGCATCTTGAGACAAAACAATGGCACTGACATATTTTAAGATATCTCAGTGCAAACTGCTTTCAGTTAAAACAGCTCAAATATGCATTTTAGTCTGGGATTATATGCTTAAACCTTGTCTGTGAAACTGGGGGAAAGATTTAAGGGAAGGATAATCCACGTAAAGGATTTAAGATTTTGCAGGTTGGTTTCAAACACCTTGTTCAAAACCTTCACTTTCCTCCAACTTAAACTAGGTAAACTAAATATTATATTATTGGTTTAGAGAGAGAGAGAGAGAGAGAGAGAGAGAGAGAGAGAGAGAGAGAGAGAGAGAGAGAGAGAGAGAGAGAGAGAGAGAGAATAAACCCAATGGCAGTAAGGCAAGGTCAACTATATTATAAAAGTAGATTTAAACCAAAAGGTTGAACTAGGTTCTCATAATAATGTACACTGTAAAAAATAAAATTGCTGCCTTAAATTTTTAAGTACAATCAGCTGCATTGTGTAATATTTAGGAGGATCTGTTGACAGAAATGCAACATCATATACATAACTATGTTTTCAGTGGTGTATAAAGACCTTACTTAATGAACCGTTATGTTTTTAATTACCTTAGGATGAGCAATTTCTATCTACATACACCATGGGTTCCCCTAACATTAAAATGCGCCGACATGTTACTACAGTAGCCTTAAACGGACAAACACGTTTCGTCACTATGTTTTTCTTCGTGCAAGGAAGCTAGCTAAAGTCAGTGAATAAAACACTGACACAATGATGAACAAGTAACAATAATATTCGCAATAGCATAATTTTACTGAATAATTAAAGGGTAACTAAACCCTAAACCAACTTTTTTTAGTTAATGATCTGTAAGAATGGGGCTTTATTAGTGCTGTTCATTGATTCAAGTAATTTTTTTGACATTTGTGTTTAAAGTGTTTTAATTTTACAAAATATGGTGTAAAAACGTCTGAGTGCTGCCCTCTTCAGGTTGAACAGTGGCTACTGCAGTTGAATTTTCCTATTGGAAGTTGTGGTACCCTCTGACGTCAGAGGGTACCAGCTAACCACGCCCTTGCCTACAAAGAGATACGTCTCAGATGCACGCCCCCTCTCCACTGGGCTCTGCCTACTTTTCCAGCATTTTTCAAATATTGCCAGTGGGTGGAGTCAGGCTCTGACCAGGGGTTTAGTTACCCTTTAAGTTAACCTAATTTCTTAATTTATCTTTGTAAAGAAACCTCATTGCTAAACTGGCTACTCTCTGCGGTCTCAGACGACGACATCTTTTCCTGACGGCCACTGTAACTTCTGTTGGTTGCAATTCGCAACCTCACCACTAGATGCCACTTAAAGTTACATGGTGCATCTTTAAGTAATTTCAACTTAAATTACAATAAACTGACTTTAAAAAATTAGTTGAATCTTGTATAACTTGTAAAAACGTTGAAAATGGCTTAACTTATTTTGATGAGTTAAAGCAATGTAAAAAACATATGTTGTCATATTAATGATCATATAATTTTGTTACTTTGTTTTTTCCCCCCATAAATGTCAAGTTGGGGCACTGTTTTAAATGCATTAAATGTTCGGTCAATACAATGGTTGATATGTATAAACATAACTTTTTTTATTTTTGCTGGTTAATGATTTTGTTTCAGAAAAGGCCGTTTCATGCAGGTTCCATTATGACAGCCTTTACCCCATATTTTGACAACATGCCTATTGTACAAAGAAAACAAATGTCTATTTGTCCATGTTCAATGAACTGTATTTTTGCTCAGTATGTCTCTAACAAAACATCTCTAATCTCTAAATCTAATTTAAACCCTAAATGATTTTCCATTCCATTCATCTAACTAGACAGCATCTTTATAACAGGTGTTAGATGTGGGGAACAGTCTGGTAATGCCAGGTATAGTGGACAGTCATGTTCACGTTAATGAACCAGGCCGTTCTACTTGGGAAGGGTACTGGACCGCCACACGGGCAGCTGCAGCAGGAGGGGTGACCACTATTGTAGACATGCCCCTGTGAGTATAGACTTTTAAAATTAAAATTCAGTGACTTAACTGACATTACCATTATAATGGACGGTATATTTGGAAATGTAAAAAAAAAAAAAAAAAAAAATTGAATTCCCCCAGTCTCCCTTATAACGATTAGAAATAATATAGCTGATATAGCTGAACTTTTATTAGCAAGCTGATAAAAGACCTTTTGGGGTGGGGGGGGGGACAGACCAAGTCTAGGTTGGTCTAGGTTGATAAATAACAAAAAAAGTGACATAACTGATTCATTTCATGGTACACAGAAACAGCATCCCACCAACTACAACTCTTGGAAACTTTCATGAGAAGCTGCGTGCTGCTACAGGACAGTGTTTTGTAGACACAGCATTTTGGGGAGGAGTCATCCCTGACAACCAGGTACTTGCCTACAAACTACCTGTACGAAATACATTTTGGTTTTACATTGTTCTTATAATTTTTTAATATTATAGAATTCATATTTGCTATGCCATACCTCTATAAAAGTTTACCCTGTTCTACATTCCAAACATGGAAGTGCGAAAAATATTGTTTATCCATCTAAGCAGAATCAGCCGCTGCACACAGTAGTGTTTCATTTCTGAATAAATCAGGGTTTTTTTAATGAATTGGTCGAGTAAATTATTCAATGATTCACTCCAAAAGACATCCGAAACCCTGAACCAACCACTAAACCTTAATTTAACCCATGTAGAAACCTTACACTAGTCAGTAAGTACATTGAAAGTGCATGTACTGTAAAATAAAGTGCAACCCAAAATTCAAATCTTCATATTTTACACTTCATCCATACAAATTCATACACACATTCATACTAGATACAGAAGCACATACTTTTTAACGGTCACAAAGTACTTTTTTTTACTCAGAAATTATCTGATTTTGGACGCAGCCATCCACAAAGATTCAATGATTCACTCCAAAAGACTTTGGCAGCATACAAATATGTGTACTTCACATTTCATGCGTACTAATCCATACTACACACATTCATAGTTCCTGAATGAATCAGTTTTTGAATGAATCGGTTGATTAAATGATTCTCTCCAAAAGACATCGGCTGCATCCAAATATGCACGCTAATGCATACTATACACATTCATATTATACTGAACATTCTTTTTTAAAAGTTGCAAACATATTCAAAAGAAGTCCCTATGCGATTTCGAACACTAAATTTGGCCATAGACTTGTTTAGTTCCTGAATGAATCAGCATTTTTGAACAAATCAGTTAAGTAAATGAGTCATTGATTCACTCCGAAAGACAGTCACTTATCTCCATCTATTGGCATAAGAATGTGTTGCCAGTATAACAATTAAATGTTTGTCTGCCTGCCAATCCATCTCTGTTCATCCATCTCAGCTAGAGCTAAGGCCGATGGTCCAAGCTGGTGTGGCTGGATTTAAGTGCTTTCTGATCCACAGTGGAGTGGATGAGTTTCCTCATGTGAGTGACGCTGATCTGCATGAAGCTATGAAACAGCTCCAGGGCACAGACAGCGTTCTGCTGGTGAGCCATCTCATATTCTGCCTGTCCCAATCATTTCATCTGACTTCATTAAACATTTCTACCATGATGAGCTTCTCATGGCAATGGTAAAAGTAGTATCAGACATAATTGAATATGCAGAAATAAATATGAATTATGTTGCTTATGGAACTTAAAATTAAGTTCTATAGTAATGATGCACCTATTTTGGAATAGTTTCATGCAGAGCGAGAAGTCCAGCATCCAGCAGCTGAGAAAGGGGGTAGGAGCTTAATCATTTAATGGTAATTAAAACTACTGAAAATCATGAACACTTATTAATTTTAAGATGCAATTTCCTGCTTTTCTCGTCCCTCAGATCCGCATGAATATTCCACCTTCCTGAGGTCTAGACCTGATATTATGGAGCTTGAGGCCATCCGTACTGTCACTCAGCTCTGCTTACAGTATAAGTATGTTATGATGAGACCTATAAGGGTGATAAAGTCCTCAACTTTTGATTATCTAATGACTGTTATGCAGACTAGAGTAGCCAATCAAGAAATGACAAGTCAGCTGTTCTGTTCTTATTATCAGAGTGCGATGCCACATTGTGCACCTGTCATCAGCCCAGCCTCTGGAGCTCATTAGGGCAGCAAGACAGGCTGGAGCTCCGCTGACTGTGGAGACCACCCATCACTACCTCAACCTGACGGCAGAGAACATCCCAGCACGGGCCACTCAGTTCAAATGCTGCCCACCGATACGAGACACGGCCAACCGGGTATGGGATACACTAGAACTTGTTAAAGTAATAGTTTACCTAAAAATAAATTACTTTCTTGTGTGGAACACTAAAACAGACATTTTGAGGAATACACACAGTCATTTCCCCCATGCTATTACAACTAATGAGCACCAAAATGTAGATGTAAAAACAGCATCATAAAAGAATCATGCACTATATATCAAGTCTTCTGAAATCATACAATAGCTTTGTGAGAGGAACAGACTGAAATTCACATTGTTGACAGACGATTATCTTCCCCTCCAGTGGGCTGTCAGTCAGGGACTTGAACTCAGACCCGATCAGTCCCGTTTGTAAACCGAATTTCGGTTTTGTGAACTGACTCAACTGATTTATTAAAGGGTTAGTTCACCCAAAAATGAAAATTCTCTCATCAACAACTCACCCTCATGTCGTTCCAAATGAACACAAATCGGAACGCAAATGAAGATCTTTTTTATTAAATCTGAGAGCTTTCTGTCCCTCCATAGACAGCTATGCAACAGACACTTTGATGCTTCAAAAAGTTCATAAAAAAATTATAAAATATATGAATCCATATGAATTGAGTGGTTTAATCCAAAATTCTCTGAAGAGGCACGATTGCTTTATATGATGAACAGATTGAATTTAGGTTTTTATTCACATAACATCGAAGCTCAAGCATGTTCGCTTGATGTGTGAGAACCAATGAGGTTCATTCTCGTGTGTTATGCAGCACGTTTGAGCTTCAGCAAGAGCCAATGAGATTCATTCTCATGTTAAACAGCACGTTTGAGCTTCCGCAAGAACCAATGAGGTTTGTTCTCGCATGTCAAGCAAGTTTGGTTGAGCTTCTGTTTATGTTCGCTGATTATTGTTTATTGGTGAATAAAAGCCTAAACCGCTCAATTCATATGGATTAGTTTTACGATTTCTTTATGAACTTTTTGATGTGTCAAAGTGGTAGTTACGTAGCTGTCAATGGAGGGACAGAAAGCTCTCAGATTTCATCAAAAATATCTACATTTGTGTTCCGAAGATGAACGAAAGTCTTACTGGTTTGGAACGACATGAGGGTGAGTAATTACTGACAGAATTTTCATTTTGAGGTGAACTATCCCTTTAAATAGAAAGCAAAAAAAAAAAAAAAAAAAATCCTGACTTTATTACAAGAGCACAAGTCATGTGGACTTTATTTATTTGTTTTAACACATTTATTATTAACTGCATTGAAAATTGCATCCTTCTTGAAAATTTATCTTTTTGTGTTCCACAAAAGAAAGTCATACAGGTTTGAAACAACAACAGTTTTAATGACAGAATTTTCAATTTGGGTGAACTATTCCTGAACTATTTTCCGATTGTCTCACGAACTTCCACAAACCGTGATTATAGTGCATTCTAACTATTAGGAATGAATCTGTTTCTTTGTCAGGAGCTCTTGTGGTCTGCACTCAAAGCTGGGGAGATTGATATGGTTGTTTCAGATCATTCTCCGTGCACACCTGACCTGAAGTGTTTGGACAGAGGCGATTTCACGCAGGCGTGGGGAGGGATCTCTTCTCTGCAGTTTGGTAGGCTGTCATTGTATCCAATTCGTTCATACACTCACACGCATATGCCTTATGATGGTCAAAGTACGGTGTGAGGTAAACAGTGGTCCACCAACAGTTTACCAATCAAACTAATGATTAACTCTTAAGAAACTGACGTTCAGAAGTCAAATCCCAGATTTGATCTAACTAACAAAAGATCTACAGTCACAGGAATAAAGTATGGGATTAGTTTGGATTTCTGCATTAATAATTGGTCATAAATCTTCATCAAATCACAACAATTGACAAACAAGTCTGCAGAAACAAAACACAAACATGGGTGTTCCACAGTGATTTTGACAAAATTTACTGGACACATGAAACCAAAGCTGTTTGCAAAAGACTCAGAATGCTAAGGAAAACGACACAGCACACCAACATCAAAACCTCGTCCTAACCATCATTGTTTGGAGCTACTTTGCAGTTTCATGTCCTGGACTGCTCGGAAAGCTCAAGTCCAAGTTTATCAGGACATTTTGCAGAGACTTTTGTCTTCCAATTGAAGTGCAATGGACAATGACCCAAAGACCAATGGTAAAATCAATAACAGAATGAGATAAGCAGAAGAAAATATGCCTTCTGGAGTGACCCGGTCTTTGACATCCAAACCATAATTCTGAATTTAAAATTTAAGGTCTGATCAGCAATTACAGTTTGCTGTAGTAGGTTATTGCCAAAACAGGGTCAACCAATTACAAAAAAAATGTACAAATAACATTTTACTAATGTTCAAATTAAGATATGAATATGTTATTTCTGAATGTTCTCTGAACATTCCAAACATCCAGTTTTAAAACGTTTTTTCTAAGTTAGGCGAACGTTAAGGAAACATTCCATTTAATTATTCTGCAAACATTATGGAAACGTCACTTTTGAATGTTCTCTTAAAGGAGACATATCATGCTTTTAAATCGTTCCTTTTTACATATAAATCATACATTTGTAGTCTATATAAAGCGGAACTGCAATGCTTGGGTCTGAATTCCTCATTATTATAGCTCCACAGGCCCCTTTTCTACCCCTTTTCTGATGTGCGTCTGAGAGCAACTCGTTTTGGTGCGGTCTCTTTAAATACAATTGAGACACTTCATACCCCGCCCCCTCTCCAGGTTGTAGAGGTGACACTCGGTTCAACTCCACCACGTTCGGCCATTTTTGTAGTTTGATAGCAGAGATACGATTATCTAGCGGCACAGAAACTTTTTATTCACACGTTATTAACAAAATGTCAACAACGGAAGACTTGTCCAGCCAGCCTTACATGTTCGAGCCAGAGTCGGAGCCGAAGCGAGATGAAAATGAAGACGACGAACCTGCAGAACAACGTCTTCATATGGATGTATCGCAATGGTGTGTTACTGTATTTACACATGAAATTTTGGTCTTCCGACCTTTTACCACCGTGTCGATTTATTTTGATTAATATGTGCGAGGGAGATAGAGCAAGACAGCGTCTAGTTTGGAGACGGTGTCTTGTTTACATTTTCGCCTGGCTCCGAAGAGAGAGAGAGTGCGTGCGCGCGACCGGGTCTCTCTCTCTCTGCTCGTTCTTTCAGTTAAACAAGCGCGGCAGTTCATCTACATTAGACCGTGTAATGAAGCGTGTGGGTTACTACATCCAACAACCGAACATTTTAACTTACCCTCTCGTAACTTCTGTATCTTTTAGCTTGGACTACAAAATTGCAGCGAGAAATAAAAATGGCGGATTGCTCGAAGTGTTGGGCTGGAAGTCAATGTCCTTATTTGGCAGTTCCGCTGCAAATACTGTGACGTAATAGTTCACAAAACGTCATAGATAACAGAAAAATCAGAACAGGTTGAAAAATAAGGCCAAAACAGAATATAAAGATATCAACGAAGCACCTGAAGAGAATAATTTCAACTTTTCTGTACTTCTAAACACTCCAAATATACAACAAAATGCATTTAAGGGCTAAAAAAGTGGATTTAGCATGATATGTCCCCTTTAAGTTTTGAGAACTTTATTAAAGACAAGGTTAATTAGCTCCAACTTACTGGGTTCACATACTTTTTCCACCCTGAACTGTGAAATGTATTTACTGTTATTTCAACTGGGATTAGATAAAAATGTTAATAAATCAGTTTATTTAAAGGGAAATCTATGGTTCTGTAAGATGATCAAATTCAAAGAGTGTTTCATATATTGCGAGTTAGCAAAAACAAAATTGGTGTTACTAAAATTTAAATTCATCTAGCTGTTTACCAACAGGTCTATCTTTGTTCTGGACATCAGCTTCTAAAAGAGGATTTTCATATTCTGATGCAGTAAGACTCTTGTGTAAAGAACCTGCTCGACTCTGTCGCCTTGACAACCAAAAAGGGAGTCTCATTCCAGGTCACGACGCAGACTTAGTCATTTGGGATCCAGAAAAAGAGTTTATGGTGAGAAAGAGAGGGATTCACTCTAGGGAGTTGAGCTGAGATGCTCGAAATGACTGACAGCAAGATAGAACATGCTTGTTGCTATACTTCTCTGAAAATACACTGAAATGCTTTTCGGAGCCTGCAAGTAAATGTGTGTCATTTAATTTCTTAGGTGAAAGAAGACAACATACATCATAAAAACAAGGTAGGTAAAATTGTACATAAACCAATATGACTTTTCACATACTGATGAAGGGAATTTTTTACTTTTTCTCTCTTTTCAGTTGACTCCATACCTTGGCCTTGCTCTGCGAGGGAAGGTGAAGGGCACTATAGTCCGAGGGAGGCTGGTTTACAGTCATGGCTCTTTCAGCACTCAGCCTCTAGGGAAGCATCTCTTTATTCAGCACAAGACACCGGCACCACTGTGAACAAAGCACATGAAACACATTCATTACATATCTCGCCCTATAGACCTTAAGTAGCTCCGCCCCTTTCCAGCGCTGAGCTCGTTGTGTTCCGTCTTCCGGTTTGTATTTCCACAGCATGATGGTAAGATCTTACCGATTTATGAATGAAACGCTCGTTTTAAAAATCTTACCGGTCTACTGACATTTGTTATGACATCCCCTTTAAACATTAGCCTACAATTCTCATGATAACTTTCGATAACTTTACAATAAGTAAATCCACTTCACCGGCTAATTACTCTTCGACAGCGATGCCATGGAAATCTACAGAGCTATACGCAAAAACGGAAGTTCAAAGACAAAATTCTAAAGATGTCTTGTTTCTGTGGCGCATAAGGTCTATATACTTACTCACCACTGTCAGGTCAGGAATTGCTATGCAACAATGCTACTATGTGGCATATAATTATAGAGTAAATATTTTTTTTTAATTAGCAATTTATTTTAATTGATTATTGTGAATGGTTGTGGTATATTCCAAAATGCTTTGGATAACACTTTATTAATAATAATATTAATAATAATACATTTCATAATTAACCTAACATTTCATTATAAAGGGATAGTTCACCCAAAAATGTAAATTGTCAAAATTTACTCCCCCTTATGTCGTTCCAGTACGACTTGTGTTTCTTCTGTAAAACATAATAGAAAATATTTTGAAGAATGTTGGTAATTAAACAGTTTCTATTCTCATTGACATTTTTTTTGTCCATACAATGAAAGTCGAACCAAAACTGTTTTGTTACCAACATTCTTCAAATTATTTTTTAAAGTATGCAACCTTTTTCATGAAATTTTGGAGCAAGTTTTAAAGCTGAAATGTTGTTTAAATTGTTATGGAATTTGAAAAAAATTACATAAATGTCAAAAATATTTTGAGCTATTAAAATACAGAATTAAAATATGAATATGGTGCATTTTTTGTCATTTTCATTAGTTAGTTAATTAATAATGAATATTGTTAACTAAGCTCTATTGCAATTGTATATTTCTTCAGGAAATGTAAATACAATTTGATTACATCACTGCAAAGATAAGTAACTAATGTTTAACCCAACTTCAGAGCAAAACAGTGAATTTTAAAGATTGCTTTACTGATTTACATGTAAAAATAAGAGAATAAAGAAATTTGAAAATTATTTATCTGTATCTCTTGTTTTTATGAGCAGACATTGTATTATATACACTAAATGCTCAACATTTGAAAGATGTGGAATAATAAATTAATGCTTTTGCCCTATATTTACACATTTTCTTCTGTATTAATTAATTTGTGTTTTAAAGTGAAAAATCGAAAAAAAACGAAAACACGATTTAAGGTTTTAGGATTTCAGTGTTAGTGGTCTTTACTCAGTTAACAAGTTGAAATAGAATCTAAAGGCAAAAGAAATTTCAGTTAATTGAACAGCTGTTGTCACTGCTCAGCTGCACTGTTATAGGACTGTACCGTACGCATTTCAGGACACAAAGTGAGATGATTGGGCAACAGGTGAAAGGTTTGCCTACAGTTTACATGAGTTAACCATTGCCTCAGTCTGTCAGTGTGCCGGCAGCATTATGTCCTCTCTGTCTGTTCTTCCACCGGAATGTCTGTTACAGCCTTTCATCGTTCCCAAACGACTTATGCTTGGACCAGGACCGTCCAATGTACCCGCACGGATCTCAGCAGCCGGAGCACAGCCCATGCTGGGCCACCTGCATGCAGAAACCATTGAGGTAATACAGTACATGTGCTCATTAATATACGGACAACTGACTTTTTATGCCTTCACTTTTATACAGTAAATGACGCTTTACCATTTTGAATCATTATTGGCTTAAAGGGATAGTTCACCGAAAAAAACTAAAATTTGATCATCATACTGACCCTCATGCTGTTCGAAACATGACTTTTCTTCTTCTGTGGAACATACAGTAAAAGAAGATATTTTGAGGCATGTCTCATACGATCAAAAACAGTTTGGTTACTTACGAACATTCTTTAAATATCTTCTTTTTTGTTCCACTGAAGAGAGAAAGTCATGCAGGTTTGGTAAGACATGAGGCTGAGTAAATGATGACAGAACATTCATTTTTGAGTGAACTATAATATTTAAAGTCCCCTTGAGGAAAAAGTCAAGTTTATAATGTTGTTTTTATGCCTATGGGGTGTTTTTAATGTGCTTTAAGACAAACCATGTGTAGATTCATAAGTCAACGCCATTGCTGAGTATTTTCTCTTTTAAACTGCATGAACCAAAGACAGTCTCAAAAACACAGTTTGAAATCGCTGGAGTTTCTGACGTCACAAACTACCTTGTAACCAATCACCTCAATGTGCTGGCGGGCTTTAGCATATCATTAACACTGAACTAGTAGGGGAGATGCCAGGTTATCTCGGTATATTTTTCTGTTGATATGAATAATTGGGTAGATTTAGCAATATAGTGGGTGTATGGCAGGGCTATTCAATTGGCGGCCCGCGGGCCAAATGTGGCCCGCCAATCATCTCCATGTGGCCCGACGGCACCAACCTCCCTCCTCCTCTTTTCCTGGTGGTGCGGCTAATTCAGTTTGATACTCGCTCCGATTGACCTGAGAAACGTTTTACGTGCGAATATTTCAGCAGTTATTATGTGTCCCGAATTTATGTTGACTGAACCAGCGATACCAATCATTCGTGAATGAATCATTCTTTTGGTTCGATTCTAAACGCGCTTTTAAAACGGTCTAAAACTATTCGGATTCGTTCGGACCGCTCCGTCACTGAATCATCTGAAGCGGTTTCTCGGTCAGGGGTGCGTTTCCCGAAAGCATCGTTGGCCAACTATGGTCGCAAGTTCATCGCAATGTCCATTGAACTCTATTGGTAACGACGGAACTTGCGACCATAGTTGGCCAACGATGCTTTCGGGAAACGCACCCCAGTACAGTAACAACAAATAGCGATGAATTCAGTTGTTTCACTAGTTGTTTCAACACGGCCCAGCGCGGAGTTGCGTTTACTCCCGGTCCCGGACACTATATTAAACAGCGCGACAACCAGTAAGCGTTTCAGTTCGACAGAAACCTCTCTGTTACAAACCACAAATCACTCGATGATTTATTAAATCGGATGAAACAGCCTCAACATTCCCAACAAGACTGATGAGCAAAGCAGGAGAAACACTGTGGCATGAACGAAATTAGAAGACTTTAAATCCCCTAATCACCCTTACAAATATTTACCATAAATGTACTGTAGTAATTTACCATGGTTGGGCAGAAATGTGCAATATTTATATTGAATACTATGTAGTAATAAATAAATATAGTAAATATACTGTATATACTATAATATTATACAGTATAATAGTAAATATAGTGATTTATATTGCATTAGATTTATTAGGTGGGTAGAGGAATATATAATTAATGCTTGTTATGAATTTATGTCAGTTTCTTTGTAAAGGTGCGTATAGTTTTAACTTGTGTTTAGGCATTTTTTATACAGTGGGAGCCTGTGGTTAACAAGTCTCACTGTCAGAATATTGTCATTTAAGCATTTTATAAATAAAATAATTATTATTTCTCACCAACAACAGCTACGAGTTTGTATAATTAATTTATTTGTTCCAAGGAAAATAGTTGTACACAGCTGTAAATTATCAAGTTTTTTATTTATTATGGTTTTATATATTTGCATACTGTTGGGTACCACATTTCCAAGTAAATACCACACTTTTTTAGGGTTACTTTAACTTATTTATTGAAACTGTTATGTTTCAATAAATAAGATAAACCCCCAAACCAACCCACCGGCCCACCTCAACTTTTCGATTTGATAATGCGGCCCTCGAATGAAACTAATTGAATAGCCCTGGTGTATGGTATATATTAAAATGTTATAATGAACTATATGGCTTTCTCCACTGATGTTCTGAGTTGTTCTAAGGCTGATTTTTAGAATGAAGCTGTCTGACTCTGAGATGGTGAACGGAAACATTGGTTTGTGTAACGCTAGCAACACATTATTAGCTGTTTGATAACATCAAGCAAAAGGCTAATCAAATTAATTACCGTTATGTGTCCGTCCGACATTGTAAAGAGCAATAC
The DNA here is from genome assembly GCF_949319135.1 of Squalius cephalus. Classification (NCBI taxonomy): domain Eukaryota; kingdom Metazoa; phylum Chordata; class Actinopteri; order Cypriniformes; family Leuciscidae; genus Squalius; species Squalius cephalus. The sequence continues at coordinate 18,002,454 of NC_137131.1, forward strand.
CGTTGTGCAGCGTTTACATCAGTAAGTTGACTGAGTGAATCCCTGAGCTGGTGTGAGTGGAGGTGGGGCTAATTAGCATATTCATTGCTCCGCCTATACTAAATGAAGCAAGGGTGAGTAACATTCAAGCTATTTTAAAATATTCACAGGAAAAAACGTTTAAATATGTCATTTTGGTGATCAAAGATAAAATGATTGACTACAGGGGGACTTTAAACAACTGCAACACAAGTAAAACGACTGGGATGTGGTTAGTGACATTGTAAAACACAAATTGTAAAGTAGCTTGTTTATAAGAGATTTTTGTAAATAGAATCCTGTCATAATTAATATCTATCAATGAAATTCATTCAGTGTTTGTTTAATTTTCTTTCAGATTATGAATCAGATCAAGAGTGGCATTCAGTATGCGTTTCAAACCCAAAACCGAGTGACTCTGGCTGTGAGTGGACCTGGTCATGCTGCTATGGAGTGTGCCATCTTTAACTCACTGGAGCCTGGAGAGAGTGTCCTCATAGCCGTCAATGGCATATGGGGGGAGAGGGCTGCAGAGATCGCTGAGAGGATAGGTACCGTTTCTGCTTTTAGTAGAAAGCCTGGAACCGAGAGTTATAAAGGAGATTCAGAACATCATCAATTCATATATCAAACACTCTTCAACAGGTGCCAAGGTGAACACAGTTGTAACCTCTGCTGGTGGGTACTTTACAAATGAGGAAATTGAGCAGGTAAAAATTATGTTTCATTAACCACTTATGTATTAACTACATATGATTAACCATGTTTGTACTGTTTTGAAGGGATTAGATAAATACAGGCCAGTGGTGTTCTTCCTCACACATGGAGAATCCTCCACAGGAGTGGTCCACCCCATAGATGGCATAGGTGACCTTTGCCACAAGTGAGACATCTCCTCCTGAATAGAGCTTTGATTTCTCAACATGCTTCAGATTAAGACTCCTTGAAATCAAACGTTTTCGGCTTTAAGTCTATTTTACCAACTTTGAGGTCATCTCAAAATTCACCTTTAGCAGATGCAACAGAGTCTAGCAGAGTCTTCCTCTTCTGAGAAAACAGAGAAAAAAATAGCGATGCACGATATAACGCCCACCATATCGGTATTGGCCGATATATGTTCATTTTTAATGTTATCATTATCGGCCAAAATTTGGCTGATATTTTAAAGCCAATAAATAATGGATTATTTCCTTCAGCTGAGACACTTTTTGCACTGTTCGCCATGATGGTTTTGAATTGCTTGAAATATGATTGGAATCACCAAATTCAGTTAAGTGTAACATGTGCGGTGCATGGCTTTTAATAGTGAGACTTTTGTTTTTGTAATCAGGCTCTCAAAAATTATATCAAATTTGGATTTAGATTTATCGGCCAACATATTGGTTATCGGCTTTCATATATAAAGAATTATTGTTATCGACCAAAATTTTCATATCGGTGCATCCCTAGAAATATTATTGGTGACTCATGTTGTGACTCGCGAGAGTGAGCTGCTGGATGAGGATGTGTTATCTCTTACATCTTCTGATCCAGCAGCAAGTGCTCTGCTGGCACCTAGCCCGAGAGAGCAGGAGCTGGCTGATGAGCGTGAAGAAGAGGTACAACTTGAACCCTCACAGCCTCCCTTCCCCGTGTATGATGAGCTGTTGGGTGTTATGGAGCGCGCTTCAGCGAGGCTTCAGCTGCCGTGGGAGCGCGTGAAGGAAGTAGCCGTTTGCGGCTGGCTGGATGAGCGGTTCCTTTCTGGCCATAACTCCATAAATCATACGCGGCAGCAGGTCAGGCTGGGGCTGCCTTACACACGATGTCTGTGTTACAGGCATACCAAGCCGAGCTGCTGAAGGATTTGGATCAGGGGCAGGGTCTCTCCCCTGACGCAGTGGACGAACTGCGCTGCACCACAGATCTGGCTCTTCGGGCCACCAGACAAACCGCTGCCTCGATTGGAAGGTGGTGGTGATGGTGGCCACGGAGAGGCATCTGCGGCTGAACCTGGCTGACATTGGGGAGAAAAAAAAAGGGTTTTCTCCTCGATGCCCCGGTTTCGCCATCTGAACTTTTCGGCGCCTCCGCTGAGATGGTGGTGGGAAAGTTCAGAGAGGCGAAGGCGCGCTCAGCTGCATTCAAATCATGCATTCCGCTGCGGTCCGAATCCACGCCCAGACAGCCAGGGGGGCCTGGCCCATTCCGGCTCGAGGATTGGAGACAGGGCCAGAGGTTCAGCGTCGCCTCTCGCCCTCCTCCTACAAGGAGTAGCTCGCAGAAGAGGCGCGACTCAAGGAAGAAGCGGGATCTGAGGGAGGTGATCTAGCACAGGCGCTCACAGCGTCAGTGAAGGGTCCCCTTCCTCTGAGGGTGAATAACATCCACCCTCTCCTCTCTTCTTCCTCTCCCCCCTATTTTTCTTTACCCCAGGCGCTTCTTACATCAGGTCTGAGGCCTGGACCGATGATGATATTTTCCCATTAAACAGGATGCTTCTGAAGGTCTGGAGTCTGGCTTGGTAGTGAGCGCGCCCTTTCTAGCTTTGGGTGGTAGGCCTTCATTCGAAGAATACAATTTAAGCCACCGCTCTATGAGCAGCAGGGTGATCTTGGTAGGTCTTTATTTAAGGTTGTTAAACTAAAACCTTGGATCCCTGTTTAGAAAGTATTAAGGGGTATGTTTGATAGGAAATTATATTAAATTGAGGAACTAGGGCCCTGAAGTTCCCTTTTTTATAGGTAGGCTTGCATACCTTATCATAAGCCTCCTCTTGTGTTAGAGTCGTTAGGTTTATGTAGTAGGTGGTGCCAATCTTGGTCACCCAGTGATGCACAGGTTGGCTTCATCTCATAGAGAAATCTCAAGTGAGGCCACCGTGCACAAGAGCTTCAAACAGATTCTGTTAGCGTGAGATGGCTTCCTCCCATTTGGGGGTTTCTCCTGAGGCCACCGCTTTGTATAAAGCTCCAGTAGACCAACCAAGTATTGCCCCTCATCGGGCCACCTGGATAGACACCTTGTATTTGTATAGCAGGTCTCCTCTCACTTCTGAGAGTTGTTTTGAGACTATAGCTTTGAACTTCAGACATAGAATATTCAAGTGCCATCCCCACGAGGGCTGCATTAATATCTGGCTTAGGCATGTGTAATAGGTGTCACGGGTGGTTGAAGCAGATGAGGGAGTAGGATCCATTTGCAGTATTTCTTTATTACACAAACTCAGACTACACAAATGTAAACTCAGACTCAGGAAACAAGGCACAGGAACAGAACAACCAGCAAACAAACATTAAGGATTGACAAAGACTGAACTAGACACACAGGCTTAAATACAAGGGCAAACAAGCTAAACAAGATAACAAGGGGGTGTGGCTAATAGAAAGCACCTGGGAAAACTAATAAACATAACTGGGAGCTGCTAAACATGAAACAAGACAGAAACACAGACTAGACTTATGACATAACCCCCACCTTAAGGAGCGGATTCCAGACGCTTCTCAGAATATAGTCCAGGGTGGTGGGGAAACGGATGCGTTCTTGGGGGAGGTGGGAGGGCCAGGTCAATGGAGCAAACTGTGTGGGCGACCAGGACGGGGCAGGCCCTTCGGGTGGCCATGGCGGAGACGACCAGAGCGGAGACGATAACTTCGGATGACCATGGTGGAGACGACCCTTTGGGCGGCCATGGCACAGGAACAGACACCGGCTCAGAAACAGGAACAGAACCCGGCTCAGAAACAGGAACAGACACCGGTTCAGGAACAGGAACAGACACCGGCTCAGGAACAGGAACAGACACCGGCTCAGGAACAGGAACAGACACAGGCTTGGCAGCGGCCATCTTGTCCGGAAACACAGGCTCAGCGGCAGCCATCTTGTCCGGAGACACAGGCTCGGCGGCGGCCATCTTGTCCGGAAACACAGGCTCAGCGGTGGCCATCTCGTCCGGTGACACAGGCTCGGTGGCGGCCATCTCGTCCGGAGACACAGGCTCGGCAGACGTGATGTGAACAGGAACAAACACCGGCTCAGGAACAGACTCGGTTTCGCCCTCCGCAGCGGCCTCAGGGACAGCTTCCTCCGCAGCGGCCTCAGGGACAGCTTCCTCTGCAGCAGCGGCCCCCAGCGTGGCGGACATGACGTGGAGAATCTCAGAAAAAATTGTCTTAGCGGGAAGAGATTCTGGACTGGCGGTTATGACGGGGTGGACCCAATGAGGCTCTGGCCTGACTGTGCTGGCGTGTGGTGTGAGTATTGGAGTTGCCAACATCCTGATGGGCATGACATGAACTGGGACAGGTTTCGGGAATATTGTGAGTTTGCGAGGTTCCTCCTGTGCAAAGCCCACAGTAAATGGTGAACCACTCAATAAAAGGGCAAAGCGAATATATTGCGCTAGCGTGTATTGTGGGGTATCATCAGGCATGAGGAAATAAAGAAACCTATTAATTCCACGGCCAAACATATCCTTTAAGACAGTGTCCTTAAAGTTCACCCCATGGTAAAACTCACAAAACTCCCGCACATATTCCTCCATCAGGCAATTATCCTGGCGGAAGCGACATTCTGCTGGATCCATGTTGTGGTCAATCCTTCTGTCACGGGTGGTTGAAGCAGATGAGGGAGTAGGATCCATTTGCAGTATTTCTTTATTACTCAAACTCAGACTACACAAACGTAAACTCAGACTCAGGAAACAAGGCACAGGAACAGAACAACCAGCAAACAAACATTAAGGATTGATAAAGACTGAACTAGACACACAGGCTTAAATACAAGGGCAAACAAGCTAAACAAGATAACAAGGGGGTGTGGCTAATAGGAAGCACCTGGGAAGACTAATAAACATAACTGGGAGCTGCTAAACATGAAACAAGACAGAAACACAGACTAGACTTATGACAATAGGAGTTTGTTGGAGACTATCTGCTAGAAGCTTTTTCGTCCCAAGTCCCTCAATATCTGAGCGTAAGCTCTTTAGAGTTAGATCATCTACAGCTTAACTCTGTAAGGTCTAGTTTTCCCTGGTACTGGCCTCCTCTTTCTACAAGAGTCGTGTAGCCTAGGCCCGCCTGTGCATTAGGTAATAATGCTAGTGGATGTTAAGGGTAGAATAAATAGCAGCATAGGTAGCATGCTATTCCTAAGCCTCCCATGCAGGTATATTCTGGGCGTTGTCAGACCTGTCTCTCTGGGAAGTAATGCTGAGGTCTCTGCTTTCAGAGCAGTATATTGTAGCTAGAAATTCCTAGCTAATCTTTAGGTTGGTTATCTAGGCCCCTTGAATTAATTTTCAAGTCATAAGGTGAAAATGTCGTTGACTTCATAGCTGAAGCCTCCATTTCCCTTGGGCTTAGTGGTTTTTTGGCTACCCACAGCTTTAGTTTATTCGCCCTACACCACTGGGGCTCACTTAAGTACTCCTTCCCATTTGGGACGGGTTTAAGTACACTCCCTTAGAGCCTAAGCATGCCATGGGCTGACACTTTTTGATAATTGAAGTTGTAGGCCTTTCTATAGGCCTCCTTGATAGTCAGGTAGCGTAAGATTGTACTCCCCTTGTTCAAAGGGTCGATAGCACTCTAGCTCAGTACACTGTCCATTGGCAATGTAAAGTAGGAAAAACCGGGCCCACAGTATTTTTGTGAGTACACCCATGATATCTGAGACTAGTTCTGCTAACAAGTATTGCTATCAAGTAGCAGGCCTTCACAGGCCTCCTTGAAGGTGGCTCCACCATGTTGTGGATTTTAGCAATAAATAAGATCATCACGTTGTAGGCTCCCTTTGATCCTCTAAGCTCTATGCTGAGTTCTATTCTCCAGGATGCCTGTCTCTATGATCCGGTTTCACTATGGGTTTTGTGAGAGACTCTGTTTAGGAAAATAGACAGGTTGTTGGCAAGACTAGGTCAGTAGATTTGATCAGATCAGCCTCCCTGGTGGCATATGGGGCTGACTTTATGTCCCACTCTGAAAGTGACTGGATGGGATTCCTTTCGGACCCCCTGGCCATATTCCCTTAAAGGATCCCCTTCCATGGAAGCTGTTGGTTTCAAGCTCTTGAGCGGCCTTGGTAGGCTTTTCCTTGTTTGGAGGCCTCTTTGAGGCATATGGCTTGGGCAGTGACCATAGGGAATAATGTCACTGACAGCCTGAATGTGACCCAAAGAAGGAGTGTTTTCTTGGCATTTCAGGTTGAAACTGCCAGTTCTGACGTTTTGTCACGAGCCATAATTGGCATGCACTCCCCTCAGCATGGTGAGATTGTACTTTGTTCCCAAATAGCATCATCGACGAAGTGTGAGTTCCCTTTTGAAAGGGAATGTCTAGGTTACGACTGTATCCTCTGTTCCCTGAGAACAGGGAACGAGACACTGCGTCGTTAGCCATGCCTCGGGGATGCCTGCTGAACAGTCCCTTCAGACGAAAGTGGATGACGTTCTCTAGGCACCCTTTTTATATTTCTGGGTCGCACTAGTAGTGACGTCATAGGCTGTCGCCGGTCAAATTCGATTGAAGTGATTGGATAGTTTTTCAGACACCGGTTCACGTGGAGGGGAACAGAGTTTACAGTCGTAACCTAGACGTTAATCATTTACCTTTATCCATATAGCTAGCCTGGCTAACGTCAGACCTCTTTCTCATTGAGACGTGGTCTGGGAACCACGTTCATTTTCTCGTATTTGAGGCGTGATTTACGAATGCCCAGAGCCGTTTATTGGGCGCTACGAATGTCTATCAAATGCGCCTGTACGTAGCTTATAGCCAATCGTTTCAATTATACCAGATGACGTATGTAGAGCGACAGAAATTCGACGAGGAAGAAGACGATGGCTGAAGAAGACTAAACTACTTAGAACACTATCTAAGGCTGCATCGAAAGGTAACTTCGCGTCTGCTGCCATGTTGGATCCATAGATATAAACAAATTGCTTCTGTTTGTCGCATAGTCATCATCGTCTTGCTGCTCCCTCCCCGTTCTGTGATTGGTCCCCTCGCTGAGGCGAAAATCTGGTCCATGGTATCCAGGCTGCCTAGCAGCGTGAATAAAATCGCGCTGCGCTCAAGGCAGCATGGGGAAACCCAGGCTACCATATAGCAGAAAGTTTTCTAAATCCAAAATCAGGGTTGGTTGCTTAAAAAAATTAAAAATGGATGGATGGATGGATGTGTCAGTGTGTGTGAGAAGTGTATTGTTTATTTAGTTTTTTGAGTAAATTCTGTTCTGTCACTTAGGTACAACTGTTTATTTCTGGTTGATTCAGTAGCGGCATTGGGAGGTACTCCTATCTGCATGGATGAGCAAGGTATCACCACATTACACGTTCTGGCACCACAAACATTGCCTGTGATCCATGATTTAAAATGTACATTTTGTATTTCTAGGTATAGATATTATGTATACTGGCTCTCAGAAGGTCTTGAATGCCCCTCCAGGAACTGCACCAATCTCCTTCAGTGAGAGAGCATGGTGAGACAAAACAGCTCCAAGTATTATGTGGGAAAAACAAATCTCTAAAATGCATTTTTTTTTTCTTTTTTTTTGGCAAAACAGCCAGAAAATATTTAACAGAAGGACAAAACCAATCTCTTACTTCTTGGACATGAGCTGGTTGGCAAATTATTGGGGTTGTGATGACAAGCCTGTACGCGCGTAAGGACCACTTTTACCAAGCACTGTTTGTTTTTTGTTTACCAAAACAAAAATCAATTATGCTCAGACCTTTGAAGTAAATTCTCTATCATTAAAAATAATGCATATATGATAAAGTTACTGTATCTGTTGTTTGTACAGTTATCACCACACCGGACCTATAACTTCTTTCTACAGTCTGCGGGAGAGTCTGGCTATCCTCGCAGAGACTGTGAGATCATATTCAGCCTTATATTTAAAATAAATTCTGGCATCATGATCATATGAAGAACAAACGGCCAAAAACATCAACATGACTTAGTACATCTGAGAAATATAAGGGATGCATCTAATGAATGAAATCCATAACAGTTTTGACAACATATTTTATTATCAGGGGAAAACAAACAAGCTGTCAAAACCACAAAATTATAGCATACCATTTTTGCACATGAATTTGCTGTAAATCTCTTTCTAATTTAAAGAGATTTACAGCAAATTCATGTGCAAAAATGGTGAATTAACTTGGAGTATTATAATATATATAACATGCACCTTACTCTGACCAAATAGATTTAATATCTATGTATAAAATTTACATTTTTATTTTCATAATACCACCTAGATTTTGGGGTACGTATGGTGTCAGCTGTTCCAACTTTTTTTGTTGTTGTAAATTTGCATTTTAGTATGAAAGTTATTGATGAATCATGAATAGATTGTACACAGATTGTACACAGATTCTTGTGTGATTTTAAGACCCAATGTTCCTCAGCAAGTCACATGTAGTTTTAAGCATGAAACTAAAGTCAGTATGAAACTGATGTTGCGATAGTCTTTTCTCCCTGATCGTGACTATTCCCACTTTTCCCCATTGATCCAAGTTAAACGGCTTCTCGAACAAGAAAAAAATGTAAGATGGGACTTGATTTTGTCCACTGGGAATTGATTGGATGGTTTGCTATTGCTGTGAGTGACAGGTTGTCCCGCCCTCAAACCAGTAAACACATCATCAGTGAAGAGAAGAGATGTTGCTGATGTGCACAGAAAAAATATTTAAAATAAATACTGCAATATTCCTTATAAAAACAAGAATTGTCCATTTTGATTTCATGGTGACTTTAAGTGCTTCAGAAGATCATTAGGTAATCAAGCCCTTGAAGCTCTTGGAGAAATGTAAATATTGTAAAAAGGCATTTGTTTGATGCAGATTTTTTTATAGGGTCTTGAAAACTCATGGAAACGACACAAAGAGGTTGCAGAGTACTTCCATAAAGGCTTAGAAGAAATGGGCCTAAAACTGTTTGTGCAGGATCAGGTTGGCAGAAGAAAAGGAGCCTCAAAGATCACAAAAAAAATCTCATATAACATACATATTATATGAGTGTAACTATAGTATTACCTGTTTTGAAAATTTCTTGTCTTATAGAAAGCAAGACTGCCAACAGTGACCACAATAGTAGCTCCCCCGGGATATGACTGGCGAGAAATCACTGGGTACATAATGAAGACCTATAACATTGAAATCTCTGGGGGTCTGGGACCATCTGCCGGCATGGTGAGAAGCTATTGGATTCAATTAATCATAACTGACAGACAAAAGTCATTCCAAGTACATTGATATGGTGTGTTAAAGAGACACATGGTTCAGCAATTGTAAAAGCACTGTAAATGTTTTGTTTCTCGCGTTATTTTACAGGTTTTGCGTGTGGGACTGATGGGATGTAACAGCAGCAAGACCAATGTGGACATGGTGTTGGAGGCCTTGGCTGATGCTCTTAAACACTGTCACAAGAGCAGAGTCTGACAGCTTGACTGCTCATCAATAACAAGTCCAGCTTTTAACCCTATATCAGTGGGTTTCAGTTGTTTTTAGTGAAAGTAGAAAAACTTGTTCTGCCCCTCCTTAAAAAACGAAACATATCATTTGCATATTATAGCTGATACTTAAAAACGAGGGGGAAAACTAGTACAATACTAGTAATGTTACATTTTTATTGAAGAACTGCTATAAAACAACATTAATTTTTCATCTTTAAAGTTTTCTTTTTCTGATGATTAATGGAAAAAAAAAAAAATGTTGTAAGCTAGCCGTTCTTCTATTTTCTGTGTATTTTACATTTTGCACAAACAAAACATTTAAATTTTATAAATGGTTCTTGCAATGTAAAATATATATATATATATATATATATATAATGCATAAAAAGGATTAAAGGAATAATTCAGCCAAAATGAAAGTGTTTTCATTTACTCACCCTCATTTAGGCTTGATCTTGTTCATGTGGTTTTGCAGGATTTTGCTGAACTCCTGAGGCTAATCAGAGTATGCAGAATGTATTGTTAACTACCAAAGATGAAACAAAACATGTTTTCCCTGGTTATGCAAATAAAGTCAGATAAACAAAAGATAGTTGAAATGTAGACAGGATTTGACTGAGTGAAGAAACAAACCACAGTTTTCTACAGACTTCAGGTTCACAATCCTCCTTCTCAAGGCCTGCATCATGCACAGCCTTCCTTGCATTTTAGAGTTGCAAATCATTGTCTAAATCTTGGCCAACAATTATTTAAATAATAACTTATACACACAAATATAAAATGTACAAAAAAATAAAAATAATAATAATAATAATACAAATAAATATATAGGCCCAATATCAAAAATGGTCTTTGGCTGCACCCATCGTTAAATATGTCCATAGCTGAAATTTTCCACCGTGTACGGATATGACGTGACACGCACGGGCGAATGACGTGGGTATACAAATTCACGTGAAATCTGTCACAGTGTAACAAAACAAATATCAAAAAGCCCAAAGAGCGACCTCTGTTAAATGTGATACCTTTTAATTTCAATCTTATTTTATCTGTTACTTTATTTAGTTACTGCTGTGTTTCAGCGTTAGGAAATGTGGTTTGTAATTTTTTAATTTTAATAAAAAAGGGAACAAAAGCGCTAAAATGTAAATTATTTTGTATAGGTTTATAAAAGTTTATTTAGGTAAAGTAGACATGATTTGGGAGAGATTTTTTTTTTTTGCACTAATTAATAACGTTTTGTTAATATATAACATTTACATCAAAATAAGTTACATATTTGATGTGCATTCAGACATTAAAAAATCAATAAAGGCATAAATGCTTAAAATGAATACTTAAATACACTTTAAGTAAGTAAGTAAATAAATAATATATTACATCTGCCAAACCCTAATGTCTGTGGATGATATAATGAAACCTTAGATAAAGATGGATAAAAAAAATAAAAAAAACACTCTTCACTGACAAGGGAGTTCGGATTCGTGAAGAATCATGTGTACCTTCGCGGACACCGTAGAAGTGGGAGGACGATAGGACGATGTTTAGGGTGTTTTTATTTTTTTTGAGAAAAGAACCGCGTAAAGAGACCACGGCCTTGGATTGATTTGCTAACCAGTGCCAGCATTTCCTCCCTACTGTTCCACATTTTCAGTTGTTTTCAAGAGCCATGTCTTGCAGAAGAGGAGCTTTGATTGTTCTGGAAGGAGTTGACAGAGCTGGGAAAACTACGCAATGCCAAACACTTGTACAGGCGTTACAGGAGAGCGGACGAGCGGCAGAAATTATGCGATTTCCAGGTGAAAACCAGGCTTTTTGTGGAGCTTTATCTAGACAGACTATGAAATAATAACGTGATAGTGAAGCATCCCGCAATATTTGCAGCTCTTGTTTATAAACATAATGTATACAAAAATACATATAAAATAACAGGAAACATACACCTATTAAGTTACTAACTTCACACATGGCAGCTCACTGGGATCTTGTTTTCATGTACTGAGGATGAATTGTTTTCTACACAGACCGAACCACCAAGATTGGTCAACTCATCAGTTCATACCTAGAGAAGAAGAGTAATCTGGAGGATCACACTGTTCACCTGCTGTTTTCTGCAAACCGATGGGAAATGGTGTAGGTTATCACTCCAGTTTTATTAATACAGTGAAGTGCATGCACAGGAATGTTTCATTGATGTATCATTCGACCGATCTGTTTTCTGACTTCAGGCCTCTGATGAAACAGAAGTTGGAACAAGGGATTAATCTAGTGGTGGACCGCTATGCGTTTTCAGGAGTGGCTTTTACTAGTGCCAAGCCTGTGAGTGTTGTTATACTTCAATGTAACTGTAACATATACAGGGAGAGTAAAACAAAAATCATCAAAGAATCCTAAATTTATCATTTTCCACCAACAGTAACATAACATTTCAACATTGATATGAAGAAGAAATGTTGGATATTAGGATGACTTCTGAAGGATATGATATGATGCAGGACTAATGGCTATAGAAAATTCACAGGAATAAATTACATTTTCTAATATTAAAATAGAAAAGTTATTTTAAAAGATTATTTCACAATGATTTACTGTATTTTCGATCAATTAAATGCAGCCTTGGTGAGCAGAAGAGTCATCTCAAAAACACTGGTAACACTTTACCATAAGGTTTCATTAGTTAATAACTTAAGTTTACATGAATTAAGAATGAACAACTACAGCATTTATTAATCTAAATTAATGTTAATTTCAAAATACATTAAAATTATAAGTTAACAGTTAAAAACGACTATTTTTATAACTAACATTTAACAAAGATTAATAAATACTGTAACAAAGGTTTTATTCATTGTTAGACCATACATTAGCTATTGTTAATTAATGAAACCTTATTGTTAAGTGTTACCAAACCATTTTTACAAACCCCAATTTATTATTATTTTTTTTAATGTAGTGTATATTCTTAAAATGCTCAAAGTTATTTTACAGTTTTTGTTTGGAACAGTTAACAGGATCTGAACCTAAGCTGATGTAGAGACATTAATTAGTTGTTTTACATGTTCAGGGCTTCTCTCTGGAGTGGTGCATGAATCCAGATGTGGGCCTTCCAAAACCAGACCTCGTGATGTTTCTGCAACTCAACCCTAGTACGGCGGCAAACCGTGGAGAATATGGAACTGAACGGTATGAGACGAGCGCTTTCCAACGCACAGTTTCACAAAGGTTCGAAGAGCTCATGCAAGATTCCTCAGTCAACTGGAAGGTGATTTATTTAGTGTAATCCTAATTATTGCACATTTACAGTAGGTAACTATCTTTAAATTAGTGTAATCTTGCGTCTTTCTTCGTCTAGGTGATTGATGCTGCAAGGACCATAGAAGAGGTGCACAAAGATATTAAGCTTTTAAGTGAAAACATCATCAGTTTAGCTGAGAATCAGCCAGTTGGAGAGCTGTGGAAGTGAACAGATCTCCACCTGCTCCCAAACCTTAAACTTTTCTTTTGTTTTTATGTCACTGTTGAATAGTGGAAAAACCTAAGACATTTTTATTTTTTAATGATTAAATAAATATTCATAAAATAAACTTGTGTATACAGAGATTTTAAACATGAAGACAAACTCATTCTTGTATAATTACACGAGCAATCCCACCCAGTCTGCAAATGAACCAAGCTTCCTTAGCTGTCATTTACAATTTGATACAGGTCCAAAATTTCACTGACTTCCATTGGTTGAGAGTAAATGCTGAATCAAATTTGATTAGCAAGTCTCCTAACCGAAACCATAAAATGTGTTATGCGCAAACCTGTGTTTAAGTTAAGGGGGTAAAAAGGCACCATATCACTTAAAAATTAATCTATAGCGTTAAGACTCAATATGGATACACGTAAATGCGACAAAGTACATACATACTGATGGTCCTGAGTGCCTGTGACCATGAAACCTGACCTCGGCTCACTCAGGGTGACAGAGCAGTCAATATAGCTGTTAAAGAAGAAAGCTGTGTGTTTTGACGCAGGTGACTATTCCACAGTGGCCTTGGACGTCAATGGTATTCTTCTCTTTCCTCTGAGGAGGCTTTACCACAGAACTCTGAAAGTCTGGCAAATGCAACTGTTCCTCACAAAGACAGGATTTCAAATTCTTCATCCTCAGAATCAAAGAAGCGCTCGAGCCGGTCCGAATCCGAAAATTCTGTTAAGGAAAAATAACACGTGGTGTGTGTTTATAAACGTAAATCTTAAAATTCTGAATCTATGAACAAGCAGTATTAGAGATTACCTGGAGTAAGATTAATTACATCGGCGCCAATTAGATGAGATGGCTGACTGTCTACTAATTCAAACATAGGAAGACCTCTACAGTTAGAAACCTGTGCAAGGGAAAAACAAAAGTGGCCAGTGAGCCAGAGGAACAAACATGAACGGAGACCATGAAAAAAAGAAGCCATTTTTGGCTCAAGTACCTTACGAATCTGTGCACACCAGTCATCAAAATCATCCTCTGTTTGACAGAAAAAGCCCTGATGGACAAAATTTGGCATAGATGACTGTTATTCAAAGGAAATGACTTTTTACTGTTTTTGACACCTAACAACAACAACAACAACAACAACTGTATTTACCAATTTAATCCCAAAGTTTTCCAAGCTAAATGAGCACTTGTTATACTCTTGATATCAGACAACTGAGAGGAAAATGGAATGATAATCTAAGAATAAATACATATTTCTACATATGCAGCTGTATAATGTGAATACAGTGTCACATGATCCTTCAGAAATCATAATATGCTGATTTGGTGATCAAGTAACATTTGTTTTTTTGTGGACACTGATGGGCTCAGATTGGTTCCTCAGTTGAGTACTACTAGGTGGACATAAAGGATACTGAAATGAAGAATTCATTTTTTTCTGCATCAAGCTATACTTACAGCAGCAATGGAGGGGTCAAGCTCACAGATGTGCATTCGGCAGGGAGGGTGCTGGCAGTGGTAGGAGTCGTCTGGGAAATGACCCCCTTCACTTGGGTCCACAGCTGGCTGAGTTGTATGGGGGTCTAGATAAATGAGCTCCTCACCTGCCAGGCGTCATCAATAAGAAAATATAATGAAGCCGTTTGAAACACAATATGCTGCCATTCAGCATTTAACATTGAATTAATCTCTACTACACCGATAAACCTCCCAGTAAAACAGTAGTGCTTCTCAACTCATATTTTACATTGGACATGAAGTGGCGTCCCAACACAAAATGGTTTGTAATACACAAACAAAAATGTCATTGTGTTTAGAGTATTAAAAAAAATATTTATAGCATTAAGCACACTGATTGACAAACCAGATTTAAATTAATGTAGTCTGGGTTGTACATTATTTCAGCATACGGAGTTAATAATATGTACGTTTTTCAAAATTGTAAACCAGGCGAATTTGCTGCAAATTACCGTAAATTTTGATTCGCACGCGAAAAGGTGTAATGCGAATAAGTTTAATAAGCAAACTTATTTTGCCATCCAAACTACCATAAATGAGAAGCTGCACCTATTTTTTGCATTTTGTATTGTTTGTTTTTCCCTGTCATCTTAGATTCTCATCAGAAGGACTGGTAAACCATTTTGGGTCACGAGCCACCAGTTGAGAACAGACTTTTTATAGGTTTAGCTTTAAGAAAACCTGCTCACCTACAAAGCCAATGAAGTAGTGAGCGCTGTTTGGCTTTCCACCTATTACTCCTAAAGACTGAGGCATCATGAAGCATTGCTGTGGATAAGATGAAAATAAAGCCCAACACCAAAGCTATAGTAGATGACATTTTACTCACACTTAACAGTGTTAACATCTATTCATACATCAGATGATGTTATAGATTTACCTTGAGTGGTTCAATATAAGCTTCATTGATATCACTGAGGCCCAGTCTCAGAGGAATCAGCAGAACAAGGGGTTTCCATAAAGCCGTCTCCTCTTCTGCCAGAGCACAAGCCCCCTCCCGATCACCATTCATCTCCAGAGGCTCGTCTGAAACCGCACATGCACCCCTGTCGAAGTCCAGCCACGGCATACACAGCCTCTCTACGGACAGCCAGTACAAACAACCATTATCAAATACCGTAGTCATTTATTGGCTAATTAGGACAATTGTGAAGTCAGAATTTCCTTCTCAAGTCTATATTTTCCTTACACTAAAAACATCTGATACACACATAATGGCAGTCCTGTAAAAAAAAAAAAAGGTACAGTAGTACAACCTTGATTAAAAACACGGTTTGTGCAATTTCACAATTCTCCAAACTTAACATATCTAAGACACTTTGACCAAGTTTCAAAAGTCATTAGGTATGTTTACATTTGCAGTAATTGAGCTACGGTCTCTGTCCAAGTTACAAAAGATTTCTATGGGACAACCACCTTCAAGCTACCGCACAAAAAAAAGAGCGTTTGGGGAAATTGATAAAGAAAAAGCTGTCATCTGTAAAAACAAAAGACATGAAATAAAGCCCGGTGGGTTGATTAAACTAAAGTAAAACTTTTGGCTCAAACACAAAGTTGTTTGTGTGGTGTACAATCCAACACTGCACATTAGCCAGGTAACACCATGCCCACAGTGAAATATGCTGATGGTAGTGTTATTGTTATATTACTGAGGTGCTTTTCAGCAGCAGGCACTGGCAGTCTTCTTAAGATTGATGAATGCTGCTAAACACCTACTCCCTTTTCCCAGAAAGTATAAACTAAGGACGTTTCAGTAGGGCAACAACCCAAAGCACACTGAGTAACACTGAAGTGGCTTAAAATGAAGAAATGAATGCCCTTGAGTCAGTCTTGACTTCAATCTCACCCAACATCTCTGCAAGAATGAACTGCTGAATGACCTGGTACAGTTTGAGTGATTTTTCAAAGAGGAATGAGCTAATATGGCTCACATTGTGCAAAATTAAGAGAGACCCAAGGCTGATAGTTGTAATATCTCTGAAGCTGGTTCAACAAAATACTAAAGAAAGGGAACAAATACATATCTACTGGCTAAAATTAACATTCAGTTATTAAATTTGTTGTTTTTTTATTGAATATAATTATATTTAATTTGGGGTTGCAAAGTTGCAGAGGCAAGTGATTTAAAAAATAATAACATCATCTTTGGTTGTGGAAATCATTTGTGTTGAAACAAAAAAGGCATTGTATAGCAGATAAATCAATTAATTCACTTAGAACAATATTTATTTATAAACCAACTGTGATGAAAATGTGTTCTAATTGGTCTGTTGTGTACTAACCCTAATTTGCAATCAAAAACAAACACACACAAAAAGAATCCACTAATCAGTCAGAAGAGGCATGTCAGATTGTGATATTATATAATATACATGTATATATTGACTCAAAATTCTGTCATCTCTATCTTTATATTCTTTCATGTTAGTCAGCACAAGTCATGCAGGTTTGTAATGACATGAGGTAAGTAAGTAATGACAGAATTTTCATTTTTGGGTGAACTATCCCTTTAAATATCCTGGCTAATTATATCATGTTTTCAGCTACTAATAAGAGTAAAGTATAGTCAGCTCAAATCCATTCCACAGAATCCCCTCTAAATTAGTGCAAAAGAAGGCTGCAGATTACATGTGGGCACTATGAAAGAAAACTCACTGATTTCCTCTATGACCACAGTATTGTCCATAGCTACATGAACTGCCAGTCGGCTCCAGGAGTCAAATACTGCCAGTTTCCTAGATGGGCATAAAAGTTTAGATGGGTTTATTCCAATACAGCAAAGCACAATAGTTTATTTAAAGATTACTTAGCTTCAATAGTCTTTTACAGTTATATTTCATATGACTAAAAATTACTTTTTTATATATATATATATATATATTTGAATAATAATTATATTAAAAAAATAGATATATTTAATTTGACTTGGCCAACTTACTTGAGTACCTGTGCCACTGTATTTGGACCATACCATTGGCCTATAGACTTTCCCTCACCTACACCCATCTGAGCTGGAAAAAGAACAAGCCATGTCATCCACAGTAATGTACCTGTCAAGAGGGCTGTCGTGGTAAATTTTCCTTACGGTAATTTTGAGTGGCTCAACATTGCGATAAGTGTTACAATGTGTTCAGAACAGGACAGAACATGCTTTATTAATAATCCAAACACTCTGAACGAACACGCAGGAGAATCATGCAAACCACAAAAAGCATAAACAAGAACTGACAAAGAACAACTGAAACACAGGGCTATATAAACAGGGGTAGAACAAAGTAAACTAGACATGTGAAACTAATACATAACTATAGGAACAAACAAGGACATAATCAGTAACCAATGAAACTGAAACTAAACAGAGCAGGGAAACAAGAACTAAAGGAAACAGAACAGAAAGTCAAAATAAGGGTCTATATAACAGAACATAACCCTGACAATAAGCTAAGCTTGTTGGGGTATAACAGTTAGTTCCGTTCTTCGAATCTGACTGGACAAGAGGCTTTCTCTGCTGATATTTCACCAGTATCAGCACTGTGCTCGTCTCTGCATGACACCTTCTAGACAGGCTGTCAGTCAGTGCAGTTACATTGTTAGGCCACTAGGTGGCGGGAAGAGTGAGACATTAAACATCAATGAGTTAATTCAACTAATAGTTCAAAACAACAAAGATATCGCTTTCCTCTTCGGACATGGCAAACGTTTTTTTCACAAATATATGACGACCTGAAGAAAGACAGACACAGGTAATCGCACATTCTCAGTCGATCGCTCTCTCTCACTCACTGTCAATTTAGGCTTGTTTAGTGCAAATCTACTGAGACTCTGTCCAAATCACAATGGTACACAGTGTCTTAAGTAAAAAAAGAGCCAGTTGACAGGAAAAAATACATTATTCACTCTTGTTATCCTTATTAACTTGTGTAACATTCAATACACATGCATGAAGTGTAAAACAAGACTCTCCCAAGACCAACTCGCGACAGCCCTAAATTAACACTATTCCTATAATATAGATAGATAGATAAGGAGTAGTACCTATTTGATGGATGGAATAATAGCTGTCCTTCTTGTCAATGAAGGCATTGAGGATACTGATATATTCTGCTCTCTGCCGCTGACCTGGAATCCATCTCCAGTCTAATAAAACATACAACACACATTACATCTCAGATTTCAGCAGACCTCATAATCACCAATCCCAGTTTTCAAATCTGGTAGCCTTACCTCTACCCAAGTGCCTGCAGACCAAGGCCTCCCCAAGAATCATCTGTCCACATCGAAGCATGCAGCCCCAACCAGTGTCTGAAGTGGGCCCAGTGCCACCTGTAACATTACTTCCATTAACAAACCAAACTAAACAGATTTATCTATCCGTACGAATAATTAAATGCAGTCCTTGGACGGTAAGAATAGGATTGATGACTTTGAATCTCACCAATTGGCTGAAAGTTCTTTCTGTACGTGAACCACAAACGTGAGGTGACGTCTGCCAGAATATCATCTTTCTCTGGGACACGAAGAACATCGTGTTACCAACAAGAACCAAACACAGCAGCACAAAACCTTCAATGTCCACCAATTTATTACCTGTCAGAGCACTGAACTGCTTTCCCAAAATCCAGACAGGCTCAGAGGTCTCCGGGAAATCTTCGATCTCTCCAAAGCGCAATGAGTCGTATGTGAGAGTAGCTGTTGGGGGAAAAGCCAATGATCAACTGGAAGCTAAACCACTTACACAGACCAACAGAAATATAAAAAATTATTTGTAAAAACAAAAACATAATTTGGCACCTTTTTTAGTCTCTTTAGTTGGCCTAACCATCCGATGCAAACGTTTTTATAATTATCACAAAAGAAACAAATATATCTTAACATTTTACATATAATCACTGCCAATCTTTTTGTGTTTTCAAATATGATGTATTTTGAGGGAGTTTCACATCTGTCAAATGTAATAAAAGATATTGTTTCATGATAAAAACATGCAACAAATAAAGCATTTATTAATCAAAGATCATTTGTTACGGTTAATTATTATTTTACATATACATTTTAACAGTTTCAAGATTTGTAAATTAACCATTTTTTATAATAAAAAAATGAATTACCAATTAACTTAGATTAATACTTAATTATAGTGTATTGTTGATTGATACCTAATCCATTAACTAATGTTAACAAACTGAACATTATTATAAAGTGACACCTGATTTTCCCCCCCACCAATTTCACTGTACCGCTGTGTAAGTTACTGTATGTTTAACTTTGTAAAACGGCAGTTAAAGGGATAGTTCACCAATTTTTTTTTTAAATTTTGTTATTACTTACCCTTAAGTTATTCCATACCTGTATGAGTTTTTTTCTTCTGTTGAACACAAAATAAGGTTGGTAACATTCTTTAAAAGTTCTTCTTTTGTGTTCAAAAGAAGAAAGAAACTCATACAGGTTTGGAACAACTTGAGGGTAAGTCATGACAAAATTTTCACTTTTCGGTGAACTATTCCTTTAATTGTAACGGATGTCATGCATCAAAGGGTTAAAGACACGGCACAGTGCATAAAAGTCCCTGTGATAAATGTTACTGGCAAACAGATTATTAGAGTAGGCAGAAATTTGATAACAGACGACACGGACAACATCCCAAAAGCGTCCACAGCCCAACAGTATCGTTCGTGCGCTGGAACGCTCATATAATGCTCAACAATGCAGCTCAATGGACTCTAAAACACAGGCAGCTTTAACGGATGGCCGTGGCATTTGGTGCAGTGACATCTAGAAGACAAAACAGTGTCCATCCCTAATCTGACAGCAGACTGTTCTGTTTTACTGTCCAGTTGGGACATCTATGTACCATATTTAACGACAAAATCCCAAACTGTAGAGGCGGCCTCTCCAATAACAGGCGCGTAGGTGGTTGTCGAAAGAAGAATTTTGCTTTTTAACAATTTCATGACATCTGGGCAGATGAGCGAAATATAAAACAAATTGTTTTCCAGCGATTTTCTTACCTGCATCCATCCCGACAGTGATTCAGCCTATCTTGTTTGTTGAGTGTTCCTTACACTGTACTGACCAATACAAAGTCACTTCCGCTTTGGTCAGAAAGCGTAATTCCTGCGGTAACCAATCAAATACCTTCTATGTATTTGGTGATGTTTTTAACCAATAGAATTTATTTTAAGGCGGGACGTGTTGTCTTCTCTGGGAAGCAGATATAAACAAGCTAACTAGAGTAATAAAGAGTTGTGGAATGTAACGCTACATAAATGTGCATAATCAGTATTGGCATTACTGTTTTGAATTTGATATTTATCATCAAACGCCGGGAAACAGCCGTGAAAGTGTATTCTCTGTCTAAATGTGCTATTTCTGACATGTCATGTTGTTGTGCAAAAACTACATTTAACTAGATACATATCTAAATAAATGCATGCATTTTTAAAATCTGAGCCCTGAGCCGTTCTATAGTATTTAATAAACTTATGATAGTTTTTGTTTTTTCATCGTCCCAGACGTGATTTTGAAATTGAACAGATTTGACAAACCCACATTTTTGTCATTGATTTATTTAAATCAGTTTTAAATATAATCTACACAAGTATGTGACAGGAGGCTGACTCATCATCACGCGTATTCAGTTTTGTAGATCAAAGTCTGTCACTGGATAGTTTATGAAAATCAAGAACAATATCAGCTAAATCGTTTACACCTTTGTCCTTTGTGATAACTTTAATCATTGAGCGCCTGTAGTTTCATTTACAGCCACTAGGTGTCAGTGAGGCGTAGCAACTGGAAATTATTAGGCAGAAAGTTGAAGTAAAAAAAAAAAAGTTTTCAGGTTCACACAGTTACTCAGTGATTACAGACAAAATAATCTGGATCATATTAGGAATAATTTGCTTTAACATTTTTCTTAATGAACACAGACCATCATAGTCTTCAATTTCTCCCAATATCTATGATAGTAGGTGAAAATGCAATCACTTGCATTAATATGCTTTGTGTTTATGCAGTAAATCAGTATGACCCATTATTTTAATTCATGTCTGTGTTCTCAAAGTCTGGGTAAGGGAAACCACATGTTGAGATTGATCACCATAGTAACAATATCTCTAAACTATTCTATCTGATCTAAACTGCTTCCTCCCACTCGGCTTCCACCAATTACACTAATGTTGTGTAGAATTATCAGCATAAAGGCTTTATTATTATGTTATTCTGTTTCTACCGCAAGAAAAGCACAGCAAATAGATTTTTGGAAAAAACAAAAAAGTATATTTTTATTCAGCATACATTCAGTGTAGCATACACAAAACAATGTGTAGTTTTCCACATAATTATTTGTTATAAACTGAACAATACACGAGAACAAAACAATAAAACAATTTTAAGACACCAAGTTAAGTTATTAATATAGTGATGGCTCCATGATATTTTACAAATTGTTCAAGGCGGCACCAACAACACCACATGTAAGGTGAAAAAATGACACAAAAATAAATTACAACAAAAGAGAGACAACACTATGACATAGTTGACAGGTCCAGACTTGAAATATGGCATGAACTGAAATGTTTTATCTTTTTAGTCAACCCAAATCTCTCCTACAGCCATTTACATTCAGTACTTTGGAACTCCTGGTCATTTTTTTTTTTTTTTACCCTGCATTGTGGATTGCAGTTGGATTTTTTAAGCTTGATTGTTAGTAATCTGCATTTAGAGCATCAAAACCACTCAAGACAGTGAAAAATGTATTAACAATCAGAGAAACTTTGACAATAAGACAACATTGGACTAGGCAGCATTAATCCAAGTACATGAACACTCTATTTCACACACAAATTCAAAGGTCACAATAATTTCCTCTCCCGCTGGCCTAGATATTCTGCAAATCAACATTAGGTTCAATACAAAAAAATGGTAACAGCAAGGAATGCCTAGAGTGCAAAAGGCCAGGTTAAACACATAAAACCTTAAAGATAGCGGTTCATCTTAGAGCTCAATATCCTTTTAAACAAAATTGGTCAACATGAACAACACTTCTACAGCATTTATTAATCTTAATGTTAATGCCTACATTTACTAATACATGTGTGTTAACATTAGTTTATGCGCTCGAATTAACATGAACAAACAATGAACAATTGGATTTCTAACAAAGCTTAAATGCTATACAAATATATTGTTCATAGTTAGTTCATCTGAACTAGTTATTTAACTAACGTTAACAAACGAGACCTTATTGTAAAAGGTTACCAAAGTGCAAACGTTGTGCAAGTGTAAACACATTAATAAGAGCAGTGAAAGGCTTAAGCAGTGACTAGAAACCCCTGCTGAAGCGTTCAGCTGTCCGTCACTTGTTTATCCTGCTCTTCATTTTTCTCTCAGCAGGTAGAAGACCACGGCCTTGAGATAGTGACCACAGGCACAGGCAGCTGCCACCAACCAATGAGAACGAAAACTGGGGTCTGTATTGACTACACACTTAGTGATGTCCGCCTGTAAGAGAGCAAAGAAAATATTTAGATATATAAATTAAATATATGAAATATATACATCTCTCTGAGTTCATCTGGTAATAACAAAAGGAAAAGGAACTTCAGTATGCACTCAAGTATGTGCCTTTTAAGCCAAAGCCAACATTCAGTAGTCTAAACACGTTATATTTCAGCATGCAGCTTTACAGGGTTGGCCAAATGTTATAAATTTCCAAATTAGCTTGATGTTCAGAGTATTAAAGTTCAGTTTGTTTTGAGCGGGATAGTCAGTTCCCTTATGTTCTCTTCGGGTCATTCTGACCCAAAATTTATTTTCTTTTAATTTAAAAAAAATTGAGTGTTCATCGGAGTGAACCAAGACCTTAGGACTTTTGTCACACTTGAACTTGGAATACACACAATGTTTTTTATACTGGATTTGAAGAGTTTATGTGGTTGTAAAAAAAAATAAAAAAAAAATAGTGAAATGGGGGAAAATGGGGATTTCTTTTATTATATGTAAAAAAAAAAAAAAAAAAAAAATTAGTAATACAAAATCTGACACAATCCAGAACGAACACACACGCAAATGAAGGCATGAGCCTATAGAACATCACCAATGCAGAACACACTCACATGCACATACACACATGTGCACACATACACACTAACACCTACACAGATATGAAGTGGTTAGATTTAAACACATTTACAATGCAGAACGACCCCATTTTTTATTTATTCCTGTATGATGGCAAAGCTGAATTTTCAGCACCACTACCTCAGTCTTCAGTGTCACATGATCCTTCATAAATCTGTGCTGATTTGCTGCTCAAGAAAAAAAATCTTATTCTATTCAATGTTGAAAATTGTTGTGTGACTTTAATGTTTTTGTGAAAACTGACTTTTTTCAGGATTCTTTGATGAATTGAAAGTTTGAAATAGAATTTTTAATATTATATTATATTATATTTTAACATTTTGAAATGACTTTAAGCTCACTTTTATTAATGTAATGCATCCTTGCATTTCATTTCTTCCAAAAAAAAAAAAATCTTACTGATTTTTTTTATAGATAATGAAGGCACTAAGAGATGGGGACATCCGTTAATTAGGAATTTTAATTATAAAAGATCTTACTCAGTGGCGTTTTTGTGTATCTCTCTGTGTGTGCGTGTGTGTGTGTGTGGCCTTTCATTCAGCTCCAAGGGCAATCCCGCAGAGCAAAATCCTCAACATGGCACGTAGACACTAGTGCCCACATACTCACATCAACAACAATGTAAAATACAGTCTAACCGGCTTCTGCTTTACACATACTTTCACTTAGTGCTCCTGATGATAAAGTCCTTGTTTTCAGATTCAGTCTGTAGGTGTGCCCATGTCTTACAAAAACAGCAGTTAAAAAAAAATCAGGTCACTCCCAAGAAGAACACATTGAAAAATGTTGAGAATGATTTCGCCTGAGGCAACCATTACACTCACCCAAATTGAACCAGCATTTTTTCATGTAGTACAGTACATCCACCACTGAACATAAAATAATTTTAAAGTTGATCCTTAGTCCTGATTGTTTTCTTTTTTGTTCTCACTTTCTAAATAAGTCATAAAACAGAACAAACAAACATTAAACTTATCCTAGAACTATGTTCTTATTAAATATATCCCTAAAAAATACAACATTAAAATATTTTTCGACATGTTATTACTCACAATAATAATCTGTGTACACTGATGAGCCAAAACACTATGAGCGAATAACATTGATCATCTCCTGACAAGGCCACATATTAAGGTCTGGGTAGATTAGATGGTAAGCAAACGATCAGTTCTCGTAATCAACGTGTTGGATGCAGGAGGAATGGGCAGGAATAAAGATCTGAGCGATTTTGACCGAGGGACAAGCGACTAGGTCAGAGTATCTCTGAAACGTCAAGGCTTGTTGGTTGCTCCCGGTCAGCAGTGGTGAGAATTTACCAACAGTGATCCAAGGAGGCACAAACCACAAACCGGCGACAGGGTGTTGGGCGCCAAAAGCTCATTGATGCACGAGGGCAACAAAGGCTATCCCGTATGGTCCGAGCCAACAGAAGGTCTACTGTGGCACAAGTCACACAAAATTTTAATGATGGTTATGGGCCTACAATGGTCACATGAGTGTCGGAACTGGACCTTGGAGCAGGGGAAGAAGGTCGCCTGGTTCGATGAGTCCTGTTTTCTTTTACGTCACGTGGACGGCCGTGTACGTGTGGCTCTGTTTGCCTGGGGAAGTGATGGAACCAGGATGCACTATGGGATGATGACAAAACGGTGGAGGAAGTGTGATGCTCTGGGCAACGTTCTTCTGGAAAACCCTGGGTCCGGCCATTCATATGGACGTAAATTTGACACGTGCCACATACTAAACTAAACATTGTTGTAGACCAGATACACCCCTTCATGACAATAGTGTTGCCTGGTGGATGTGGTCTCTTTTACCACACTGCACACATAGTTCAGGAATGGTTTGAGGAACAATGAAGAGTTCAAGGTCTTGCAATTGCCTCCAAATTCCCCAATCTCAATCAAAATTAACATCTGTGACCAACAAGTTCAATTCACAGTGGCTCCACCAACAAGTTCAATTCACAGTGGCTCCACCAACAAACCTACAGGACTTGAAGGATCTCCTGCTAACGTCTTGATGCCAGATACCACAGAACACCTTCTTCAGGGGTCTAGTAGAGTCCATGCCGCGATGGATCGGTATAGCATTTTGCCAAATAAATAAATATGGATATTTTTTTGCTGGGTTTTAGGAGGTTAATATCTATATCTAATATCTAATGGTTTGATCTAAAAGTCAAAAGCAGGTGTAAGAGCTGCATATGGACCTACTGTAAGTCCAGGCAGTTATGACTCTGGCACAGTGCCATGTCGAATCTGCCTGAACAGAGACAGTCTAATGAGAACAGACACCACAGACATGCCCTGCCAAAGCAGACGCACATACCAGCACAGCTCCTCATTCAACAGGTTCGCTGAACTGTGCTGGTCTTCAGAGAGATTGATCAGATTTCCCCCCAAAAGCTGCATGAACCCTTCACATTCTGTCTACACACTGAACAAAGATGGAAAAGCAGCAGTCTGCACTCTTGGCCTTAGCTTGGTTATATAAACAGACAGCACAATGCTACTTTTATTAACTCTGAGTGGCCAAAAATTATAACCCTATCATCATTTACTCACCTAATGTTGTTCCAAACACGTATGACTTTTTGGGCCCTATTTTAAAGATCTAAGTGCATGGTCTAAAGCGCAGGGCGCAAGTTCACTTAGGGCGTGTCCGAATCCACTTTTGCTAGTTTAACGACGGGAA
The DNA here is from genome assembly GCF_949319135.1 of Squalius cephalus. Taxonomy (NCBI): domain Eukaryota; kingdom Metazoa; phylum Chordata; class Actinopteri; order Cypriniformes; family Leuciscidae; genus Squalius; species Squalius cephalus. The sequence goes on from NC_137131.1 coordinate 18,028,741, forward strand.
AAATGGTCGGCGCGCCAGGCGCATGGTCTAAAAGGGTTGTCCCTATTCTCATAACGAGTAATGGGTGTGTTTTGGGATTCACGTGCGTTAAACCAATCAGAGTCTCATCTCCCATTCCCTTTAAAGGTGCCCTAGAATGTGAAATTGAATTTATCTTGGCATAGTTAAATAACAAGAGTTCAGTACATGGACATGACATACAGTGAGTCTCAAACACCATAGTTTTCTCTTTCTTATTTAAATCTCGTTTTTGAAAAACACCCCTGAAAAACAGGCGAATCTCCACATAACACCGACTGTGACGCAACAGTTGGGATCATTAATATGTACGCCTCTAAAAATTTGCATATGCCAGCCCATGCTCAGTGCCAGGCGGAACTGCGCAGCCGAATCATCAGAAGTTCTGCAGGTGAAGAAACAAGCGAGGATCATAGGGAAAATGGCAGATCTATCTATAATCGGATACCGCTACAGTTTAATTCAAAGTTGTTAGTTGCTCTGCCCATTTCACCACGGACTGTTTTTCTAATCTGGAACAATATCAAGCAGCCAGGCATCTCTCGGCGTCTCAAACAGACGAAGGGGGCAATTTCAACTAACGTTATATTCCCGCAAGCGGTAAGTAGTGATTTTATTAACGATAATTTACACTGTGTTATCTAGATCCAGCGCGATATATTGTTTTTTCCTCGAGAGACATCGTGGCTTGCAAACGAGCGAACGAAGCATGGCAGTTGCTCAGTGTTTGGATGTACAAATGAACACAAAAGTATTTTTTTAGTTCCTTCATCCGAGCCTCTGGAGAACCAGTGGGTTATGTGAATTTCTGATGTGTAATTGTTCAAGTTCAGACAGATAATCTTTCTCTCAAAGTCGTTCAACACTGTTTATGCATCAGTAAATCGCGTTGCAGTGATAAGATCTTCATTCACGCGATCAACAGGCTGTCATCTGCTCAATGCTGGAATAAATCTAAATACTTAAAAAACTTCTCATGATTCGTTAATCCCGATAGCTGTAATAGTAAAAACGAGTAGGGTCTGCCTGCAGAGCCGGAGGCTGCATTTTCAGGACCCCACTTTTAGGACCGCATTTCTAGGACCCTAGGTTTTTAGTGACAGCGCCACCTACCGAATTAGAGGACCAGCGAAGATGGATGACAATCAGAGTGTGAGTATCAAATGCGAATACATTTTTACAATTGCGATGCATTTAATTGGAAAGTTAACGTAGCAAACGTGATGGTGATTTGCTAAATAAATAGTCTTGAATGCATAGCCATAGTATTTAGCCTCTAATGCTTGAAAATGAATTGTTAGCACGTTCATTTAAAAAAAAAAAAAAGTCGTGTCAATGTTATTTCTATTCAGATTTCTCAGTTGAGATGGGCTTTATTGACATGAGTGTTTCTAGAACCTTTGTTCCCACAACATCAAAACCTTTTTTTTTTTTCAAATCTTTGAACAGTATGCAATAATAGTATTATGAACATTAATTGATATGTGTGCACTGTTTGGTAACTAAGAAAAAAAAAAAAAAGAGTAGAACATGTTCAACTAAATGTTCCTTATTTAATTCACTTCTCTTTCTCTCTCTCTCTCTCTCTTAGGAGTCAGTGATGTTGTCCATGAAGTTCTGTTTGTGGTCCACATCATGAACAAATTTGTTTTTGTGTGTGTTCAAGTTCAGTTATTATATATTATTTTGTAAAATATTTTGTGTGTGCAAGTTCAGTTATTATATTATTTTGTAAAATATGTTGTGTGTGCAAGTTCAGTTGTTATATATTATTTTGTAAAATATTTAGTGTGTTCAAGTTGAGGTGTGATATATTATTTTGTAAAATATACACAATCTACCCCCCAGAGTCATCCTTGTCTTCCCTCTATACTTGAAAATGTGGTCGATCTAGTGACTGAAAAGACTATAACATGATTCCTTGTTTATTTTACTTGAGTTATTATATTATGCTAGACCCAATAATTTCTCAACATTCCTAGAAACCAGGTTTAATTGCAATAAATAAAGTAGTATTTGGGTGTAATAAAACTGTAAAACTCTAATGTAGTTAAAACTGGGTGGGTGGAAATACTGCCTGGCACAACTAGGGTCCTGGAAATGCGTTCCTGAGACTGCGGTTCTCCGAGTCGGTAGGTGGCGCTGTCACAAAAAACTAGGGTCCTAGAAATGCGGTCCTAGAAGTGGGGTCCTGAAAATGCAGCCTCCGGCTCTGCAGGCAGATAATATTGGTAAAAACGTATAGGGGAGAGTGGGGTAAGATGAGCCAGTTTTTACTTATGTGGATCTCAAGGCAAGGGAAATTGAGACAGAAGTACAATGAAGACATCCACTGTTAATTTGGGATGTTGCCTATAAACTGAAAATTAAAAAATGCACCTATGACAAAGAGCCTTGAAAATATGACCTCAGAAAAAAAAGTGTTCATGTGACTCAACTTACCCCAGGCTAGGGGTAAGTTGATCCCAGTCAGTGGGTAAATTGAGCCATCTGGGGGTAAACTGACCATCCTATCTTTCACTTTTTTATGCAAGCATAAAATTAAAAAAAACTTGCCTCTTTAAAATAATAATTTAATAACACACTTACCTTTCTAAACAATGTTAACCCTCTGGGGTCTGAGGTGTTTTTGGGGCCCTTGGGATGTTTTGAAATGCCCTGACATTTGTGCTTTTTTCAGTTGCTTATACACATATTAATGGCAAAGGTGTAAATGCACTATTTAGCACAAAACAGGGCTACCATAATATGTGAGCAACATGTATGTACATGTTTGTATTTTTGAGAGAATAATGTTTATTCATGGTTATTAAAAAAACAAAATCTTCTCCCCAAATGTGTCACTAATATAAAGCACGATACAAATAATTTAAAGAGAAGGCTTATATTGACCTTTTAAGATTTAGCTTACATCTACCTTGTAAATATATGTTTTGCTATTTTATTAAAAAGATTACAATTACAACAACAATTACAATTTCAACAATATTTCAAGTGTACTCTTTCTTTGTAAAAAATAAATTATAGGCCTACATTTTACTATATGTATTCATTTATTTGAATATAGCCTACATTGGAACAAATACTATAGTAACATCTTAGTTGATGACTTTATTTTTGACAAAAAAATAAATAAATACTGTCCGTATATATATATATATATATATATATATAACAACAATTGCTAATTGCTAAACAAAAGCTTGTTTGACGTGGCAGTAGTCTATTTTAAAAAACTTTATAATTTATCCAAAACTAGTCAACAAAATATTGTCTTTCATATTTCGGCCGAATGTATTGTTTTTATGAAATATTAGGGCATATAAATGTTAATTGCAGTTTAATATGTTGCTTATACAAAGACATTTTATTTCAACACAATTTAGTCGATTTTCTCCATTTCAAAAAGGTTGAACCACTGGTTCAATTTACCCCACATCATCTGGCTCACTTTGCCCCATAGCCACCATTTTGGTAAAAACGGCCTAGCTTAGCAATTCAGGATAACCTTTAGCTTAATGATTCACATGGTTTTAAATGTTGACAAATCACCAACATGTACCATACACAACTTTAGACCTAGATCAATTTGCTTTGACAAAACGGCTAATATACCTGAAATGCAGAAAATTTACTTTAACAAGCAAAAAAGGTGTTTTTGTGGAAAAGACAACTTCCCTCTTGTCCCATGTGCTTCTCCTCTTCACAGCAATATATAAATGATGGAGTCCTTCAAAATGTATGGTCCCATGACACCAAATGTGCATAGTTGCCTAGAAACAGGGGGTGGGTCAACTTACCCACTGGCTCATTTTACCCCACTCTCCCCTAAAAGCTGTAATAGTAAAAGTTTTCCAGATAGTTCTACATGTAACGCCAGATATTTCATATGCAAGCATGTCAACCAATCACAGCAGAGGGCAACAACACTGAAGTCTCACAGCAGACACGCCCCTTCAAACAGAGTGTTCAAATCAATGGATGAAATTAGGCTAGGAAATATGCCTTTTATTTCTAAATTATAACAAATTTTGATCTAAAAAACATACTAACATTATAAGGGCACCCCAGGAAACATTATAAAATAATAAAATAATCCATTCTACGGCACCTTTAAATGCCAGTTGCGCTCGCGCCATGGCAGATTCGCTATTTACATGACGGAATTTGATAGTGGAAAGACTGAACGCGTCTCCAGAGCGCAAACTGAATTGCTCGTGCGCGAGGTAAAAATGCGCCAACAGACCATACGAGACAAGACGGATTCCACCATTTCTTTATGTACACAATAATAATCTTTTACATTGTGATCCTTTTATTTTAAATATTTGGCATGTTTGTGTGCTGCTGTACGTCCCTGTGTGTTTAATAAGCAGAATGTACGTGCGTTGTGGACCCGTCTAGGCACACATTAACGCGCTCATAAAAAAAAAAAAAAAAAAAAAAAAAAAAAATTATATATATATATATTGCACCATTGACTTTAGTCCAGGTTTCAGTTGGTCAATGGCGCAGTCTATTGCTGTTGCCTCAAAATAGCAACGTGCCAACAATGCACCAGAACACACCTCGTTTTCAGACCAACACGTCTATGGGCACACAAATGGGCACAGATGCATTTGATATTTAAATAACGTGGCGCAGGACGTGAAAATGATAACTGCGTCAGACTGAAACTAGCAAAAAAAACACTTGCGTCGTGTTAAACTCTTACAATGGAATACTATGTTGTTATAAAAGTAGAATTTGATCTATAAATTTATCCAAATCATCCTTTTGACTAGTACTAGTTATACAGTATGATATATAAAATAACTAGATATGTATATAAAATAAGCTGTTGCTTCTGCTTTAAAAAATAGTCCACAACAACATAAAAAAAGTTTATTACAATGTACAAAACAGTCAGGCTAGAAATTGGTCCTTTGTGGTCATTTTCACTACATTTGATAACTGAGATGCAAGGTAACACCAGTTGTGCTTGTATGAAATGAGAGAGCGAGTCCACGGCATGATACGAGAAAACAGAGAGAGTTTCAGTTACCCAAATGAGCGGTCTGATAAACATGAGCCACATATGATGGACGACAGCGAATATTAGGAAATTGCCTGCTGAATGCCACAGCGAATGACCAATCAGAATCAAGTATTATGTATGTTTGGGCCGGGTGAAGGGATGATTAAATGCATAAATATTCTAATTAATTGTACTAAATTAATAGATTTATTTCTTACCCAGCCTCCTCTCCTCTTTAACCACGACACAAGGCTCTTGCGAACAAACTCGCCCATGCAGTCGACAATGGTGTGCACCATTGCTGGATGCCCGTGCCGAACACAGTCCACAGCAAGAGCTCCGGCCACTGCATACAGAGACACAATCTTCCCCCATGTTACACCTGTACAGAGAAACAGAGATTGACATAAATATAATCAAACAAAGTGTCCTTTTCAACATACTTTCATTCATACCAATGACAGCTTATATTTGTGTGTGCTGGTGGAAGTGTGTATGAAAGTCAGGTCACACTTCATATTAGGGCTCTAATTACTTTGTACTTACATAAAAAAAAACTTTAATTGTTATGTACAAAACACTTTTACTGCTATTGAGGTCGGATATGGGTAAGGTCAGGCCAGGGACAGGTTTGGTGGTATGGGTAGGTAAGATGTAAGGGAAGGGTCAATGTAATTAGAGAAATGAATTATGAAATATAAGAACATGTAAGAACTAAATAAGTGCTTTGTATCAAACGATTCATTTAAAGAAATGTCATTTTAATGATTAATAATGACAATTAATATATAGTGGGACTGAAAATCATAACCACGTGAGTCATTAAAACACATAATTCCTTACCCCCATTTCTAACAGAACATTATTATACTGTAAAAAGGGGTGGAGTATTGTTGTATAACTGTATTGGCAGCCAGGCAAGCTGTCAGCTGGTGTGTCAGCCAGAAAGACACAAGGACTTTTTTTTTTCAGCAGAGCAAATTCATTTGTTTCATTTGTGACTGTAGGCTAACCTATAAATGATATCAACATGCCTTAAAGGGATAGTTCGTATGTCGGTAACCAATGTCGGTAACCAGACAGTTGATGGACCCCATTGACTTCCATAGTGGAAAAAAAAATACTATGGATGTCAATGGGGTCCATCAACTGTCTGGTTACCGACATTCTTCAAAATATCTTCTTTTGTGTTCAGCAGAAGAAAGAAACTCACACAGGTTTAGAACAACACGAGGTTGAGTAAGTGATGACACAATTTTCATTTTTGAGTGAACTATCCCTTTAAATGTAATAAGGTGTGGCTGTAAGTTGTTAGCCTCATTTGTAAGCTTGATAAATTATATATTTTTAAATATATAAAGAGACACATTTTTAAATGTATAATAATAACCATGAAATACAACAGTAGTTTAAAAGGTAGACTCTTTGCTTTTCCCCATCATACAGTAAATATGTTATGGTCACGGGTCTGAATTTAAATAAAAGGCTATCTGTACTATTACATTTCATCAAACAAGTAGGCATCCTGATAACTAAAATGATAAACGGACACTACTCTAACCTTCAAACATTTCAGCCTGGAATTAAACAAAACGTAATAAAGCCGCAAAACCCCGCCTGGGAACATCAAATGGCCAGACATAAACATATCAACCCAGGCAGGAACCTAATCGGAGTCTAGCAAAGGCAGGAAACACAAAGGCAAAAGGAAACCATATTGAGGAATAAAAGAGATAAAAGCTGGTTTGAAGTTCAAGATAAACAGAAAACACCACAATTTCCTCCCTCTGACTCTTGTAAGAACGTTTACATGTTGAGTTCACAATTCCGACGGAATATTTTGGTTTACAACATGCTGTTTCAAATGAAGACATGTATTAATCAAATGAAGACAATGTATTAGTTAAATTTATACTTCAGGGCTGTTGAATGCTTGAATCTGATTGGTTGACGAACGTTCTAAGGTGTGCAATTATTTTCAGGGGCCTTGACCGCATTACAATTCCATATCACTTCGCCACATGTTATTTCAAAGTTCCTCCTACAACAACAAAAGAACCAAAACCCACAACGACCCTGACCAAGCAAATTAATATAGTAAACAATAGGATAAAAACGAGAAATTATGTCCATGTTTTTACCACAAAATTAAGTTTTTATTATGTACGGAAAGAGCATATATCCCGCCTTCTCTCCCACTCAAATGCACACGCATACAGTACGGACACACATAGTCGTGTGTTGTCAGTGTTGCTCTTATCAATGGCTAAAGCCTCCGTTTCTAGCTCTAAAATTACGGAACTAATCAGCAACGGAGGCTAGGGATTAGATGCGTAAGAAATGAGCATTTTAAGGACTTAAACCTGAAAAATATCTTGAAATACATGATCTGAACAATGTTTTGAAGTGTGGTAACCATAGTAGGCTATAAGCAGAATAAATGACTCTAAATTATTGAAAAGTAATTAATAAAATAAATAATAACTCCGACCCGGAGTCAATTATTCCTATATGCACAATAACACTCGAAATATTGATAATACTGATAATTTCAACACAATCTCATGAAAGTGCGTATCTATAGCACAAATTTGATTTCTCGTGGCAAAAAATGTTTTTTTGCGTGAATATATGCATGTTTTCACGTGCATATGATACGCACTTTATATATTAAGAGTAGAAGGAGTATCACTGCCAAAAAAAGACTAAACTGGATTTTCCCGCATTTAATTAGAAACTTGCCTCTATGTTGTGACTATGTATCTAAGGAATTATGCAGGCGTTGCAGATTCTAACAATCACCACGCTGACCTCTGACCCCATTTAATAAAACAACTGAAAATATCTTTGAATGAACGAATGAATCAACAATCCCACTCTTGACAAACTGTCACCGTTGGCGGCTGAGATGAAAGCACGAGACGATATAAACACTGAAATAGTCTTTAATCCACAAATTCCAAACAATAAACCACAGAAAAACTTAACCACGAACACAATAACATAAAACAATGCAAGACAAGGGACTAACAGAAACTTTGAGGACTCAAATCAATCTGCAACTACAGAAACAAAGAGGGAGAGAATGGAGACCTGAACTAATTTACAGACTAGAAGATTAACAAAGAAACTCAAATATCAACAATACAGGGAAACAGATCAAAAAACAAACTCAACACGTGACACAAATCTGCTCACACACCTTATAGTTAGCACTCCATTCTGGAGAAAATGTAGGCCTACTTCAAGGAACCTAATCTTGTTAATGGCTTTATTGATTTTGATTAAGTTGAGGATAAAAGATCTGCTAAAATGCTTCCTCCTGACAGAATCAGGTCTCCTGTTTTATTTAGAATTTGTATTTATTTCAGTAGATTTTAATACACCAATGCATCAGGGCAAAAAAAAAAAAAAAAAAAAAAACTTCTCCAGCATGAATTATGAAAACCACAAAAGAAAAATATACATCTTTTCTTTTTAAAATGCTATGTATAACATTGTTTAATTAAAATATGTTGGAAATTGCACCATTGTTTATTTTAAACAGTCTTAGAAAGTGTCACAGTAAAGCTGAATGATTGAAAAAGCAGAAATGATTGAAATGCCTCAAGAATAAAACAAAAGCAAAGGTAAATATATAAAATACTGAAAATAAATGAAATTAAAATATATCAAGCATCGTGTGAAAATATTACACTTATCTCTTAAAATGTAAAAAAGCACAATAATTCTTTAAAGTGCACAGTCATATAGAACCCTACAAAAGGATCACAGGCCACTCGCAGGGTTAAAAATAAATAAAGTGAACACCAATGACCACACAAACTCAGCTACACTGCTTGAGGACAGGTATGTGTAAAAACAAGAGGTGCAAGAGTGTCACCAGGTGTAGTGAGGAATCTTTGATGTACTTGGACTAACACAAGCAATTATGAATTGATAATTAGAATGCAAAGAATGTTTCCCTGGAGAAATGAGGCGAACAAGTTACAGCACATCTTAAAAGCTGCCATTGTTGAAAAAAAAAGAAAAAAAGACCATGATTTACTACACTCTAAATCTGGGAGAGCAAATAAGGGTTGACCATTTGAACTAAATGGTTGAGTCATTTGAAAAAAAAACTGAATCTCAAAGGTTTGCACTAAATATGAGCAAAGTACAGTACGCAGCAAAAGGAATGATAACTTCCATGGTGCCCAGACACTGTTTACTTTAAAGAAAAATTCATATTTTATGGTGCTCTCAGGGTCAAGTCTCTGTGTATATATAAATGTCAGAATGGATCCAGTTTTACCCTCACGTGTAAAGTCACTTAAAGGGATAGTTCACCCAATTTTTTTTTTTTTTAAACATGTCATCATTTACTCACCCTCACGTTGTAAACCTTTACGATTTTCTTCTGTGGAACATAAAAGAAGAAATGTCTCAATGTTTTTTTGTTGTTGTTGTTGTCTGTTTGATTTTTGGGTGAACTATCGATTTAAGGGTCTGAAAAAAATATAAACTTATATAAAATTGATATAGCCTAGATATAAAACACAAAACATAGGCATATCGTATAAACCAGGTTTCATTGGTTTTCAGATTCATTTAAGCTGTTTTTAGTATGAATGGACATCTCTGGAACCAGATGCACCGATTAGTTTATCTAGACTGTTTTCCAAACTAAATGTATCAAGCAAGGAGGACACCGACCAACCTGTAGAGAAGATTTCTGCAGCGACGGCCAAAAAGGCATCAGAGACTATACTCTCAGAGGCGATTGTGATGTTGAGCTGCCGTGCTACGTTGCGGTATACGTTGGGTCGCAGGTACTCCAGCTCGTCTCCTAGAAGACAGAGAGACAAATGTGTTTTCTTTCCTTGGCTCAAACTATTGGGATGAAAAGGCCTCGAGTCTTACAGAATAAAATCACTAATTTGGAGAAGCTTGACAATGACAGTGTAAAAGAACTGCAACCTAACCTTAAAACCTGCTACTATTCATACTATCGTCATTCTGTCATATAAGCAGGCTAACGGAAGGATGTAACGTTGTTGTTACACTGAAATGTCCTGATGATGAAATTGTCTGTTAAATAAGTCTTTAGCTATGCTCAGCTGCACTCTTCATTGGCATTGATGGTTCCTTAAAGAAAATCAATGGAACCTTTCAAATAATTTATAGTGGGAAAATGTTCTTTAGGGTTTTTTTTATGTTCTTCACGCTAAGAAAAAAAATTCACATAGTTCTTCTACTACGGAATCACTGTGAAACCCCCCTTTTGCAACTTTTATTTGTAAGAGTGTCTCACCCACATGAATCATCCGTCTTAATGTAAGTGCGAAGGACCTTTTTCAAGACAATACAGGGTTAACCTGGTTAAGTGTGGGTGGGGAACCCTCAATCTGCCTTGTGATAATGATCTGCATGTTTGCATGCCTTGTCCATAAAAAGCAGCTCCCCCAGTCACACAGTTGTCTCAAATTAAAATTCTTGTGCTTCTCCCTTTTAGGAGAAAACGGGTTCTTGCAGAAAAATGACAGTTAAGAGTAACTCAGATGAAAGTCATGTGATATGTTTAAGGTAGGCTACTTAATGTGTCTGATCAACAAAATGATGTGAGATTAAATGTTATTGATAGGCATATAACATTCAATCTTGTGAAAGAGCTCAGAATGTCCAACGACATAAAAGGATGAAACACACATTTAACATGGTACAAAAGGCAAAGTACTTTTCAATGGGTGAGACACAGACGAACCTTGTAAGAGTGTTGTAAAAAGTGATTACACAATCAATTGTATGGTTTCGTTTGGCTTTGAGGAAGCTGAGAAACACGTGTTTATTTTCATTTCTGAAAGTTCATAGAACAATTATGGATGGTCCATTTTCCATTTATTTTCTTATGAACCAGACAAGCACAGATTAAGAATGAAAATTAACAGGAAGTTCTCTGCACTTTTAACTCAGTCTTAAAATATAACATCCGTAAATCAAACCACAACTCAAACAGATACGTAGGCTATATAGCCTAGGCTATATGCATATTATATATATATATATATATATATATATATATATATATATATATATATATATATACACATGACCATTTAGCACCATAATATAAAAAATATTCACACTTCAGTATATATAGTAGCCTATGTGGTATATCCCTTACAAAAATGAACCATGGTTTTATTGTAGTAAAAGTGTAGTAACCATGTTTTGTTTTTTGGCAGATTGATTACCATTGGTATAACCACAGTTTTACTACAAATACCATGATTCAACTATGCTTATGTAGCAAAACCATGGTTAATTTGTGGTTACCGTGGTTTAACTACAATAACCATGTTTTTTGGTTTTATTTGTAGTTAATTTTCGCAAACTGTATAGCATCCAAATAGGCTACTATACATGCACTACACTACAGTACATGTAACCCCATGGCAATCTCCATAAACATTAATATACATCAGTGAAACGTCAGATGTCCTACCCAACCACAGCAGGACTGAAGACACCTCAGCCAGTGTTCCGGATCCGTGCTCTGGTTTCGACCATCCGATTCCAGCCCGGTGGAGTCTGGAGTGAATGTAATCCCTGCACAACACTTTAGACTGAGACACTAACTCCTTATCCGTGGGAGAACGATCAAACACCTCCATGACTTCAGCCGCGAACACTGAGGAGCGGCGCAACATCTCCATGCCCTTCATGAGTGGAGAATTGCAATCAGCTGACAACAAACCTCCACCTTTCTCACCGTGTATGGAAGTGTTTCTTCTCCACCCTCCTCTCTTTCCAAAGTCGGATGACGCCGTACACGATCTGGATAAAGATGAAAACTCGCGGGGTTTTTTTTTATAGCTAATTTATAGACTCGTTCGCACCTTCTCTTGGAATGGACATGAACCTGAAAAAGCGGCCAAAAAGAGCAGAAAACCAGATATCGATTACCCTTACTATTTCTCGTAAGTCAATAAATCCTCAGAGTCTTAAATATCGGCATTTTTAATAAAAGCTCGGGTATTGTTCTCTCCACAGCAGCCCGCGAGCGAGGGGAATCTGTCAGCGGCGGAGTGTCGCCTGTCTTCGGTCTGTATGGATGGACTGCGCACATCAAGTCCGTCTCCTTCTATGGAAAAGCTCTCCGGAGTCCGTTAAGGCGGAGATAAGATAACCAGTCCAGAACTGTTTTGGTTTTGATGGTCCGCCCCTCTTTTACAGAGCTAAAATGTGATAAATCAAGGAACAAAGATAACAAATAAATGTTCTATACACAAAGTAGACCCTTTCTTTTTTTCACCACATTTTATTTTTAATGCATGTGCCAAAATAGGCTACTTAAAATTATTTACACTCTATCTATCTATCTATCTATCTATCTATCTATCTATCTATCTATCTATCTATCTATCTATCTATCTATCTATCTATCTATCTATCTATCTATCTGTCTATCTGTCTGTCTGTCTGTATGTCTGTCTGTCTGGGTAAGTGTGTTCATGGACTTAGCTATATTTTTGGATAAAATGCCTAATGTAGGCTATAGGGGTCACAATGTCTTCATATTTTTTCTTCATGTTTAATCACGTTTTGTCTTTAGGCCTACTAATATATTTTAAATGGTCCTGCATTGTGACAAATGTTAGGCTATCTGTTTTAGTCTCAATCAATATGTATACATATAAAATAATCTTAAACCTGCTGCTGGTTGGTATTATCTTGCCTGGTCGGGCTGGTGGTCTGTTGGCTGATTTTCGAGGGGTTTTGAACTTTTTTCAACTGCCCACCCTGCTAGACCATCTGATACCAACTTGGCCAAATGTGAGCTAAGACCAGCAAAATAGCTTAAATTTGGTTAAATTGTTTTGTGTCTGTCTGGAACCTATTTGTATCTGTTGACCCACAGAATCCCATCAACATCCTTAACAATTTCCTCCATATACTAACCCTTTATGTTGTTATCCCATATCCCAAGTCATTTTAAGTATGAAAATTATAAAAATATGGCTAACCAAACTATATTTTAATACACAATAATAGACTACAATCAATACTCATACTTATTTAACAGTCAAATGCTTTTTTTTTTTGTCAGCCATTATAGTTTTACTTCAAATAAAGCATTGTAAACCATGGTAGCCACAAATTAATCATTTTGCTACACTAACCATAGTTAAACCATGGTATTTGTAGTAAAACTGGTTATACAAATGGTAATCAATTTTCCTTCAATCAATCAATCTTTTAATCTAACAAGATCAGTTTTGAGCACATAATGTTTGTAAAAGTTATTTTAATGTTGTTGAACAAAAAAGGGTTCAAGTGACTGTAGTCCCACCCATCGTCGTTTGATAGAGTTGTTTTTCAAGTCTTGACTGTTTTTGCCCTAAACTTGTCAGTTCCGAATCATTGGAGCCACCCATTCATCTGAATCATCGGCTTTCCCAAAGAAACATGCACACACAATGAGTAAGATCTGCTTTGACATGTTTGACAAGTAAGCAGGGATATGCAAAACACATCAAGTTTCCTTCAAATGTTGAATAACTGATTTAATAATGGAGAATAATAAAAAGCTTACTGAGGCACCAGTGAACTTCCTCAAAAACAGGGACAAAAAAGAACAAAAAGTTCTGTTCAACACAGGAACATAATGAGTAGAAAGTTGAAGTTTATCTCACTGACAGATACAGTGATACAGTTCCTTTTTTTCCTGACCACATTTGAGGTTTCCTCTGTATCCCAATTTAAAACTATCTTCACAACTAATTCTAAATAGCTTTTGACAGTTTATCAGATTAAAACAATCGCATACAGACAGACGGAGGCCGTAGGCTACGTTGCTCACATTTATGTAATTCATTTCCAGTGAAAAATGAGACACTGTGGAGACTATAGTAATCTTCAGTAGCCTACGTTTTAACACACCACACCTCTGAGGAATAATGCTTATGTTTTCTGTGGAACTCATACTGTACATGCTCCTGCATGCCTGTCATATGACCTCCCATGATCGTGTTTATTCTTTAATAATCAAAATACAGATATGATAACTGATCTTCATAGATATAAACAGAATCGCATACGTTTGCAAATCAACAATTACTCTGATCCCTAAATAAATATATTTATTTGTAGGCTTGGGGCAATCTTTTTGTACAATACTTCCCCCTACAGGGACAAAGAGGAAGCTACCACAATATCTTTCTTTTTTCTTTTTTCTTTTTTTTTTACAATAATGCAGGTGTCAATTTGACAGCTAACAGAATATTTGAAACAAGAACATACATAACTTATACGACAACTGAACGGACTAACAATAAATGAACAGGTAAACAGACTCAAAAACTATTACATCAATGTGAAATGCCTCCTGTTCGAAAGCAGCACTTTGACCTCCTTTACAACTTATGCCAGACAAAAATAATAATAATAATAATAATAATAATAATAAATGTTTCAAAATTGGAATCCTAATAAGAATAATGAACCTAATAAAAAATGGGTCAATATGTGATGTCTATTGGCTACAAAGGCAAAACACATTAGCAATAGATTTGGTCAATTATAACTATTTAATTGGTCAACACTAAGATTAAAAAAGAAGCATGAAAAATGATATGAAGCCATGATACAAAATGTATAGGCAAAAGAAAAATATTTAAGATGTCAAATAACTGGAAATAAACAGGCCAAATTGGAAAGCTCAAAAATGGCAGAATATTTAACCACTATGACCACTAAGATAATTACAGACTGCGTGAACATAATCTTGGTATAGAAACAAGCCAATTCAAACTGACGACCAAAGCAAGGCAGGTCATGTTCTGACTGAACACAAAATGAATCAAAAAAAAAAAAAAAAAAAAAAAAAACTCCTCGACCTCATGTCCTTTCCCAACTTGGCAGGTCATAGCAGAGATTTTCAAGTCTTATCAAGAAAAGGACGACAGTGCGACAAAAACCTCAGACCGACAGTAACATTTGCACAAAATGCTTAAGAAACTTTTGTGTAGCCTATACAATAATGTATATTTTATAATACAATATTTTATAATAGCCTACAATATTTTGATGCTCAAAATAACTGAAATGCCCACACAATCAAGGAAAATCTTAAACCTCCTAGTTATTTTCCCAATTCAAAAGGCTTAATTAAAGGAATTAAGTAATGTTTCATTAAAAAGGTGTGAGGGTGCGGTTTAGTGTAAAGTTAGAAATAGCAATGGTTTGCACAAAAAGGTCTTCAAGATAATACCAGCATGCTATGTTTGTCATATTAATAAAAATACCTTGAATTAAAATGAATAAATAAAAAGTGAGGAAAGAAGCGACTTAATGTGCAACTGTTGTAGAATAAATTAGAAATGTTTAAGCTAAATATAGGCTATAGAAGATTTACAAATGATAGTCACATTCCTAAATTATGAATTTCTAAGGCCTGGTTTCACAGACATGGCTTAGATTAAGCCAGGATTAGGCCTTCAATTAGGTTATTTAAGTAGCTTTTATAAACATGCCTAAGAAAACAAACAAACTGGTGTGCATCTTGAGACAAAACAATGGCACTGACATAAGTTAAGATTTGTCAGTGAAAGTTAATTTCTTAAAACAGATGTAGCCTATTATATGGGATAGGCGTAAGCCTTGTCTGTGAAACCGGGGGAAAACATTTTATTTATTTCATAGCATCTATGTGTGTACACACAGCCATGTATAGCTCAGAGGGAGAGAAAAACTACGATTCCCAGCAGTCTTTGGGCTTTAAAGGAGATTGTCACGCATGCGCGGAACACAATTCCTCTCTCTTAGTCAAAGTAGTGGGGTTGCACAGGGAGTCTCCTCTGCAGACCATTAACCGTAAACATTCACGCGAAAGACCGATTGTCTGCGCTTATGGATGGACGAGAATATAGATTATAAACGTTATAAACCCTACAGCGGGCCAGTCTGGTACACGGGGATGATTTAGAGAGGCGTGTATTGGGAACAAGCTGTTCCATTGGTGGGTGACTGTTCAAGAAGGAGAGAAAGAGGAAAAATCTGTGAACCCCGAGCTGGAGGTATATCTAGTTGGACATGGCACACCTTCATAACATGCGGAACCAGGTAATCCAGAGAGATGAAGATGACACCTGAATACCTCCTTGCATTTCTTTCATACGAAGACTTACTGTTTTTTTAGGATGATGATTAACTTTACATTAGTTGTCTTTGTACTGTACTGTACTAATATACTATAATATAGTAGGTAGCTTTGTAATTAAATTGGTTAGTTTTACTCAGCATTTATGTGAATATATTACTGTAATGTAAAGTATGCCTAAAGTACACTAAAGTGTTTGTGATGCTTAGGATGTTCCTCTTGAAAAAAGTATAGGCTACACGTTTTGGCCAATACAACATATATTCTAATTTGCTGATTTATTATCAATGTTTGAAAGAGTTGTGCTGCTTAGCCTACATTTTTTTTTTATAACGTGATACTTCTTTCCAGGATTCTTTGATGAATAAAAAGTTTAAAAAAAAAGAAAAGAAAAAAAAGAACAGCATTTATTTAAAATAGAAGTTCAATGGTTTGGGGGTAATTTCAGTATTTATTTATTTTCCTTTCTTTTATTTTGAAAGAAATTAATATTTTTATTCAGCAAGGATGTGTTAAATTGATAAAAAAGATTTATATTGTTAGAAAATATTTCTATTTTGAATAAATGCTGTTCTTTTTAACTCTTTATTCATCATTGAATCCTGAAATATCACAGGTTCCGAAGACATTTTCTTATATTCTATATATATTCTAATATTCCAACTGATAATAAATCAGCATATTCTAATGATTTCTGAAGAATCATCACGTGACACTGAAAAATTCCGCTTTGCATCAGAGAAATAAATTATATCTTAAAGTATATTAAAATAGAAAACCAATATTATAAATTGTAATAATATTTCACAATATTACTTTTTTTTCCTGTATTTTTGATCAAATAAATGCAGGCTTGATGAGACATCTTTCAAAAAAAAAAAAAAAAAAAATTTTGATTTAAGAAAAATAAACCAAGACTTGGCGTATTTAATATATAATAATATTTTTAAATGATTAACTAATCACTAAAAGCTAATGTTTAACTAATAATAGTAGTTACTAATAATAGCTAATATTTAGCTGTCCACATTTTGCACACAACCCTGTTACCACATGATATTCTGAAACATTGTAACACCCAATAAATTAGATAATCATTTTCTACATTTATACACAAATTGTAGTGTGAACTGCACTTAACAAGCTTTTTTAATATAGGTTTATCACTAACTACAAACCAACATTTTATCCTAAACTAGCTGGGACCTTCTGAGAAACATCATAACCCTATTACCCATTCACAAATTTGTTTTAATGCCCATTTCATTTTGACATTGATTTAACATTAATTGCAAGAAAATTGCTAAATTAAAGCTGTATTTAGGTGTCTCATGTGTAACAGGGCTGCTAAAATGGCAAAGTCCATGGAAAATGAACATGAAATTCAGTCTGAAGATCAACATTTATTTACACTGAACATCCTTCATCACATCTATTATATTGTATTGAGAATCTTTACATAACACTTTTTGACACCACCATAATATAGATGAATAGAGGAAAAAGTGTAAAAATGTTATATTACATATTAGACAATGTGGGTATTTTGTATAGATTCAGATGATAATGGATGCCATCTATTCATGATGTAGTTAACGTGTTTATGTTTTGTAGCCAGTGCGCATGTTTTGTAGGTCAATATGATAATTGCAGTGCATCATGTGTTTTGATGAGTAACTTAACGAAAGTGGCACACCCACAGATAACGCAGGTGTACTTGGCAGAATAATTAAGAATTTTTAGAAAGCATATCCTGCTTATCTCATATTATGGGTGGTACTAACAAGGAATAGTAAAAGTTCGTGTTTTAAAAAGGGTCAATATGAGTGTGATGAATGCGGAAATCAGATGTTGAGCTGATACCAAGAGGAGTTTTTATCTCCTGAACTTTGAGTCATGTTAAGTGATTGTTTTGTTTTGATAAAACGGTGTCACTTCCAGATGGATTGTCAGTACAAGTCATCTTTATCCCATACTGAACGAGGAAGCAGAGGCTCGGAGTTTTCCTAGAAAATGAAAAAAGTGCTTAAAAAACTACATGTGATTTCTAGCAGTTCCCTCGATAGATTCCCATCATCTCCGGACCTTCAGCAGTGGAGCGATGACTGGGTAGATCTTCCTGCATTTGTTAATCTGTTGCTTGATAAAAGGACAACTTCTAGAGTCCGTCACCTGTGTAAAGAAAATACACCATGCTGGATCTTGCCATAGATAGCTGGTAAGAATTTTGAAAATCGTTCTTGTTTAAATCATTTGTTTTCTCCCTTCAGAATCCGCGTTTGAATCCTGAGGAATACTTCACCAAATTGGAGCGAATTGGTAAAGGCTCATTTGGAGAGGTCTACAAGGGAATAAACAACCGCACAAAAGAGGTGGTGGCCATTAAGATTATTGACTTGGAAGAGGCCGAGGATGAGATTGAAGACATCCAGCAGGAGATCACAGTTCTCAGCCAGTGTGACAGCCCTTATGTCACCAAATACTACGGCTCCTATCTGACGGTTTGTGGACATTTCCTTCTTTCAGACACGGCTTTTAAAACATCACAATGTATTTCAGTATTTTTAAAGGAATAGTTCGCCCAAATGCCACCCTTCAAAAACATATGACTTCCTCGTAACACTTTACAATGCCATTATTTTAGTTCATGCATTAGGTATCACAAACTAACAATAAACAATACATTAAGATGCTATAAATGTTAATAAAAATGTAACATTTAAAAAGTTTAAAGGAGAACTCCGGTCAATTTTAACATTGAGCTAATTTTTTTGTAAATTTGGAGTGCTGTCAGTACAGAGAACAACGACAAAAATCGGTGTTGCCTACACCGTGTTATCCTCTTTTTAAAATTTGCACCCTGTTGACTTCAATGGGGCAAGTTTTAAACCTGCTTTTAGCCTCTTAACATCCTTGATGTGTCATTACAAGTGCACAGGTCATGTTGAGAGATTCCTTCAGAGTGAACGCGAGTGAATCTGACT
The DNA here is from genome assembly GCF_949319135.1 of Squalius cephalus. NCBI lineage: Eukaryota > Metazoa > Chordata > Actinopteri > Cypriniformes > Leuciscidae > Squalius > Squalius cephalus. The sequence continues at coordinate 18,047,900 of NC_137131.1, forward strand.
GCAGTAGATGTGAAAGAAATGGATAAAAATGATGTTATTTCAGCCAGTGCACATACCTGTATTTACATCCTGTTTTCGGCTGAAGTCCACAGTAGTCGATTGTCGAGTTCACGCGCATAGGTTTAGTACGTACGATCATGCGCCCGAACTCGACAATCGACTACTGTGGACTTCAGCCGAAAACAGGATGTAAATACAGGTATGAGCGCTGGCTGAAATAACATCACTTTTATTAATATCTTTCACATCTACTGCAGTCAGATTCACTCGTGTTCACTCTAAAGGAATCACTCACATGGCTGGGCACTTGTAATGACACATCAAAGATGTTAAGAGGCTAAAAGCAGGTTTAAAACTTGCCCCATTGAAAATTTTAAAAAGAGGATAACACTGTGTAGGCAACACCGATTTTTGTCGTTGTTCTCTGTACTGACAGCACTCCAAATTTACAAAAAAATGTAGTTCTCCTTTAAGCCATATAATTAACATTAGTTCCTGTATTCTGAACAAACTTGAATAAACAATGTTCATTATTGGTTCCTAATACCTTACTGTAGGTACAGTGGTGGCCAAATGTGATGTCTGGCCTAGGATAATCTCCTTTAAATATTATTAAGAATTTGTAAACATCTTGCGTAGTTGTGCTTGGAGTCAGGAGCCAATCATTTTATTTGTGATAATACAATGGGACATTCCAAATTGTGCGGACATAATTTTTGGCCAGACTCTCATACAAAGAAATTATGAACACATGCAAGTCAAGTCAAGTCACCTTTATTTATATAGCGTTTTTTACAATACAGATTATTTCAAAGCAGCTTTACAGAGATAACAGGATAATAATGCAACAAAGTTTGTTTCAGCTGAACAGAAAAAAGTGTCATAGTCCAGCTTAAGTCATTTCAGGGATGGTTCATTTCTGTTGTAAAATTAAGTTCATAAATCTATACAGCCACTCTGGAGAAAACAGTGATGTCATCGTCCAGCTCAGTTCTCATATAATGGTGTCACTGCAGTCAGATCAATAATATTGTTGAATATTAGGTGTCCCCAACTAAGCAAGCCAAAAGCCAAGGCGACAGTGGCAAGGAACCAAAACTTGGGAACCTTGGGAGAAACCAGGCCCAGTCAGGGCCAGTTCTCCTCTGGCCAACGAACAAACAGTGTATGATTATGATGATTCAGGCAGCATTACAGGTCAGAAGTCAGATTGGGTCGGAACATTCAGAATTATGTATGCTTTTTTTCCTGTGCGGTTTTTGTTTTTCTATGCATTTATTTTTCACATAGTAAAATAAATCCTGTAGCAGTAGTTTGCATTTTTTTTGCCAAATAATTTTGTTTTATTATTACGGAGCTCCAAAAGGGATATGGCGATGGAAAATGATATATCAGTGCTTTTGCGTTCTCTCGCTAATATTTGTGAGCAAATAGAAATGAACTAAATTAATGCAAATGTAGAAATTATCTAGCAAACGCAAAGTTTCTCAGGGGATCGCACATTTTTTTAGAGGCCGCAAAAGTTTTGTGAGCAAAAGTTTCTCAGAGGAATGCAAATGTTTTGCGAGTATATGTTAAAGTTTTGAAATATATTTGTTCCTCCCATCTCATGTTTTTTTCCACCATCATGTCCTTTTAGGGAACTATGGTTAGGGGTTAAATTCCTTAACCAAGTTTAGTTTTAAAACATTAAACATTTTTTAAATATCTTCCTCATATTTTGATGGTTTGATCAAACTTCATTAAAAACAAATATCCCCTTGGACATGACTTCAAAGTGTCAAAGTGTCCCCAACGTTCCTCCATGGAACACAAAACAAGGTATTTTGCAGAATGTCGAAGCTGTTCTTTTCCATACGACAGTGACCAGTGTTTCTCAAACCAGTGTTGTTATCATAAACGAAAAACGAATAAAAATAGTTTTCTGTAATTGAAATAAAGCTGAAATAAATTAAAATATAAATATTAGATTTATATTGAACTAATATAATATAAAAAGAACTCATTAGAAATACTAACTGAAATAAGTTTACATTAAAGTACTAAAACGGAAATAAAAATGAATGAAAGCTAAGCTATATATATGTATATGAAAACCACTCATCAAAATGAAAAAATCTAAAATAAAAGCTAAGTTAAAATATTAATAAATAATATAATAGTATATAAATAATACTAAAATAAGTCTCCAGCTCCAAAAAGGGCGAAAGTGCTTCATAAATGTGGTCATGCTTTGATGAACTATTCCTTTTAGAGATGATCAAATATCTGTTGATTTTCATATGGTAATTTAATTGACTGCTTTATTGTGTTTCTCAGGGCTCTAAACTATGGATCATCATGGAATATTTGGGAGGTGGATCGGCGCTGGACTTGGTGAGTTAGTATTTTTTTAACCATGTTTGTGAGTTCTTTACAGTGAGGCATAACTTCAGAAAATGACTTCTGGACAAGAAAACCCCCTCAAAGGCACTGGAAATGTCACTATATTTAACATCCTCTAATGTGTGTTTGAACAGTTGAGGCCGGGACCTCTGGAAGAGGCATATATTGCCACCATCATCAGAGAAATACTGAAAGGACTTGACTACCTCCACTCAGAGAGGAAGATTCACAGAGATATCAAAGGTCAGTATCTAAAACTGGCCTCTGTTTGATTGATTTTAGTCCTGTGAAGTGTCCCTATATGGATAACCCTTCTACTTTTTGGCTACAGCGGCCAATGTGTTACTGTCTGAACATGGAGAAGTCAAACTGGCAGACTTTGGAGTGGCCGGCCAGTTAACGGACACACAAATTAAGAGAAACACATTTGTAGGAACTCCATTTTGGATGGCACCAGAGGTCATCAAACAGTCTGCGTATGACTTCAAGGTACAAGCACTTCCTTGTCTCGTTTGCCATTTAGCTAACAGGTATCATGTTCAAGTCCTCCACGTGAACATCTGTTAACTAGTGAAGACTGCACGATGAAAATAAGCTCAATGAAATATTCAGAGACAGACAGATGGCACAAGTACTAACCCCCATTTTTTTTTGTCTTCCCTATGTTTTAGGCTGACATCTGGTCATTGGGTATCACAGCCATCGAGCTGGCTAAAGGAGAGCCACCAAACTCAGAACTTCACCCCATGAGAGTCCTGTTCCTCATCCCTAAAAGTAACCCGCCCACACTGGACGGGTCCTACAGCAGAGCCTTTAAGGACTTTGTTGAATCTTGTCTCAATAAAGAGCCACGATTTGTTAGTAGCTCTCTTTTTAATACCTTTATAATAAAAACAATTCTATTAAGAGATGCGTAATATATTGGTTCTATATCACTTATCAGCCAGTATTTTTTTTAAATATTGATTTTATTTTGTATAGATTTTTATAGATTTAATTTAACAGTATCTGATATTAAATATGTGTAAAATTAGATTATCTAATTACAGTTAGCCTTTAAAAATACAAATAATTTAATAGCACTATTAAATGTTTTTTGCAATCTCAAAATAAATATGACATTTTTCACTTGTAACATTTAAAATGATTGACCAAATTGGAGGCTAAACCACCACTACCTGGTAATAAATGGCATTTATTGGTTAATGCCATAACACAAAAATAATTATCGACTTATTGTATTGGCTGGAATTGTATTATCGCTAATTCTTTTAATACTGGCAGTGATGCCATTATGTTTTAGTGTAAACAGGCTTTAATTAAACTTTAAAACCTAAGGGAAACTGCTTTTAATTTTTGTAATATGATGTTTGCATATGACAGAGACCAACAGCCAAAGAGCTGCTGAAACACAAGTTCATCACCCGCTACACCAAGAAAACCTCATACCTGGCAGAGCTCATTGATCGATACCGCCGCTGGAAGTCAGAGGGACACGGGGACGAATCGAGCTCTGACGACTCTGACATGTACGTGTCCGGTCCACATTCCAGGATGAGCGATACCTGTGATATCTGTGTACAGTATGTTTACTTTGTGTTTGTTTTTCACTCAGGGACGGGGAAGGGGATGACAGGGACCAGTGTCCCATGTGGACTTTCCCCACCGTGCGGCCCAGTTCCATGAACAAGTTACAGAGAGGCTTCAATCATTTAGACAATAAGGTAAATGTCTTTTAAAGTTTTTACACTGCGACGGCAACACAAAAGCTGCATCTATAGACGACATAAATGAGGTGTTAAAACAGAATTTTTAGTGTCTCAGAGGCAGCATACATTTACACAGGAATCACAATTGCGGGTAATGATGAATCGAACAGAACTAAACTTGCATCAGAGCTGCTTCTGATACTAGGGGTGAAATGGGACAGATCTAGCAATGTTAAATATGACTTTTATGCTACTTTAGATATTTGCATAGAATTCAGAAGCAGCTCAAAGCCTCCTTTAAAAATGTAGTTAGTATGTTTTTTAGACAAAGAAATGAAGCGTGGTATACATGATTTTAAACATTTTTAGCTTAAAATCATGTAGAACCGTATAGTCGTCTCATGGGGGCTGCCATTTTGTGATCACATGATTAGCTGAATTAGCTGAGTGCAACAGTGCCCCCTTTTTTTCAAAATATTCCGGAAGTATATTTTTCATTCATTTTTCCCATAGGGATTTTGAAACAGTCTTTGTTATAAGCCATGAACTAAGAGGTGACTACAAACTTTAATTTGAAGCAAATATTTTTTAGAAAATGGGACAAAAAGACAAAGGTACAAGACTGTGTACTTAATGAGGGAAAGAACTACAATCCCATGAAGCACTGTGAACAGCATAAACGAATTAAAAATGGAGAAATATAAAACATATATGGATTATATGTATAGCAACAATTTTAAGTTTATTGAAAAATATGCATATATATATATAGCCTACAGTTCAGTATTTTGAGAGCGTAGGGAAATCAACTTTATTATGTCATTCGCAGCGCTTCATGGGAGTGGGTGGAGCTAAAGAGCTTTTTGGAGCGTGTTGCTTTTTTCGACTCTCTGATTGGTGTAATTTTCTGTACAGCATCATGGGTAATGTAGTTTTTCCACAGAATTCCACTGTTAAACATGATTATTAAAAAAAAAAAAAAATGAAATAATGCCGGCTTCAGCAGAAGAAAATACCATGGATTAACAACTTTGTATCTCACAGTAGGTTTGCCTTATGGAGAAAATGAATGGAGCTTGTACTTCCGGAACCCAACTGTAGTACTCTATAGTCGATTAAAGTAGGATACTTTTTTAGGAGACAGCTATATGCCTATCTATATATATATCTATATCTATCTATCTGTCTGTCTGTCTGTCTGTCTGTCTGTCTATCTATCTATCTATCTATCTATCTATCTATCTATCTATCTATCTATCTATCTATCTATCTATCTATCTATCTATCTATATGCATTATGCAAATTGTACTAAGTTCAGCTTACCCATGTCATTTATTCAAAGTGATCCATCAGGTATCACAGAACTCGTTTTTTATAACAGACATCAGACGCTATGAAGAGGCAGCCGAAGTCACCATCTCTGACAACATTCATCTCACCCATCTTCAGAGAGGTAAAGCATTCAAAAATGTATGTTTATGTCAGCGAGCCTCCATCACGGGCGCACCTGTGCTTTAACGTCGCGTCTCGACACGTGGATTAGCAGACTGTTATGTTCTGAATGCAGCTGAAGGAGAAGCGGCGTGTTAGCGGGAACGGCGTATGCGCCCTGGAAGAGCTGGAAAACGCCTTCAGCCTCGCTGAGGAGTCCAGCCCTGGAATCTCTGACCGTTTACTCAATCACGTCATGGAGAGAGTGTGCAGGTAAACAGGCCTTACATTTATCAGACAGTCTCATCCACACAGTATTTAATTGTATTTGATGTAATTTTCTGCTTATGCCAGTTTTTCAGGTCATACAGACTCTTTGCTATAAGATTTTGTACTGCACTGTGGCACTTGCATGCAGCACTGAATCACCCGCAGGAGTGAACTTTGAGACTTCCTGTGCCTCAACCCTGCAGGTTCACGCTCAACGGAAACAGCATGCCTTCGAAACGATGAGGTCCATCGGACTGCTGGCCAGCTCCACGGAAAGACTATCATGATGGCTCACCTGCTCCTTCTGCTGAAGACCACCAGGCTTTCCATTACTGCTTGTATGAGGAGATGTTTTTACAGTTTCCTTTATAGAATTTTGAAATGTCTAAATGAAATGTAAAATATGAAATGACAAGTCAAGTTTATGTGCGTTCCATTAAATGACTAAGTACATTTAACTATAAACATACTAGTGTAAGAAGAAAACTGTGCTCAATTTCTTACTTTTGCATAAATCACTGTAGGAAATGCAGGAAAGGGCTTAAAGGCATAGTTCACCCAAAAAATTTTATTCTTTAAATTCATTAATTTTTTTTTCAATGAAACTTGAAAGATTACTGTCCTTCCACTGAAAGTCCATTCCACCAAAACTTTGACGCTCTAAAATAATCAAATATATTGTAAGATTAATCTATATGAATCAAACGGTTTTATGGTGAACATTTTATGATGAACAGATTTAATTTAGCGTTTTATTCACAAACATTGATCAAAGAGCATATACTTTGTTTGTTTATCATATTCGATGTGCTCTATGTTTGTGAGTCGATCAGTTTTTAAATATGAAAATAAAAGCCTAAATTAAATCTGTTCATATAAAATGAACTTGAACTGACTTGGATTAAACCACTTGATACCAAATTAAATATATTCATCATATAAAGCAGTGTTATTTTAGTATTTGTATAATATAAATCATTGTATTTATTAATATTTTGAACTAGCTATTATTTTTTTATATTTTCAGTTTTCAATAAAGTCTTAATTTAGTTGTTTTTGTCATTTTTATTAGTTTATTTGATTTATCTTTAAATAATTAATTAATATTTTAATTAAGTTTTAGCTTTAGTAAATTTAGTACTTAAACTCATTTTATTTCAGTTTATTTGCCAAAGCAACATTTCTAATTTTAGTTTAAGTTTGTCATCTAATATTTTATTTTAATTGAAATATAGCTGAATTCATGATAAAAAATATATAAAATAGTTTTACTAAATAAATTTATGTAACACTGATAAGTGATCATGTCTCATCAGAAGACTTGGAATAAACCGTTCGATTCTTATGTATTATTTTACAATGTTTATTAACTTTTTGAAGTGGAAGTTTTGCTGTAATGTTCTTTCAATGGAGGGACAGAAATCTCTCAGGTTTCATTAAAACTATCTTCATTTATGTTTCAGAGATCAACAAAAGTCATCTCATACAGGGTACTTGACAGAATTTTTAGGTTATTTTTAGGTGAACAAATGTTTAAATGGGACAAAATGAAGAGAAGAAAATGTTTACACATTTCAGTTTTATTTGATATCCCTCAATGTCATAACATGGAACGTACTACATGCGGTGTGTACAGGAGCAACGCCTCGGCAACATGCTACACAAAATAAATAGTAAAGTCAAGAGAGTTAAATATTAAAGTCAGAGAGAAGCGAATTCGTAAAAACTCTGTTTAGTGCCTCTCTGAATGAGACCGGAAACTGAGGACTTTGAGTAAACTCCCTTTTCTCGTCCTTTGCAATCCGGGATCAAAAAACAAAGAAACTTTCATTCATCCCTCTTATTGCCAGATACAGAAAACGAGGAAGAAAATGATTCCAGTCCTTGCATAAAATGTACAAATGGGTGAAGACCATGAGCCCACAGTGCATTACTGAATTAAGAGGGATGTGAAACACATCAGACTAGCTGAGCTCAAGTCGAGATGATAGCTGCTTACAGTATATTGTTGAGTACACAAAGCAACACTGCTTATTGTGTGGCCGACTAACTTTGGCCAACCTTTTCAGGCTTACGCAAAAAAATACAAATTCAGGTCTTTGGTTGGACCCTGTACAGCATGTTGAACGGACAAAGCCAAAAGCCTTATAAATACAATCAATAATCCAAAAAGAGCAAGAAAAAAAAGTCTCCCAAATCAGATATCGTACAGATCTGTCTTCGTAAAGTGAAGCCGATAAGTAAACGTAACACTGTGGAACTCTTCTTCATCATGCTATTAAAATAACAAATAACTCAACTGGTCTTGATGATAACACATACACATATACATATATATATGTATTAGTAAGTTATGCCTCGCAAAAAATATTGGTAGTAAAAAAAAAAAAAGTCTGCTTGTTGATTGATGGATCATAGGGAAAGAACTTGTAAATTAATTATTAATATACTTAAAAGAAAGAAAGAAAAAAAAAATCACATATACAGTATAATAAAAAGGGAACAGGCAGTTTTAGGCTGCTGATACTAACTTAAATTTTAGCATTTAGAGTCTGACCGAAAACATCTTGACTTGCGATTTTGTTTTTAACTTCAGCTTTGACTTCCCCAGAACCATTTCCTCTTCCCTGTGTGTAAATGGCAGAAAGCGAAAGAAAAGTGCAATATTACACTGTGGATGACCCAATTTCCCCTTATGGGGGTCAGTTTAAAACTGTTATCCATCAAGTATCCAAAAATCAAAACTAGTAACATTTGTGAATACATCATTTAAAACATTACATTTAGTTTGGTTAGCGAATGTTTTTTGGTCAGTCTTCACTTTAAAATAAATAGCCGATTAGTTTTCAGATTTAAACTAAATCAACCGATCAGAACAACCGATCAAAATCCCCTAAATAGTAACAGTCGCACAATAATGACCTTCAAGACATGCTTTGACCTATGCTGAAAGAGGACAAGCCAATACGCGATGCAATGCTACAGCTGCCTCATCGTCAAAATAATATAGTCCTCTCTCTGATTCCTTCCTGTACCAACATCACAACCTCAGCCATTCAAAGAGATCATACCTGTAAACATGCTCTCTGACCATCATTACATCAGTGAGACACATTTTATCCTTCATCTCACTTACTGCACCAGCTAGACGTAATACAAACCCTCTGTTTGTCAACACTCCCCTCAGTAGTATTCAGTCATGTTGTCCCAGGACAAACAATTCAAATCATTCCTCTGTTCCTGTGGGACAAGATTTCTACTGAATAACTGGCATAACAAAAGTCCGTTCTGACAAGAATATTAAATATCGTCCTAAATGACAGATTCATAGCAAAGACCTTAAAAACCTGAATACGGCAATAATAATTGAAACCTTCGCAAAATCAATATCAAACATAACTTAATTCAGTCTAATGTGGTTCTAGAAGAGCAAGATGCCCACTTTATGTTTCATTAAGGAGAACACCAGATAAAAAGAAAGAAACGTTGGAAGAGAATTACAGAGCGCGGAAACTTTCCTCCAAGGTTTCAATAAGCTGCTCGAACTCCCGAGATGCAGAGAGCGAACAGTCCAGAGTCAAGAAACAAGTTATTATGATGATGATGATGATGCACCTCTCAGAGCCACAAATCAGAAAAGATCAAACGATGGTGCGTTTGGTCCTGGCAGACAGTGGGCCCAGCCCTCAGCTCCAGGACATCAGTCTGACACACTCAGCTCCCCCCGTTCATCTCTGCAGGGCCTTTGGGTACGAGAAGACTCATGCGTCCCGTGGAGCTCGCTGCACTTTTGATCACCTCCATCCATCTGCAACACATCACAGCATGTTTCAGCACATCAAACATTCCTTCAAAATAGTGTTCATTTCGTTAACAAAATCTACGTTTGATGATGACCTTTTTTTCCATGACTAAGACGAGACGATAACGAGACAACACCAACGTCATTAAACGAAAACTCTGACTATATCAACATGCTATTTCATTGACGAGAAAAGACGAAACTAAAGCCTCTCTTTGTTTATGTCGAAAAAAGAGACGACAAAGCCGCTGTGAGTTTTCATGCTTGTGGTTGGCAGATATTAAGCAGAAAATATTAAGCAGCACAAATGGTTTCAAATTTGATTATAGTAAGAAATGTTTCTTGAGCACCAAATCAGCTATAAATAGATTTGTGAAGATCATGTGACACTGAAAACTGGAGTAATGATGCTGATTTTGTTGTTGTTGCAGAAATCATTTATCTTGAATTGTAATACTAATTTACAGTATTACTGTTTTTACTGATCAAATAAAATGCAGCTTTGATGAGCATAAGAGACTTCTTTCAAAAACACACAAAAAAATCTGACCGACCCCAAACTTTTGAACGACAGTGCACATTAATTCTACGAATTATCAAATTATACAGAGAAATCAATTGACAGCCCTAAAATTAATAAAAAATAAAAAGATTATATATATATATATATATATATATATATATATATATATATATATATATATATATATATATATATATATATATATATATATATATATATAATTTCTTATAAATTATGTTAAAAAATGTATTTAAATAACATTACCTTTCAAATGTATACTCGCTCTCTGCCCTGAAGAAGTAAACATGGGATTTGAACTGCAGCTTGAAGACGTACTCCTTATGGATACTATCCGATTCCCCTGGGGTGCTGACTGTGTAACCTAGCAACGGAAGACTGGCTAGAGGGAAGTCATCCTGGGACAAAAACAAGAATTAATTATTAATTATTCAGACCTCCTACAGGAAGTTTAAGCTTTCAGAATGAACATCAAATACATGATATCAAAGGGATGGTGCATATTTCAATACCTGATGTGTCTTGTAAAAGAACAGGCAGAAGTTGGTAAAGACGACCCAGAGTTTCTGCCAGCCGTTGCTGTTCTTGAACTTCCTTAGGAGGTAACCGGACAGCTGGTTCTGCAATGGAGCGCAACAGCAAGTTAAAACATCAACTGCTACAACAGCGTGGACCGTTAGTGCTGCATTAGTGTTTCATGAAATGTGTAAGCTAAGGGAGAGAGTGCCAATTTTCCAAATCAGTGGTTAAAAAAAGAAGAATGCATAATAGAAAGTCTCAATTTCACAGTGGAGCTTGTGCTCTATACCAAGCCCGTAACCACCGTAGACCTTGAGGGAAATAAGTCAACCGCTGCTCTGCTGCACTCCATTACGCACCGCTCTGTTTGTTGTAAGGATGGCAAGACGTTTTAAAAGTTGCATTTTTAGGCTGCTCTAACAGCGCTCAATGTCAAAATGATCGAGATGGCCAATTAAATCAAAGGAAGCAGGCCTTACTGTTCAAAGAAGACGAGTGCGAAATCCAACGTCACCTTTTTAGCAGTGAAAGAGTGTGTGGTAAGATACAAGTGGCTAAACATTTATTATTTGACAATGTTTACACTAGAAATGTTCAGCGATCGACAGTAATATACAGTGATGCAAACTACTATGAAATTTCACCGTTTTGAATTGAACATGTGCTATTTTTTACTTCATTCATGTAATTCTTAATTGAATGTGAAGAGATAAAAAATGTTTTGTGTTTTTTACATATGAGACATTCGAATAAGATTGAATGTATGCATATTTTAATATAAATATAATTTCAAATAGTCAAATTGATTACTTAATTACTACGTTCTTATTTATTTTAATTCTTTAATTATATAATTCCTTCAAATAAAAAGATTAATAGCACTTAAAGAGTTGACTAGCCATTGTATGAGTGACAGAGTTCATGAAGCGTAAACATCTTAATTACACACACACACACATATATACATATATACATATATATATATATATATATATATATATATATATATATATATATATATATATATATATATATATATATATATATATATATATAGTTTTTTAAAATAATGATTAAGAAGTGTATGCTTCGACTGTCACTCATGATACTATATATAGAGATATATAGAGATAGAGTTGTGTTATAATATTAGTTTTCTCCCCTTAAGAAATAATAATAACAGATAATACAATTTATTCTTTTCAATAAATTTGACTTAATGAAGACTTTTCTTTATTATAAGGACAGGTGTATCCTCGATGTATCTTTAAAACAAAACAAAAAATATTACAAATTAAAACCATGTCCTTCATTAGAAGAGGCATTTTTTTTATGTATTTTTGAACAAATGATTAAAACATGAAGCATGATGTAAAAAGAATGAAAAATGATATAAGATGTATTTTGATCATTGAGGATCACTCTTGAGGAAAACTGTATTTTAATTTGTGAAGTCTTCATATTCAGATGACGGTGATTATTACTGGAGGGGTTTTGACCCCACTGGTACCTGGTTCATGCGCAGGTAGTCATTGAGAGAAAGGTTCTGGTTTCTGTACCAGCACACATGTGTGATGGTGTTGGGTCTCTGGCCCTGACCGAGCAGGTACCGAGGGGGGAGCTCTGGAGACACAGCTGGAGAACTGAATACTGAGAGCAGGCAGGCAGGCAAACAGAGCACAGGCACAGGAAGAAGGACAGATAATGTGGTGGAGAGAAAGTGATGAAGACAAAAAGGGCAACAAGGAGCAAAAGAGAGGAAGAACAGAAGTGTGTTAGAATGTTAGCTTTCAATCCTTGAGTGGGAGTGAATTTCTGTCATAAAATGTTCATTAATTCAGTCACTTTCATTCCAAAAGGCAGTTACTGTTAACACAGAAGAGAGATGGACAAATAAAGAGGAAACAAATGTTACAGACATAAAAGAAAAACAAAAAACATGGAAGAAGGAGGTGGAGAAGCTACTGGATGCGGAAAAACTGGAAAATAAGGGTGAAGAAAGGAGACAGACACAGAAAAAAATCCACGAGTCGTTACCCCTCATCCACAAGCTTGGTTGCAGTCCAGACCTCAACAGCCAGATTCAGAGAAGTGTGTGTGTGTTCTTGTATATATAGTTTATTAATGTGTATGAATGACATGGTTATTAAACGTAAACATGATTTATGAAGACACTTAAAATGGCTTAAAAAAACAACAAAAAAACATAATAAATAGTGATTTTTCATAAAAAAAATAAAAAAATAAAAAAGGCAATTTTTTTCTGATAGGTTGGTTTATCATGGGTAGGTTTAGTGTAAGGGGATAGAATATACAGTTTGTACAGTATAAAATTCATTATGTCTTTAGAGAGTCCCTGTAAACCACATATTTGTGTGTGTGTGTGTGTGTGTGGGGGGGGGGGGGGCATGTCTGTAAAGCTCTAAACAGGCGAATCTCATGAAATATCTCAATTCAAAATTTAAAGAATTTCATTATTTAAATTCATTCTTAAACATTTAAGCTATTATTTAAGCTATTCATGATTACTTAAACTTTAAATATAATGATAGTATTTGTTGTACTGAATTAGCAAAAATTACATGAATTACATGAAAATAATACCCAAAATGTATGCATGTATGAATTATTTACGATAAAAAGAAATAGTTTGACTGACTGACGGACGAATGCATTCATTCTAAACAGTCCTAAGCTACGCTTCTTTTTCGATCGAAAATATTTGGTTCTTCTGATTTTGGTGTGAAATATGACCCACACATTTCTTTGTAAGATTGACCCAAACACATGCTAGACCCACATTCCTTCATTTCTACACTGCAGCTGTAGTCAAGACCTTCACAATCAGGCTTCATGAAGATATACATGAGTGTGTGTGTGTGTGTGTGTAAATGCTACCTCTACGGCTAGGCTGTGGTCAGACATAGAGACGCTGGTGTTGCGGTGCCAGCACACATGCATGGTGGTGTTGGCCCTGTGGTGGCTCTGCTTATCCAGAGAGCAGCGGGAGGAGTTCATGTCATCCTCTGACTCCTGCTCCAGAGACATCTCATCGGATGATCCTTATGATTGTGCGGAGGGAGAGGAGGAAAGGAGCAGAGAGGGGAGGGGCAGTTGGAAGGGGTGGGGTTTACATCTACTTCAGGATCAGTGATAAGGAGGCTAAGGGATAAAAACACACCGCGACCTGCACACGTGTGGACAGTGGAGGAGTATGTCGCGAGCAGGTTTGAGGTACTTACTGTTGGAGCGATCACACAGGCTTGGGTCCAACGGAAGATCGGATTTCTCCTGACATTTCTTTGACATTTCAATAGCCATGTTTAGATCTTCGATCCATTTGTTCATCTCTACTTTGGAGCTGTGGAGGAGAGAGAGAGACTCTTACTGAAATATGAACAAGAGACAAATATTAAAGTATATGTTTGTTTGAATTTAATATAATATACCTGTAATATAATATACCAGTAATATAATATACCAATAATATAATATAATATAATATACCAATAATATAATATAATATAATATACAGTTCAAAAGATTGGCATCTAAGATTTTTTTTTTAAATGTTTTTGAAATAAATAGCTTATGCTCACCATGGCTGCATTTATTTAATAGAGTAAAAACAGCAATATTGTAAAATTACAATTATTACAATATACAAAATAACTCTTATTTTAATAATGCAATTATTTTAAAATGCTATTTATTTCTGTGATGGCAAAGCTGAATTTTCAGAAGCCATTACTCCAATCTTCAGTGTCACATGATCCTTCAGAAATCAAATATGCTGATTTTTTATTTTTTTATTTTAATATCATCAACGTTGAAAACAGTTGTGCTGCTTAATATTTTTAAGAAAACCATGATACTTTTTTTCAGGACTCTTTTATGACTAGAAAGTTCAAAATAACAGATTTTTATATAATAATAATAATAATAAGATATTAAGATACTAGGGTTAAGTGTAGAGTTAATATTGTAGATTTATGATAGATTAAAATCTAATCTGGAACTGAATGATTTAGAAGGTTTAGTTTTGATGACATTTGCATTCTTGTGGTGATGAGGATGGAACAGCATACATTATACTCATATCCTTTCAGCTGCTCATGTAAATAAGCAATCAACCTCACAAAAAAAAACAACTAAAAATGTAGGAGATATAACAACAGGTTATAATATAATTAATTTTTAATAATTTTTATAAATAATATTTTTATAAATACATAGATGAATAAATATGTCAAAAGATAATATACATCAAAATTTATGAAATAAATACAATTGCAGAAAAAGTAATGCAAATGCATTTGTTATTACTGTACAGTTGAAATATTCAGAGTAGTGCATTTCCAAAAATTGTTAATGGAACAGTTTAAGGAATTAAACCCCAAATCTTTAAAATTCGTCATGATTCCCAAGGCCTAGTTAAACACATTGTGAAAGCTGTACTGAACTGTCCTTCACACACACTATGTCTCACCTGGCTGCCACCACAATGGTCCGCTGAGCAGAATATATGGTGAAACAGTGAGGGACAGACCACTCATTCTCACTCTCCTCCACCTGCGAAACATTTAAACACACAGTCAAGAGAGAGGCCTGCCAGTCAAACCAAAGGGGTCTGTACGACTAGCATTCCATGGCATCATGTGACTAATCCCTTCCCAATAATATCAATAATCTACTTGGTAACATCCTGACTACTGGTAATCCTTATTTCTATTGAAGCCGGGAAGGGATAGCAGAAGGGGCCGAGAGGGAAGTGGAAATGTTGTGGGCAGACTTTTGAGGTGCTGTTTGGGAGTGGGGGATTGTGGGACTGTCCTCATACTCACCGGAGCATCCAGCACAATGAGCTGCGGGTAGGAGCGAAGCACAGACAAGTCCATTGTAACAGTATGTATTGTAAATGTGTTTCTCATTAGGTAATATATACTACCGTTAAAAAGTTTAGGGTTAGTTAAAACTTTATTTTTAAGTCTATTATTCTCACTAATGCTGCATTTATTTGATTAAAATACAGAACAAACAGTAATATTGTGAAATATTATTACAATTTAAAATCAATTTTAAAACATAAAGATTTATTCCTATGCTGACAAAGCTGAATTTCAGCAGCAATTACTCTTCAGTGTCACATGATCCTTCAGATATCATTCTAAATACTGATTTTGTGCTCAAGAAACATGTCGTCTTATTATTATCAATGTAGAAAGTAGTTGTGCTGCATAATATTTATGTGGAAACAGTGATACATTTTTTCCAAGATTCTTTTATGAATATAAAGTTCAAAAGAACAGCATTTGTTTGAAATAGTTAAATCATGAACAACTTTACTTTTTGAACAAAGCGGATCAAAGTGAATGATTCAAAAACTCACTATAGTAATACAAAAACTGGTGCAAAGTTCAAAAGAACAGAATGTATTTGAAATATAAATATTTTGTAACATTATAAATGTATTTTACTGTCACTTTTGATCATTTTAATGTATCCTTGTTGAATAAAAATATATTTCTTTAAAATCAAAACCTTGACTCCAAATTTTTGAATGGTAATATAGTCTATTATTGGCTATGTTAATAGACAGCATGACATAAGGTGGAAAATAACATAGAATACTTCTTCGTCATTAACACTTGTAAACAGTCCTTGTAAGAGAAACTTTGAGCGCGAGTCTCGTATGAATTGTGGTCCACATTCAAATTCTAGTTAACGGCTGATACTGCAAATAAGGCCTGAAAGATCACTGCTCTACGAAAACAAAGCTAAGATGTGAGACAGAGCAGATGTTTAGAGAAAAAAGCCAGTGTAAACGTCATTTATCACCGCCTGCCTGTGTACTTTCATCTGAGAGAAACCCAGCTAGCCACATTAATTCTAACTTCGCTTAAAAACACCATGTTACTGAGAGAGCACTCTTCTCATGTTTAAAGATGGGCAAATCCTCTCAGCATAGCACTTGTGCAGACTGTTTGACAGAGTCATTTATCAAAAGGGCTTTTCAGGCAAGAGAGAGATGAGACTTATTGATGTGATAAAGATTCAACTGGTTAAAACTAAGTTGAAGTGTGTGTACTTTTTGCAGGCTATGTGGGTAAAAATAGCCCTTAAAAAAGTGTCACGTTGATCAGTCAAATAATTATGATTAATTTAGCTACCATCTCTTTAAAACAAGTATATTAAAATTAGTGCAGTTATGTCATGAACTTGACTGGAATAAAAAATAAATCTGTTGAGTGAATGATTCAAAAACTCACTAATAATATTAAAAAATAACACTTACGAGTCTCCATCTACTGGTGTAATAATGAAATGTACAGAAAGAGTCACCAAATGAATCACTGAACAAATCAGTCTTTTTGCTGAACTGAATCAAAAGACTTGAGTAACTGGGATGAATGAAATGAATAGACACTCATTGCCTCTCAATATGCTAACTTCCCAACTACATGTGAAAAACACTACAGCAAAAGAGTAGTATGACCAAATGTACAGTATTTGAAAAAAAGTATGCAAAAAACACCCGGATGACCTCCTACATCTGCTGGAAGTGCACATTCGATGAACACTTTTTCTATCCCATGAGACCACAGGAAAGCAGTCATGACTGGCAGGTAAGCGACACAACTGAAGCAGCAGGTCAACATCAGAAAGGCAACATGGAGGATGTGGTATGCATACTGCATACATACTATATAAGACAGTTGCAACTTAACCTCAAATGTATTACCTACTCAGACAGTATCTGATTTCGGACACATTCGTTTGTGTCATGTCAGGCCCTTTAGTGGGGTTGATTCAACTTTTGGAGTTGCCTTATGATTCTCAAGGCCTTTGAATCAAATCTTTTTGGGATAAACTCCCAGCCCTAACTGAACATCACTTGTTGAATTGAACATAACATGAGATCCTGTTTGAAATGAGCATCACTGCATAATGCATTCTTTTTCACATGCTATAGCAGTATGTAGCCTATTTTATCCAGTATGCAGTTTGTGAGAATTCCATTCCAAATATAATTCCTGGGAATACTCACAATCATCCCATGCAGAGGAAGCTGTCCATGAACTTTGAACTGATTGGTTGCAGTCACCCCTTTGCTTGTGTACAGCAGCATATCTGAAAACTTAAGATACAAATGTTTTGGTCAGCACAGACAGAAGTTAAATTAAAAACCACCAAAACAGACTAAAAGTTCAATCTTACAAGAAAAAACATCCTCTGCTGCAGACCCTTCTTGGTGAGCTTGTAAAGACAACCTTCCCTGACGAATTCCTGGAGAAGAAGCAGGAAAAAAAAAAATCATTTGTCATTCACAGGGCTGCAGATTATCAACTGTCCTTTGAGATTTTATTAAAACGGTACACAGACAATTACTGTAATTAATTATAATGCAGCAAACGGCAACTCCAGATTCCCAGGAACTCTTCATTTTGTAAGATATGTGAGACTGAATCTATGATGTTTGCAGTATTGGTTCAGCGCCCTAACCACTACATTACTATCATCCTGCAAGTGGTGTACCACAAATCTTAGGGACGAGGAATGAGAAAAAGCAGTGTATTGTTTGTATTGAGGTCAATATCTTCGAGCTTATCGATTTTTCTTTTATCTTATAGATTTCTGCCATTTAAAAAGTGTAAGTCTAGCACTGAAGCTTCATTTCAAACTACTTAGTAAACATCCACCCGCTTTGACTAACCAAAACAAAACTTTATGTACAAGGTGATAACAACTCACTCTTCCTGGAGCCGTGAGGTTCTCAATGCCAATCAGATCCCTCTGAAGTTCTGTCAGCTTCTGAAAGTTCTCCAGTCGAATCAGACTGCTCTGCAGCTGAGCAGCAATCTCTGCAACTTCTTTCAAGGCCTCTGCAGAAATTGAACCAGTTTATTGAGTTTATTGTCATTGTCAGATAAAAAAAAAAAAAAAAAAAAAACATTTGAGATTTATCTGGGTGCAGGTCCACCTCTGCAGTCATCGTAGTCTCTGTGCTGTGGGGCGTAATGCTTAGACAGACGCTCCAGGATGAGTTTGTAGTGCATCAGTCTCTGGATGGGTTTCAGCAGGAAGGTGTTGAGGGGTAGGTAGCACACCTTCTGTAGCTCAAACTCTTTATACACCGTCTCCAACTTCTTCACACGCTTCGTGGCTTTCTCAAGCTCGGTTAACACCTCATCGTGCTTCTGCAGGTAGCCTGTGAACTCCTAAGGATATGAAGGCAACAACCCCATGACATAAGTTATGAATGATCTAAATATGATCTTAAATTATAGACCATCTTTGGGAGTTTATACCAAAAATTGAAGTTAAACTCAAAGTTGTTCTTGTTTGTAGAACCAAACTATACCCTCACCTTCAGAGCACACATGTTGCGCAGCATTACATCTCCAATTCGTTGGTAATCTCCTTTTACATGAGCGTTAGAGCGCCCCTCCCTGTAAACGTGAAAATCATCAATATTTAAGGCAAAACATTTTTCCAATCATTAAGCAAATGAAAACTTGTATGTCATTGTCATATGTCAACAAGTTACATTGTGATAAATGAGAAGGACAAGTACCAGAGAGCTAGCCTTTGGTCAATCTCTTTGAGAAAGCCTCTGTGGAACTCATATATGGGGTCGATGTTGGAGAACAGGAGGGTCATGAGACCCTCAGGCATTGCGTTCTCTTTAATCACTGCACTGCGGAACCACTACACACACACACACCAAAGATTAGACAGTTCAAAGCCAGAAATCATCAAGAACACATCAAAAGAAAGACACACACATCCCCCCTAATTGACACAACATACAGTATACATTGTACAGACTCTACAGCACTCTTCTCCAGACAAGCCCCACACACTAAACTTGTTACACTCATGAGTCACGAGCGTAGCTCTGCTCACCACTGTGATGACCTCCAGATCCTTCAGGTAAGTCCGTTCTGTTGTCAGAATCTCTTTAGCAATGAAGTAGGCTTTGTCCGTGGGATATCTCTGAAAAAGAAAGCATACTTTGATTAAACCCTCAAAACACTTTTTATTTGGCAAGTTAAGTCAATTTAACCAATTAAAGTTCTATGAAATAATTGTAAAATGTAGAAGTAGAGCATGACTTTTAAATATAAAATGTAAAAGTTCATGTAGAACATATAATCAAGAAGACTTGGTTCTTAGACTTAGATTAACTTAGAACCTAGAAGTTAATGTAGACCTCAAACTTAGAACTCAGAAGTTAACATAGAAACTAATGTAGAATGTAACCTCAAACACAGAAAGCTGAATTTAACTTAGAAATAAATGTGGCTTTGAACTTAATGTAGTTCTTATAATATACAGTAGAACTTAGAACATAAACCCAGAAGTCAATCTCTAAGAAGAGCCTAGAATTTAACTTAAATTAGCACAGTTTAGAACTTAGAAGTTATTGTAGAACTGATAACATATCACTGAAATTAATGTAGAACTGAAAATAGAGAATATAGAAATAAATGTTAAAGCTAGCCAAGAACACATTGTACAACCTCGAACAGAGAACCTAGAATTGAATTTAGAAATGAACATAGCTTAGAAATTAGTAAATTAATTTAGAACCTAAAACGTATCTTTGAAATGAATGAAGAACTTGTATAACTTAGAATCTTTCCCCCGGTTTCACAGACAAGGCTTGGATGAACTAGAGTGGTGGACACATAAATTTTGACTCTTTTAGAATTGCCTTTGACCGCTTCAGAGAGGCTGGCTATGGGCATGCACGAACATGTCCTTAAAACAACCCTTAACGTCCATTTTCAAAACTGTGCAACTCACCGAGTGGTTAGTGGTGTTCGTTGATGATTAGAAACAAATATATCGGCGCAATGTATGATTTCAATCCGTGTTATTTGCTATAGTGGAACTATTTTTTCAGATACCTCACAAACGCGTATAAACTTCCGCTCGATATTTGAGTCTGAAGCACAGTAATATCAACGAGCAATGAGTCCTCCAACAGAAATCAATGGGATTTTACAAAATGCCAAATAAAACACGACAGAAACTGTATTTCGCTACGCTACTTGTTTTGGAACATCAACGAATATCACTAACTACTCGGTGAGTTGCACAGTTTTGAAAACGAACGTTAAGGGTTGTTTTAAGGACATGTTCGTACATGCCCATAGCCAGCCACTCTGAAGCGGTCAAAGGTGATTCTAAAAGAGTCAAAAAGTCGAGACAGGACCCATCGTCAAAATTTCTGTGTCCACCACTCTAATTCATCCAAAACAAACTAGAAAATAGACTCAAAATGCTAAATACCAGAATTATCCTTTAACAAAGAAATTAGAAGTTAGAACCAAACCGTTAACACAGAACCTAGAAAAGTAAGGCAGAACCTAGAACTCATTTCAACTTAACTTGGCAATATTTAAAGTTACTATTCAAGTAATATTTGAAGAGAAATATTACTTGAAACTTTAAATATTTAAAGTTTCAATGTCTGATAGATCTATAAAAGCTGAGGGCACACCAAGGTTAAGCTAAAAAAAAACTTCTAAAACACCCCTCAAATCTACAATCTATCAATGCAAGCTAAATGGTCCTTTCCAATTTCCTCATCCGTGTTAATCAAACCCAAGCATGCCATGAGCTGGGCTTAAACAGAACATTTTTTCAGCTCTTATTGAGGCCTGGGCAGGTCGGCATGCGATCAGTGTACCTTCCTCCTGCCCTCTTCGTCTTCCTCTAGTCTGGCGGTGCCCACCTCATTCAAGATGGGGCTGTGCAGGGGCGAGGGTGACTGGCCGGGAAGACTGAGGGTGGACATCTGGAAGGAGGGCGACAGACACAGAGCACCCTTGGCATTGAAGGGAGACAGCTGTGGGCTGTCAATGGCTGTCAGCGAGTCTATGGGATGGAAAAAGAGAGGGAGATAATACTGTTAAGATCACCAGCATAATGAAAATTATGGTAATAATATTAAAGACAAATTAGGAGTTTAGTAAACACCCATCAACCACTCTGAACATGCTAGCAACCACTAAGAACAAGCTATCAATTGCGCTAGCAACTGCAAATGCACTAAAAACTACAAGAAATTCTTCATGCTTCTTGTCAATTCAGTAAGCCTGTCCTGAATCTGACAGATCAAACAGACCATTCAAAGTGCTAATAACATAACATGGCAAATTTTAGAAAACATTTGGTCAACAAAAAAGGCATTTACTTCAGCTATTTGGACAAAGCAGTACAGCAAAAGATATGACACACCAGGACACATGGCCGGTCCCAGACTTTTTTAGCCACTTTTTGTAGTGCAATAAACACGCAGTTAGACAAAAATCACATCTATTTCCTTTACCACAGACTATTTTATTTAAAACAAAAGATAAGAAACCTGAAAACAAAAGCAAGATAGCACTACGCCTACATAAAGAGGGACAAATATGAGAAGGGGGAAATGGTTTCTTCCTCAAAGAGGAGCAGGTCACGGGGGAAAACAAGAATGTAGAGGCTGGGCATAACCAAGGAACTCCAGATAGAAAAAGGTGGCTTTACGACCCGGAAATAATTCCTGCAAAGGATTATCAGCAATACTGCTGGGCTGGTGAGCCGGCAGTGGTTTACAGTTTAACTGGAGTGTCCCAGCGGGGATGACATAGGAGAAGAGGGGAGGGAGAGAGGGGGTCTGGAGCCGGGGTTTGGCAGCTAGCCTAAGCAAACAGCGCTCTACACTAGATC
The DNA here is from genome assembly GCF_949319135.1 of Squalius cephalus. Classification (NCBI taxonomy): domain Eukaryota; kingdom Metazoa; phylum Chordata; class Actinopteri; order Cypriniformes; family Leuciscidae; genus Squalius; species Squalius cephalus. Next base: position 18,070,279 of record NC_137131.1, read on the forward strand.
GAGGCTGTGGAATGTAGCATAAGAAGTGTATCTGAAACTCTAAAACAACAGAAAGACTCATGCTAGATTGTGCATATTTCCCCATTTTGTATCAAATCCTAATGGTAGTTCATTATAGTTATAAACTATAGATGAGAAACAGATGTATCAGAACTATTTGTAAACTAGCAACTTGTAATTATTAGCAACAAACAATATTAATCTTGAGCTATTGCACAAAGTAATCATAAACAGGGTATTTTATATACACTTTTGTGTACAGTATCATCTGTTGTTCAGAAATGAACAGATTAGAACATACATGTAAATATATAGACAAAATAATAGAACTGAATTCCTATTTAGTAACTTATGTATTACTAAAAAGGATAAAAAGACAGACCTTTGCAATGAGTGAAATAAATTCTTATCTTGACTTATCAGTTAAACATACATAATGGAGACCAGTGTTGCTATTAAATAAAACTAATAAAAATGTATTATAATATATAAGTTATAATGATATAAGTTTTGTGAGATTTAGATAAAAGGTGTGTTTATATACAGGTATATATAAGGTAGTGAGGTATATACACTGCCGTTTGGAGTCAGTAAGGTTTTTTTAACCTTAATATTTTAAATATAAAAATAAAAGGTTATTTAAATTTAGATGGAGACTATATTTAAGTATATATATATTTACTGAAATGCAACATGAAAGTAAATTAAATCACAGGGTCAACAAGGAATAAACACAGGAAGGCAAATGGACATCTGATATGGTCTCAGCATTAGCACTGTTTACGGATTTTGCGAATTTATTTCCGGGTGGCTGGTACAATATTAGCAAACACGTTCACTTAAGATTTGTACAAGATTAAATTACTTGAATTAGTATATACCAGGGCATTATCCAACACAGAACTTAGCTTTCAATGCCATACCCATGATCTTGCAACATCTAACATACAGATAGAAGGATCAGAATGATGCCAGACAGTCTCCCGGCCTCTGCCATTATGGTGCTAGTTTTAACATTGTGTTCCTACTTTCCTGCCCATCGGCTTGATTTTCTCTAAGACTTTAGCTGTGAGTTCCACCACAAACTAAGAAATGAAGATAAATAGGTGGCTCATGTTGTTGACAGTGGCACTGATCCATGCCATTGAGAATAGCTCCTTAAATATAGAACTAATCAAAATAACACTGCAAACCACAAATCCTGAAAAAACGATTAAGGTCACATCCTCATAAAAAAAAAGCATTCCAGCAGTTTAAGAAAACTGTATTAAATTTTAATGAACACCATGGTTAAAAAAAATATTAGGTATAGACACAGGTTATAAGAGGGGCTAATGTAACTGATGTTTGTTAAGTCATTCGATTCACAAAAAAGTCTGAAATCCCAGTTACCCAAAAGTATTTTTTTTTATTTCAAAGGGGAAATATATGAAATGCACACACACATAAGTAAACTATTTTCACATTAGTACATTAAGGACGTTGTATTTGCATTAATAGCTCTTAATTTCAGATTTAAATTTACAAAAATATGTATACTGAGGAAGCAAAAAGCAAAGCACAAGGCAAGTAAAGAAAGGTAAGGTGAATCTGGTTACGTTCTCTCTTATTAAATCCCACAAAGCACTTAGAATACCTCATTTATATATATTTATATTACATATAACATTTCTGATGCAGTATTGTGATTAATTGTGACTTTTGTGATATAATATAATATAATAATAGTATTTCTATTTGAAATGCTTTAAACTTTCATATGAAAAGCCAGATAAACTATATGATTTAATTAAATAAGCTTCTTTAACTCCTCAAAAAACTTAATTAATTGGACCAAATCTGTGCAGAGGTCACTTAACATCAGGTCTGACTCGGCACCCAAACATTAAAAAAAAAAATTGTTATAATAAATACCGAAAACAAAATGCACAATAATACTATTTTAATTTGAGACTCCTTCGATAGCAATGACAGTTTTACAATAGTACATTGTAAGAAATGTTCCCTACCAATAACGTTTATTTTGCATCTCTTATAAGAAACACTTTTTTTTTTTTTAAGCGCCAAGATTTTAAGCGTGCATGTAAACAAATCATAAATCTATCTCTGGGGAGAAAAAAAATGGTGGACTTCATTACTTACTAAGGACTGAATCTACCATAAAAAGGATGTATCATCTGTTTTAAAATGAAGTGCTATGGTATAAACGGTATAAATCATAACGATACATTATAATAATCATGATCCATGATATGGAAAACGCTCTTCATAGACAGAGTGAAGTTAAAACACTGATCGAGCACACTAAATTAATCCAAACTCAAGAGTGGCACATCGGTCATGTAACTAAAACACATCCACAATAGGAGATACTGACGCATTTGAAAGGAACAAGACCTGAGTTAAATTAAATAAAAAGTGTTTTCATAAAGATAAAAGAGGTCTCCTCTTATAACAGTGGCTTTGTGTGTTAAATGGACAGTTAAATCTAAACTATAACAGCCCTCACAAAGCAAGAGAGAAGATCACACATGCTAAGATTGGACCAGAAACATTATGGGAATCCATTAGTGTTGGCCAAGTAAAAACAGCAAAAATTCCTGAATTGTTTACTTTGTTAATAAGAAAAGATGTTACTTTTTACTTCATAGGTCACTTTATAAAGTAGGTTTGGCAACAATAATGGTCAATACAAAGAGAAAGTCAAAGTCATTGTGTCCATGATGGGAGATCTGATGTGAAGGAAGCACTGTTAGGTGGATGGCCAAATGGTGTCTTGCCCAGAGTTTAAGAGCAGCCCAGGCCTGCCCTCGCTTGTGGGAGTAGAGAGAGGCTCCTGCAGTTTTAAAAACTAGGATGCAAAGAAAAAATAAACGGGCCAAATGTGCTCTCAAAATGACAATGAGAATCAATTCTTATGGTTAATACTAAAATGGTTGTTCTTTACAACAAAATTGTTCAAAAAGAGTTTAGTTTAGTTTTGGGTGGTATTCATTAAATGGGACTGCTAAAGAAATGCAAAGGACAGAAGTGAAGCAGAGTGATATGCCAGGATATTAAATGGGATTTCAAGAAAATAAGTGGAAATGACATCAATACAAAGACGCAGTCTGCATTTCATCTTGGGCTCATAGAACTCAATGTACTCATGGCAATCAGACAGTGTTATTCACTCCAAACCCCAGAACAGAAACCTAAGGCATTTGTGTGGTCTGGATGTCATACAAAAACACAACTGCACAGAGCTGATGTTACCTATTAAGGCACTGTGTAATACTTTGTATTATTAGGAGTGCCTTTAATTTGAATGTATTAGGCGAGGCATTAATAAGCAAATAAAGATCAAGTTAAAACCTTCAAAAGAGACACCCAAAGGTAATAAGCACAGACAAAAGATTCAAGTGCATCGAAAGCAAACCTGCAGTATAAATCAATGAGAGAGGACAGAGTAGAGACACAAAAAAGACAGTTAAAAAAAAAAAAAAAACACTTCACTGAATTATAATACCTGAATCATGTTTCTGAGGCTATTTTGGTATTTTCTGATACCAATTTTGTATAAAGCAAATAAAAGGCACAAACAAATCGTTCTTAAAACTTAAAGTAAGAAATGTTCACTACATTCACAAAAATATGCCAGAACCGGTCGTACTGTTAATGATAGAGACGTTTTACATTATCAGACCATAATTATAATAGGGACGATTAACTATGACTCTGGTTTTTATAGTTCCACATGCTCCTACGCGCATACAATACTGTGCATGAGGTTAGAAGTTCTATATTACATTCACTTTCTTATCAGTGGTATTGACAGCACATTACAATACTCAACCACTTACATTCGTCGATGAAAGCAAAAATCTACACTACTGGCCAAAATTTTGGGGTCAGTAAAAAAAAAATTAAGAAGAAATTAATTTTATTCAGCAAAGAACCATCAAATTGAGTGTCCGTAAAGACATTTGCGTATGTTACAAAAGATTATTTAAAATAACTAACTTTATATTCATCAAAAAATCCTGAAAAAAGCATTACGCTTTCTACAAAAAAAATTGCAGCACAACTTTTTTTTCAACATTGATAACATTAAGAAATGTTTCTAAAGCCCCAAATCAGTAATGGCTGCCGGATATACAGATATATATTACATTTTTTAAATTATAATAAATTTTACAGTTTTTACTGTATCTTTGAACAAATAAATGCAAGTCATGGTAAGCATAACACCGTATCCTAACCAGACGTGACATGACATGCGATAAAAGGTATATTTTTCATGTTAATCAGAGTTTTTGTCCTAACCAGCTGTGATATGTGGCAATTCTATTTTAGAAACGGTTTCCATGTTTCTGCGATGTCGCGGCTGGCACGACAACATACAAAAGTCTGACAGTGATAATCTCAGGTACTGTTTATTTGGTTGATTTAATGTTAAAAGCATCTAATAAGAGTCTGAATGTCATCTTGCATGACCTTTATAGCCGTACTGAATCGACAATGGATCATTCACTTCAGATCTTGAAAATAAATGAAAGGAAACAAGAACTTTTAACTGTGAACTCAATATTAACAAGCAAGTTTATTCTAAGAAAAAGATTGTTTCAGTCACTCAGTATGTATTTTTAATTGTTAAAATGGTGTAAGAGTCGAAAGTGTCGGCCCACACGCTCTTCTGATAGGCTGTGATTTTTTATTGTTTTTATAGTGTCTAAGGTGATGATACACAGGGTTACTTTTTGAGCAATGTTGCTGGGCAATCTTGCTGAGCGATTGTTGCTTGGGCACTTTCCCATTGAAAATGAGCAATAAATTTCTATCTGGATACTTTAGATCGGTCCTGGGCCCTGTGTCTCATCTGGTTTCCCGTTGACGGCAACATTGCCCAGCAACATTGCCCAAAAAGTTGCCCTGTGTATCATCACCTTTAGTCGCTTTGCGTCTGATGTGGCCAGATAAATTGCTTGTTGCTGGAATCGCATCGCGTCTGGTTAGGAAACGGTATAGGAGACTCCTTTCAAAATGTTTTTTTTTTTTTTTTTAAATCTTACTGACCCAAACTTTTGAACTGTAGTGCAAGCTTCTACATTTCTTTACATGCAGAACATGGGTTAATGGCTACAATAGTCTACAACTAAAATCGGAAAAATTAGGCATCAAAGGCTTACACTGCAAAGCAACATGCACAGATCTGAACTTAAGACTCAAAATATAAAGTCAAAATGCAAAATTTGAAAATGAGATTTAAAAATGGCTCAAATCGGATGCCAAAAGAGTGCTTTTGGCGTTTACACACAAGCAACAATGTCCAATCTGTGCCAGTGATCGTGTGTAAATGCAGCCATATAGTCCAATAAAATAAGAGATGCACACATGTCTAAAAGTTAAACAGCAGGGGGCAGAGTGGAGCGAACAATTCTAAAGTAACAAACACAAAATTAACTTCGGCTCAAATTTGCTTTTAAAAGCAAAGGCTGTCAGCTCCACTGCTAATTAAATCACAGCCCTGAGTAGAGTGGCTCACTACTGGAATAGGCTCATGCAGTTATCCTGTTATGAAAGTAGGCTACCTTTACAAGCATGTAAATCTCATCTTAGTGATGTGTATTTTTCCTTATTCATATTCAAGTGAGTTTTCCTCTTCAGACAAATAAGTTCAGTGGTTGAATGAATATTTGAACTTGTTTTCGGATCCCTTTTAGGTCAAAACATTTAAAGGGACAAGAACTGCAAGAACCCTCAAAAAATATTGCAAATAAACATATGATGAGCTTATAATCAAGTCAAAACTTGACAAGTTAAAATTGTCAATTAAACTTAACCTTTGGTTTAGATTTCCAGTTGAATACCTATAAATGCTAATATATATATATATTTTTTTTTATGTTTACAGCATGATATTTTAGTAAAAGATTTGATGTTCACTTTGAGTAGTTGGGAAGTTCTTTACTCAGAAAGAAAACTTTCTGGCTTTAAATCTACTAGATAAAACTGATGTGTGCCATTATCTTATATGTAATGCATACAGCTATTATTGCATTTCTTGCAGCCCTAATATGGAAAAAAAATAATCACGGAACATGATTAAATGTTCTTTTCTAAGCTTCAAATGCTCATAAATTTGAAAGTTTATAGTTTTGTGTTCATAAAGTGGTACGGATATCACAATTCTAGGCGATATATCCATTTGATTTTCCCCTTCAAAAGGTCACAGCGCAACTTGTAGCCATCCAGACTACCAAGATTAAAATGTCAAACTAAACAGTTATAATAATTGAACTATATAATCTGAAAAATATAAATGAATCATATGACCCTACAAGAACTTACAGCACATGATTCAAGAACAATAAAAAAAAGAATGAATTAACACCAAAGAGAGATAGATAGAGAGAGAGAGAGAGAGAGAGAGAGAGAGGAAGTACACTGGAAAGCCACGTGAGAAAAAAAGGGGTAGATTGAAGCGCTAACAGGAAGTGCCAAAACTATAAGAACTGATTATATCAGGATGAGGTGGAGAATTAAGTGCTTGGTCATGTTCTGTATTAAAAACCACCAATACTGTTGCCGTTTAATGGGGGTCACGCTACATTTTAAGATGGGTGGGGCCTGGCGGGGTCTCCCCAATGCTTAGAGCCCTGAGATTTTGGCATTCCAGCAAGAAGCTGTCTAAATCTGCCTCACTCACTAGTGGGTTGCTGAAGAAGAGGTTATGATCTGGAGGCAGACCTCCATCCGACCCCCAGTCAGAGTCGGAATCGGAGCTGCCGTCAGCCGAGCCCTCTGTGGCTGTGGGCGGATAGCTGAGCTGCTCCAGCTGCTCCACCAGATCATTAAACTGCATGGCCGAACTGTCTTCCGAACGCACCGAATACGCAGGGAAGTTAACCATCGAACTGGCCTCAGAAAGGTTCTCGGAACCAGGCAGACGCAAGGAGGATGAAGAGTCGGGTCCTCCAAAGCCGAGCGAGAGCGAATCGCCGGCAGAACCTATAGGAAGGTTATCCAGCGAGCTACACTCGGAGCGGTTGTTAACCAGGGAACTGGTCTCAGATCGGCCGAAGGCACTCTCTGAGAATGCGTTAGCGTTGCCGTTAAGGTCCTCGAGACCGAGACCATATGTAGCGGGCGGCACGGAGATTCTATCGCCGTATTCGAATCTCTCAGCACCTTCTTCGTCAAACCCATAACAGTAGGCTTCCGCACCACCAGCGTAAAACGAGATTTCAGCTGGATCATCATCTATATACTCTTCGCTAACATGCAGCTGATTGCAGGCACTTGGAATCTGGTACGACATCTGTTGGACGCGCATTAACTCCGCCTCAAACGCTTCAGGTGTGAAGAAACCCTTTTTCGTCCCAACGCTTACGCCACCCACCCCTACTCCCTCGCTATCCTCATTGCCATTTTGGGAGGGCCGTGCACTAGAGGAACTACTCTCTACACACACAAACGAGGGGCCGCAGTCTCCTGCTGCCTGGATATGAGTGGCACCTGGGAAGGCGTAGGTGGATTGGGAGTTCTGGATGGAGTCCTGCTGAGTTGGGCTGGGGGCTCTTGGAGGCTGCTGCATCTGTTGGAGATTCAGAGGCTGGTTCGGGGTCTCTGTCCGCATGGGTAAGCTGGGGGCATGCAGGGAGTGGAAGGAGGCGGTGACAGAGGAAGGACACACTGGAGCCCTTAGACTGTCGTTAAAAGACAGATTCTGAAATGGATGGGTAAGGTAAAGAGAGTGGATGAAAACAAAGTGAGTTGTTTTTGTTCTTCATAGTGGTATTAGTTGTCATGAGTTTGGTTGGATGTGTCCCTGATCTTAGGCTCTACTGACCTGTTTGAGCACATCGGAAGCCAAGGAACGTGTCGACATGCGAATCTTACTGTTCCTCCTGTAGAAACAGCATAATCAGTGCAAAGCAGATAACAGAGAGAGAAGCACCACAACAAAATGGCTTACGAAAAACGGTCCAATATGCAGTATAAAACAGGTTTCATGTGAGACTTTGAAAAAAAAAAGATTTACCTCTGGTAAGGAGTTCTTCTCAACCCGCTGTCCCTCACATACTCAACAAGCTGTTTCTGCGTCCTCCCACTGTTACATATACACAATGCATTTTAACAAACCAAGTCAAACATTCTATTACCTTTAAGTAGGTGTAGGCAGTAAAAGCCACAATTTATATTCACAATATTCTTAAAAAATTATCTTATGCTCACCAAGGCTGCATTTATTTGAAATACAGTAAAATATATTTAAAAAGACTTATTTCTATTTGAACAATTTTCTATTTCTAAGACTATTACATTTCAAAATGTAATTTAATCCTATGAATTTTCAAAAACATTTCTTATTATTATTATCCATGAGGAAAACAGTACGGATACATTTTTTTGTGGAAACCGTGATCATATTTTTTTAAGGACTCTTTAATGAAAAGAAAAGTTCAAAAGAACAGAATTAAAACATTAAATTTCTTTACTGTCACTTTAGATACATTTTTTTGAACAGTCAACAAAACAATGCAAAGAAACAACTTTATCAATAAACAAATTATTAAAAAATTGTTTAAACGATATGGATAGCCTTCCATGAAATGATGAAAACCTTTTTGGTGACTTATGCAAGTAACTTGCAGTACTTGTTCAGTAAGTGAGGCAGATGTTAGTGAGTTCACTCAGTGAAGGTTTCTTCTAACAGATTGAACTAGTATCTCAGGAAGTCTTTTTGAACAATTCATTAAAATCAGCTCATACGAATTGGACTACAATGATTGGGCTGTATGTTTTTGTTCTGTTAGAAACTCCCACGGCCTGTTCACCGCAAGGACGATGACTATAATGATAACACTATTAGCATCCACACCAGTGCACAATATTGTTCTGTTCATTCTAAGCATGATGCAGTTTTGTCGCCTGCCACTTTAAATGTTCGAGCTCTGAAAACAGGATGGACTAGGATGGTTTTTTATCGTTCATCCTTGGTGTGAATGGGCCATAAGCAGCAGTGCCAGAAACACTGGCATAATCACAATCGAAGTGATTCTCGATCATAGCACATGTGTACCTGTATCTGAAGGAGGATCCTCTGCTGAAGAAGACGGCTTTGGATTTGGGCAGAGGCTGGTCTAAGAGACGGAAAAACGAGTGATGTTCCACACAGTTCTTCCAGAAGATCTTGCACTGATCTCGACTGCCCATGAGAAATTCCAGCGTATCCTGATGAGGACCCTGTGGAACGAAATGTTGATCAGTCACTGAGAAAAGATTGATCTTAAGAACTTCCATCTCAGATGAAAGGCAACATGAGGAAACATGTGGTCTTAATTCTTAGCAACCCATGAAAGTGATCCAGACAGAATAACAAACGTCACTTGGAATACATTTAAAATGTTTACATAAGATGTATAAGATGGCCTCATCCAACTAAACTCCAGAGCTCGAAAACATTACTTCTACGTCTTATTATGTGTCAAGTTTTTAGACTGATTTCACTGCTTTGTATTTCTCCAAAATTGTGTCTTTTAGTGAGTCAGAATCAGAAAGAGCTTTATTGCCAAGTGTGCTTGCACACACAGGGAATTTACCCTCCAGCTTCCAGTACACACATATAAATATAACAAGACACATTATAACATTAAAGTATAAAAAATATGCATGTACTGTCATTCTGACTGAGTCTTTTCTCATATGAAATTGTTTCCTTGTCATGTTAGACTTTTTCTGTCCCTTTTTCTTTGAGGTAGTGTCTACTGCATGTTTGTAAATGTACATATAATAATATTATATATAACAATATATATAATATTGTAAACGTGATACCTACATGGACTTCTGGGTGCAGTTTAATTAGAAATCGTTTCCTCTTGAAGCTCAGCTTCCGAATCTTGGACCAGTTGAAGGTGTTAATTTTGGTGTGGCCCTGAAAAATAAAAAGATAAATATTTATAATAAAATAGATATAAAACAAATAAATGCATATATACACACACCTGTGACTACATTTCAGATGACTTCTATATTATTGTACTATATAACGCACTAAAAATGCACCAATATTTGGAGTAGACTAAAATAATTTTGGACTAATAATAATAATAATAATAATTTTTAGAGCTCTAAGGAAGCAATTATATTCACTAAGAAGTTAAAGTTGTACATGTACCTGAAAGACCTGCAGGCCCATGTGTGCTACAGCCAGGTTGATCTTGGTGCCTTCTCGGTCAGCAGCGGGATGAAAGCGTACCCCATACATCTCCAGTTTACGTGCAATCTCCAGGACCTGGAAATCCGATTCTGCTGGGGTCTGCCCCCTACAGGCGAGGGCGCAAAGACAAGTGAAACATATTACCACAGCAAAAAGAATTTGGGTAAAGGATCATTTGTTGACTAGAATAACATTTTATAGGCTTTATAACTTTGAAAATTAATAAGACAAAATATCATCTATACCCACTTTACATTAATTTTTATATTTTTGTATTGCCAATGTGTGAACAGCTTGTAACGACACTTAAAAATGAGACCTTCCCTGACTTCCTAGCTGGTCTATGAAAGCCTGTAGACTGATTTTTATCTGATTCGTACTGGTTTTGCCAGGATAATCCAAAAGATGTAATGGTTACGCGCGTTCCCGAGATCCCCTTTTACGTTCAATGACACATGAATGCTAATACAATGTTCAGGATAATGCTAAAAGAGTCATTTTGTACTGTACTGTAATTGTGCGTTTATTTTGTTATTGATAAAAGCGCACAGCACATAATTAAATATTAATCTAAATGTCGCTCTCAGCTGCCTGGACGGCATCTGGATGCTCGTGAACAGTTTATTGCTGCAACAGTATTTCCAAATTCTGGAAAAAGTGGAAAAATAACTCCACTGTGAGTATATCGGGGCATTAAGTCACGTTCGGTCTCTTGTGCATTATGTATACGAGCACAAGCAATAAGTTGCTGGCTGCAGTTCACTAAACGGCCACCTGTATTGCTCTTAATATATTGTTAACCATCCAAACTGTAATCCTCTGTAAGGTCGGTGCAATATTGTATTGTATTGTATCGTACTATATTACCTTATATTTTGAAAAAAGTATCATGCTCATTAAGGCTGCATTTATTTGACTGAAAATACAGCAAAATTGTGAAATATTACAATTTCAAATAAAGGTGTTCTATTTTAATACATTTTAAAAATGTAGTTTATTCCTGTATGATGCAAAGCTGAATTTTCAGCATCATTACTCCAGTAATTAGTGTCACATGATCCTTCAGAAATCATTATAATAAGCTGATTTGGTGCTTAATAAACATTTTGTATTATTATCAATGTTGAAAACAGTTGTGCTGCTTAATATTTTATGGAAAAAAAAAATATTATATCAAATTCAAAAGAACAGAAATAATATGAAATAGAATTTCTGAAACAATGTTTAGTGCCACTTTTTATGCATCCTTGCTAAATAGAAGAAATATTCATTTATTTAAAATGTATATGTATATAACCTTACTGACCCCAAATGGCAGTGTATACCTCACTACCTTATATATACACTTGTATATAAACACACCTTTTAAATCTAAATCTAAATCTCACAAAAGTAATATCCTCCCATTTCTAAGCAAAGTTTGGGGGGATGGCCAGATATATTCCATTAATGTTGTATAGCGTTCTGGCTAATCCTGGGCAAATGTTAGAGCAGAGCCAGATCATTTTGCAATTTTGCTCATCCTTTAAGCTGTTCAATCTGCTTAAGCCCCTCCCCTTCCCTTGTGGCCGTATGGCTAATAAAAAGCCTTGAGCCACTGGATTACAACCACAGCCTCACATAGCCACTGACACAGCCGACCTGCAATACTTCTCTCACACCCAAAGCCTCAGATTAAACCCACCGGAAATGCATCATTACAAAGAGCCAAAAACACAGGGCTCATATGCCTGAGATCTTACAAAAAAAAAACTTCATATTTTGTTTTCATATTACCTCAAATCTCTTGTTTTATGTACATTTACAAAAATTGTCAGCCCATTTTTTGGCCCAAAAAGTGTGATTGCTTACAAAAGTAATAGCACACATGCCACATAGTTTTAAGCAGATACATGTCCTTTATTATATTATCTAATAGTGTCTGTAAGCTCTTAAAATAGTGTCTTTCTAAAGTTCAAGCAGAGAGAGAATCTGCAGTCCACCTTTAACTGCCTCTAAATCTCTTCAACTGCCACACACAACAATCACTTACTCACTATCAGATAAACCAAATAAACTCAGCACCAAATGGAAACACACTGTCAATCAAGACATCCAGGGGAGTTTGTATTGAAAGTTCAGTTAGATGTTCCACTTGAAACAAATGGCTTCTCATTCCACACAAATGCTTCCAACTAAACTGGACATGACAAAGATAAAATTACTTTTGTGCCATGAATTTTCTCAACTGATTCTCAGCGGTCAGCTCAGTGAAGTTACAAACGCAAAGCTTGACAGGCTAAGATAAATTTAAGAGGAACAATGTGCAAACCTACACCTTCAGGCCAAAACAATAAATGTCTTACGTGTGTCTGCGGTGGAGCTCCATGATCTTTTCTTGCACACGTTCCTGATATGGCAGCACTTTATTCATCTTCAGAAACTCCCTGTCTGCTATGTCATCATAGTCACCGATCTCAGCTGGGGGGGAGAGAAAAGTAAATGTTAAAAGACAAATAAGAGTGTCCAAAGGATCTAGTTTTAAACTTCTAGTTGTGGCAACGTACTGTTTGCATTCATGTTGGTTTCATATGGTTTTGAAAAACTTTTACAGGATTTACAACTGTTTAAATTTAATGACTCTAAAAATGTAATGTGGTGTAAAAAGTAATAAATTAAAAACAGTTTTTAATTACGTTCTCAATGTAAAGTAAGTACATACACTACCGTTCAAGAGTTACTATGTTTTTTAAAGGAAATTAAAATTAATATGGATGCATTAACTTAATTAAAATGGACATTAAAGACATTTATGTTACAAAATAGTTCTATTAAAAAAAAATGCCATTCTGCCATTCAGAATTTCAGAATTCTGAAAAAATATATCCACAAAAATATTAAGCAGCACAACTGTTTTAAACATGGATAATAAGAAGAAATGTTGTCTGAGCACCAATGCACTGAAGACTGGAATAATTGCTGCTGAAAATTAAACTGATAATATTTCCAAGTATTACTGTATTTTTAATCAAATAAATGCAGCCTTGGAGAGCACAAAAGACTTCTTACCAACCCCAAACTTTGGAACGATAGTGTACATTTTTGGAGGGATTGTACCATAAGACATTTTACTACTTGAAAATAACCTAGCAATGTATAAAAATTCAAATTGTTTGACATTTCAAAAGACTTATTGACCTTGACATACAGTCATGAGGCTCTGCTGATCCTCATCTCTATGACAGCATGTCTGTTTTATGTTTTCCCCCTGTATGTTTCTGAACGTTGTCATTTTCTACTTTATGCACCCCTATTCATAAATACACATTCAAGTCAATGAATTTATGCATTCAATTTGTAATGCATTTTTGAAAAAAATGGGGGGAAATAATCATGTCAATGACTGACATTACAAAGCAGAGACGCAACATAACCAGTGAAACACAACAGATTTAAAACATTATGAAGGACTTGGGTGAGGAAACTAACTGATCTCAAATTACATACATTGCACCAAATGAGAGGCAAGCAAGGCGGCAGTGTTTTCTGAACAGTTCAGTCGACCATCTATTAGATCCCTCTTGATTTGCAGAGAAAACAAGTACCTGGGGAAAAAAAAGGCATATAATTAAAAGAACTGTTCAGCTTGTGAGTATATAAAGTATGAATGGATGGTGATTTCAAAACATCCCACCTAGAAAACTCCTCCTGAAGCTGACCGGGATCTGGAGGAAAGAACTTCACTGACAGCCGAAAGAGTGTGTTCATCGGCCCTGTGGATGGTAAGCACAAACACACAGGTTCAAAGACCCCAAGATCCTCTGATCTCTAAACACAACACAAAGCAGAAGGTGTACTTACGTCTCACTTGTTTCATTATGAGCTTGGTGGGATCCAGCCAAACCTGTAGAAATAAAACAGTCCAAAGTAATAAGACTGGCATTTCAGCTTATAAACTCTAAGCAATAAATAATACAAATAATCTCTCACTCTTTCAAACTACATCTGTTTTTGGTCTTTGAAGCAAGCACTAAAACTGAAGAACATCATGGTCACAGAGGCCACAGATGAGATCTTGAGATGGTGACCACACCAAAAACATATTTCAGAGATTTATGGAAAGTTATTATCTCCTCCTATTCAAATGCCCCGGGATATGCACTCTTTTAATTCAAAACTCTGTGCTTGCCAGTTTTGGGATCTTGCTTTGGGATGTGGATGATCAGTTTTAATTGTATGTGTCTGTAGAGTTTGTAGACACTCTGCTCCTCACAGCACATCTGGAGTTGATTGTGGCAAGAATGTACCTTTTCTCACTCCACCTCCAGCTCCTTCCACTCCGCTGACCTCTCAACTTTTGCGGAATCATCACAACAACCCTATACACACATTCCACACCTTTTCAAATGAGCTAGCGTGGCAAACTCAAAAACAGATGGCCAACAGACCGTCTACAGTGTTTATATCAGAATTACTTATGAAAAGTTTGTTGACAATGTTTTTTTTTATTATTATTATTGCGTCAATAAAAAATAAAAAAAACTGAAAAAGATGAATTATGGCGATAACTAAACTGCTAACTTTTCCCATTTATTTTCTCCATAGTGATTTTATAAATATTTTTTAATAAACAGTTCTAAGCAATGAACCAATCCAAAAGAAACCAGCAAAAAACAAAACAAAAAAAGACACATACACTTACATAACACAAAGGATTAGTCAACCTAAAATTATATAATTTACTCATGTCATTTCAAACATTTCTTTATTCTGCTGAACACAAAATATATTTTGAAGAACGTTGGTAACCAAAACGTTTCAGTTCCTTTTGACTTCCATTACATATTTTTGTTCATACAATGGAATACAATTGGAACCAAAACTTAGTTACCAACATTCTTCAAAATATTTCTTTTGTGTTCCATAGAAAAAAGAGAGTTTGGAATGACAATAAGTGATGACAATATTATTATTTTGGGTGGACCATCCCTTTAAGCTTATTCATTATGAAAAAAAATTAACTTGCTTCACTGGCTTATAAAATAACTTACATTTCCTTTGAAAAGCACACAACCACAAACAATTTGCCAGAAAATTAAAAATATATTGACTATGTAATTAATTTCTAGGCTTGCAACATCAAACACAAGCAAAATGTAAAAAATAACCACCGTTTTCAAACTGGTATTCTGAACACTCCTCTCATCCGTCACTGGTCAAAAAAAAGAAAAGAAAAAAAAAAAAAGTCCCATCCCTAACTCACACACCACTGGCTGAGCTGAATCAACCTAGCAACGATTACTTATCATTTTATCTCCTTATTAAGCAAGGGTAAGTATTTTAAAATTGAAAAATTACACACTTCAGCTTTAACGTTTTGTTTCTGGATCACGTAATCCTTTAAATACATCAAAGTTTGTCTGGCACAGCACACAGAACTGTTTGATCAACTAAAGTCTTCCAGTGTGAAGTAATTCTGTATAAATGTATTCTTTTAATGACACCCATTTACAGATATGTTATAAAATATAAAGCATGTGTTCTTTAAGTTTGAGTGTCTGTATCAGGCTGGTTTAAAGGGAACAGCAAACCTCTGGGGCCCAGAGAAAGGCAGCACAAATAACATAATACACCTCCTCGTCTTTTAAGAGCTTAGCCGGGTTTTCAGAGGAGCGGGCCGTTCACAATCCCGTCTTTGTGTGAGCAGGGGGACTGTTTGTCAAGTGGCCACTTACCCAGTTCATATGCAGGTTTTGGAACTCCAGACCAAAGTAATCGCTCTCAATGAGATTGATCCGTCTGAACACCTCAGAGAAAAGAGCTTGCCCTTCTGCTTTTGACTACAAGAAAAAGAAGGGAAAACAAGACATTCAATTAATATACATATATATATATATATATATATATATATAAAATATCTCTGTCTGTGTGTGTGTATGTATGTATGTGTTTGTTTGTCATATATATATATATATATAAATTTACATTGTCCATTTTGTTCACCACTTAAAACACATACTGTACATCATTAATTTCCTCAAAATTAGAATCATACAACAAATGTATGATTTCCGTTAAATATATGATAATACATTTTGCACAGAAGTCAGATGACAAGAATACTATTTTAAATACTAAATTATTTTAGAAAATATATTGCATATAACTGCAACGAGATCAAATAATCACATCAAGTATAACTACTTCCAAGTATGATGTTATAGTTCATTTCAAATAATGGTATTTTTTAATGGGGTTATGAGGGGTAAAATGTTTCTGTGGAAAAGCAGCTGTGTCTGCTATGAATTCGCTGGATATTTGAGGCTAATGGGTGTCAGTGGGAAATATCTGTGGGTTATCTGAGAAATTCTCCACAGCATGCAGCCAGGCCTAAACCAGACGCAAGGCCAAAACACATTCAGTCTCTGAGATCAGCTGGACTGTCTGATGTAAACATATAGCTGTGAAAGGCTAGGAGAACATCTGAGGACATTTCAGAGCACAAAGGCTGTTAAACCTGCTTAAAGGGAAAAGGGGTTTCCCTGTAAACAGACTCAAGGGTTTGTCATTACAAAATGAAGGACTAATTACTATGTACCCAGAACACACTGTGCTTGGGTTTTGCCATTCAAGCCTGTGACTTTTTTGGGAAAATTATACAGCAGACAGCTGTTTGTAATGTGAAATATATTTTTAAAGACCATAAAAACAGCCCGAATTGGGCTGGCCAGATTGTTACCCTTGAGTTCTGTGGTACCTTCTAAACTTGACTGAATCTTTAATACAGTTTCTTAAATAAAGAATGTACTCTCTCTGCCAAGCAGGGCAGGTAAGCACCTTCCAAATGGCTTCCTCTAAACTCTGCCAAAACCGGCATCAACATGCACAGCAGTGTAAAGAGGAGACGGACCACTAAAAGAGAAATGAAGAAGAAATCATAATACTTGATACGGAAGCTGTGAATGGATTGGAAGAATCAACATGATGGCAATTTTATGGAAACATTGCTTGTGTGTTAAAATGCAGTTTCAATTAGTTGGACCGGCCTGGAAAATCAGATCATTTATTTGATCTGAAGGAAAAAAAATTATGATAAAATTGTTGTTAGAATTTAATGAAATACATCAGGGCTGGGTTTAATATAGATTTCCAGATCTGATTCTGATTCATAAGCTCTCAATTTAATACAGATTAAGGATCAAGTTCATTTAGGTATATTTCAGTTATAAATGGCATTTATAATCTTACATGCACATGAAAGAAAGAAACCTACTGTCTATCTATCAATGCTATTAATTATACAGTGTAGAAATGGTTATTCTTCTTTTAAAACTATTCTTTGAAAGAACTGGCTTATAAGGGTTCATTCATTTCGGGAATCAGGCTACACTGGTTGTGCTGTATTTCTTTATTCCCTAAAAACAACTCTGGTCAAAATATGATTTCTTCTACCTTGGTGCGGAATTGATATCAGGGTCATTCATTGGAAAAAATGTATTTGAAAAACAAATTTTTTTCCCAGCCCTAAAATATATTATTGAAAGGCAATCAGTTGTGCCTTTTCCCATTAAAGTAGATGCAATAAGCAAGGTAAAGACAGTAAAGACATTTGCAATGATATAAAGATTTCTGATAAGAAATAAATGTTGTTCTTTGTACTTTCTATTCAAACAATCCTGAAAAAAGTATGACACTTTCCACAAAATTCGTGAAAATAATAAGAAATGTTTCTGAGAACCAAATCAGCATATTAGAAGGATTTCTGAATGATCATGTGACATTTACATTTTAAAATATATTAGAATACAAATTTTTGTTTGAGTAACATTTCACTCTTTTGAATAATAAGTAAGAGTTACTTGCTTCATTTGACTAGAGTCCTTTGCTTCAGTTATTTTACCAGTCCAAAAACATTGTCTGTTATGCTGGCTTGATATTGCAAACTGGCATTTGTTATCTGATTATTTTAATTGATAATCATAATCCTGAACACATTGGTTTATATCACAAATAGATTTATTGTTTACTGCACTGTGTTATCCTTAAGAGTTATTCACCTATAGAGGCTCATGAATCAGAAGTCTTGCACGTTCAAAAAAAGTAGCTTCTGCACTGCAAAAGCTGGATAATCTACAAAATAAAAATGGTTGCCAATTGAGGGACTTTGGTGTACAATCACTCACACTGCTATAAAAAAAAAATGAAACAGTACTGGTCTTCTGAACGCATTTTCGACGGTCCCATGTGTGTCTTATGCTTGGAAGAGAATTCTACAGACTGTCAGTTCACATACTTCAGCAATAATTGGATTAAGTCTCTTTTCTGCAGCTTCCTCAAGCACCCTAAACTAAAAGCCCATTAGAAGTACAGCATAACAAATCTAAGCTATGGATCAACTAGGGGGTGTTGACTCCAACAAGGAAATACCACCCGTAGCATATTTTCCATGCGTCACAGTGCAGTGCCTGCTGAACCCTCTAAGCACATAGACGCTATCCAGCGAGCAGGAGTTTCCTTGTTACAGTTGTAGCGTCAGTCGGGCGGGTTTATGGGTCAACAGTGGCCGGGATTACTGAGCAGCAGATGTTCACAGTCTGGGGAATCTTTCTCGTATTCACCAAGCCAATTTGTCAGACTACATTGGCAACTGCTGAATCCAAACTAACAGTAATATGTACGCTTTTCCCATTTAGTCTGTCAGTACAGAATCTGTGATCATGCGTTTGAGTGCTGTGTTGGGACATGTTGAGATCTCAGCAGGAGGCATCTCATTCTCACACTCCAACAATCTATGTTGCAACAATCCCAGCCATACCTTGACACCAAATAATAAGAAACGCTGTAAATCATTAACTTTAAGTAAATGCATGGCAGTTACATGAATGAATTACAGGTGTTTATTGTTGCACGGCTGCTGAATCTTCAGCACCACAGGCTCACAGCAAAAGAAATCATATTGAATGAATAGAATGTGACAAAATAAATGACAGATAATACACAAACACAGGATACACACAGGACAAACAAGTGTTTCTGTCTGAATGACAAGCAAATAAATGTTCTCAATAGTTATTTTTACAAATTGTTCAATCAGTCAGAGTGGTGTGAAGCAACATCTGATTCGCAATAGCGAGTCTTTTTTTTTTCATATCATGACGTACATCCAAATGTAAAGGGTCATCAAAAAACAAAAAATAGAAAAAACGTAGGGCTGGGACTAACTAGGGCTTGCACAGACTAGTCGGGTAGTCAGGTAGTCGACTACTTCAACCACTAGTTAGCACTGTCGGAAGCCAAAGTACTCGAGCACGAAATAACCATATACAGAGTAAAATAATTGTTTCCTTGGCCGTTGTCAGGGCACACTTGTTTTCCTTAATGCAAACCAGGAAACCATGACCTCGCGGCCAAGGAGAATATATGGGAGGGGGAAAAGACAGCAAAAACTACATGAATTTTTGTCTTAATCTATTATAATCTATTATAAACTATTTTAAACGGATTGAGTGAAGATCTAAGTGATGTGAGTAATGATCCATTATTGTTTAACTGTTGAAGACCTGTGAAATGTTATATGACGAGGCTATTGTTGTATAATGTATTGTTCGATGTCAAAGACATGGATGTTAAGGTTATAATGTTGTATGTCTATGTGTCATTTTGCCGATGTTAAATACAAAATCAAACCCATTATTTTGTAAAATGAAACATTGATTAATCTTTCACAATAAGATCTATAACATGCATTTACAAAATAGATAAGGTGACATTCATTTTTATGATGACTAAACTAAAATAACTAAAATACAATAATTACTTTTACTGATATCCATCTTAAAATCCACTTAAAATTTATGGAATGCTGATCATATGAATCAACTCAAATCACACAAAGCAAAAAGAAAAATGAAGCAGGCCCAGCCAAATGATATTATGAATGTAACAGCCAACACATGACTGTATTAGATTACCTATTTAGTTCAATATTTATCTGAAAGAAGTAAAAGGGTAAAGTTCTCAGGAAATGTGCCGCAGACGGCTACATTTTCCTGACTTTCGTCTCTGTGGTAAGAGCATACATGCCAAGAACAAAAAAGTAATTGTAGCTAACCCTACTCTCAAGTTCTTGACCATGGGCTTATTTAAGTGCAAAGATTAAAACACTCCCTCACTCAATACACTCACTGTTACAGGCATCAACTAAATGTTTCAGGAATCTGACCCTTAAAATAAACAGAGCAGGGAGATTTCATTCAAATAATACACAAATGATACATTTGATTCCTTATTGTATGCATAAAACCAACTGGCTCCTGCAAGAGACCTGTGACCACCACCAGTGGCTAGCATTTCGGGCGGACAGCTGGACATAAAGAGTTTGTCAGCACTTAAAATGGGAGTTAATAAGGATCAGAGTAGGGTTTTAAATGTACCTGGCATTACTGACCAACTGCTCCAGTGTGCTGCGTCACCCAGATGGTTAAATAGCTTGCTAAAGCCAGCCTTTAGTTGAGTGCAGTTCAACAGGAATAGTACTCATTCAACATGCACAGCACAAAGCAACACATTATCTAGTTGTAGGTATAATGGGATTTAGTCAAATCTAATCAAATATCTAATGTTTAGATGAGTTCCCAAGAGTTTTTACACTAAGAATTCTCTCTCTCTTTTTTTTTTTAACCACAGTTTTTGCTAGGGCAGCACTATTGGCCCATCGCTAAGCCCCACCTTGATTTTCAGTAAAATGTTCTTGTAAGGTCCGGTTTACATGGAATGCATTTTTTCCATTCAACTGTGTTACTTTTACATTGATTTTCAATGTAGATAATTGCTAGACGGACATGTTTGACTGTTGTGCTCGCGTCTTTTGCAGCGTTTCGTGCATGACAAAGCATTCTAAAAATGCTGCGCTCGATTAAAAAAAAAAAAAGTCTCTAGACCTTGCTTTTTTTTTTACCGCTTAACTGGCCTGCGTTTTGTATGAATGGCCACTAACATTGTAAAATTGATTGGACATTATTCTTGCATGTGCTGGGATGAATTGTGACCTTTAAAAGCATATTTCTGTCGTTTTTCTATAAAGAAATTCTAAATTACGCAATAACATAAGCACTAGTTCGTGGACCTTAGCTTTTATGTGCTCAGATCACTCGCACATGCACAGGTGACCACACACAAGTTTACACCGAAACAAAAATGCACATGGAATTTATTCTGAACCATCTATTGCATAATACCAGTTTAGTACTGCCATTGTTTAAATAAAACCTATATATTAACACATTAAGTCTCTTTGGAAAGGCTCTGTAGTGAACTTGATCTGTGCTTGAGCAAATCCTGACTTAAGGTCAAAGTCAGTGACGGCCGCCAACAGGGCCAAACCAATGAAAAGCCAAATCTGTCATGCTTCAACACCCTTAAATTATCAGAGTGAGAGATGGGAAAAGTTGTCATCTGAGTTGGGGGTGGCGGGGGCTTGAAGCAATCAAGAGATGCTGGCCTCTAGGATTTTCCTCATGGCCAGCTCTCTCAAAGCAGTCACTAATTTGTTCCACTAATTGCATCGTATGGAGGACGTTAAGCAGGCCAAATGAGTGAGTGTGTGCGAGGCTTCCTAGAGCTGACTGTACTGATGTGGTAGATCGTGCATCTTGTGACTTACTATTAGAAAGCTGTTTTGCCATTGTTGCTATAAGATAAAACAACCAGATAAAGCAACAATACATTTTTGATAATCAAAAAAAAAGGTCTATTTTGAGATTATCGGCATAGACCCCAGCTGATTAGCAGAAGCCTTTAATTTAAGTAAATGTTTATCTAATTTCAGCATGTGTGTGCACATCTCAATCATTATAATTAAAATGTATCTGCTTTCAAATAGCAGGGTTTCCATAAATACCAAAAAAAGTAGTCGGAAGAAATACCAGTGTAAATGTTATAATGCAATACTGTAACAGAATGAGTGCACAAATAAACATGCATGTGTTCAAAAATACTGTTGTACTGCACAAAAAAAAGTAATTTTTTGCTTTTGTCTAAGTTTAATTAATTCAAATGAGCTAAAGTAACAATTTTGACAACTTAATTTCATTGCGTTCAATCCACCTACTATATTTAAAACTGAAGTTTACTTAATTCATTTGTTAAAACCACATGATTTGTTTTTGACAACTAACTGGGCAGGGGATCTCTAGTTCCCAGCATGCTTTGCAAGTGACAGCATTAGGAGAGTAAATGGATTAAGTGCTATTTTTATGTTTTTAGTAAAAGGATTGAAATGTTAGTTTAATGTTCAGTTATGTTGAACATTTAGGAGTTAAGGAAGGAGGAAGACAAACAAAAAAAATTGTTTTGTTGCCCAAACTAAACTGATTTAATTTGAAATATTTTATTATTATTTTTTATTTATTTTTTACTGTGTAAAAACTTTCTTCAATTACATTAAGTAAAGATATACATTTAATAAAATTTTTTAATTATTAATAATTTTTTTTTGTATTAGAAATACAGGTATTTCTTTGAGATGCCTTTTTTGATAATCAAGAAAATCTGTTGCTACTTCCGTTTAAACAACTACAATGGATACTGAGTATTTATATTAGATTATATATATTAGATGACGGCAAACGTAATCTAAATGTAAACAGAGGAAATAAGCATGCAAAATGAAATAGCCAATATTACAAAAACGGTAACACTTTAGTTTAGGGTCCGATTCTCACTAATAACTAGTTGCTTATTAGCATGCATATTACTAGGATATTGGCTGTTTATTAGTACTTATAAACAGGGGTGCACATAACTGGTACGCAGGTGCGCATGCGTGGTAAAAATAAACGATGCGCAGTAGAAAACGTGAGGGGAGGTGCTTTTGAGTACCAACATTTTTGGGAACAGTGACACGTTTACTTTTTAGTAAACTTTTACTTTTTACTTTCACGTTTATTTTTCCTCCAACTCTGGTAAGATAGCAATCATGATGATAAGTGTTTTCATTAATTATTAGGGGTGCAACGGATCGCAGTTGATCCGTGATCCGTACGGACCAGGCCCCACAGAATGGCATGCATGTGATTTGCGGATTAACTGCCAAGTTTAACCATCATAGGATACGTGCGCCACGTAAAGTGAGAGTACCAAGCAGCATCTCCAGGTGCTCCCTTGAGAACCAGACCAAAAAAAGTTATGTGCATCCCTACTTATAAAGCACATATTCATACCTTTTTCTGCATGACCATATTCTACATCCCTCAATCCTACCCAACACCTAAACTTAACAAATACATTTCTAACTATTAATAAGCAGTAATTCGGACTTAAGGCATAGTTAAGTCATGTGACCAAAAAATGTAGCCAATAACCGATATGGCACTGAAATATAGTAGATCCCTAGTATTCTTCCATTTTAATTTAACATTTTTAGTATTGGAACTTTTGGCATCCCTGATATAACACCCATCTCAAATTAACACCCATCTTGCCCTCTAGTTATTGGTATCACACACTGAAAAATCTATATCTGTTGATTACTACTAAATATAGCTAAAAAGGCCAACTGACCACAGTGTTGTTAAACAATACTTTAGGCAACTATTTTTCAACTGAACTCTTGGTGTTAAAAAAAAATGACATTACAGCAACAAAACTGAATCATAGTTAATTCCAAGCAACTACAAAATAAATAGTGACATTTGCCATTATTTTTGAGGATTCTGATTTTAAAATTGTCTGACACAAAGAAACTCACAACCAGAGTCCCTAAAGAATAAAAATCATCTAATAAGTCTTTAAAAAGTTTAAAGACTTGTCCAAAGGCTGGACTAAGGTTGTACTACTTGTAATACTAGTTATGCCAAACCAACACAATCTGCCCAATACACACAACATGCCAACTCCCAACCACCCCATTCCTCCCACTCACTCCTTTAGTCTGTCAACTGAACTATTTATGAGCTTGTTTGCTCATGCTGGACAAGTCCTGCTCCACTCCCTCCTCCGAAATCCCATCAGCCAGCCCCTGTCTCCACTGTTCCGCATTCCCAATGATCGAAGCAGCCCCCTCACTGCACTGACCCCTCCACAAAGACTCATCTGTGCCTCACACAAACAAAACACATTCATATGTATTCATTAAAACACACACACAAATTTTCATCGCTCTGCAGGTCTCAAACACAATGCAGGGAGTGAATGCCAGTGCTTCTTTCCTCTGTTGTTACGGGTTGAATAAAAAGGCCCAGTGTTCCTGAGCTTCCTGAGGTGTTTGCTGAGGTGTGGGCGGAGCCCCGAGCCTACTGACCAATCCCATTTAACCCTCTCTTTGTAGAGCCGCCCATTTACCTGCTGTCACTGCTGCTCCCTCACTGTCAGTTACAGTTGTTTTGAGTCTGAAAGCACATTCAAAAACGGCTCCAACATTAACAAAGGAAAGAATCTGAGTACAACGTCTACATAAACACAGAGGGAATGTCTACTTTGGGCCTCTGCACAGTCTTACACAACACACATTGTTTTATTAAAAAGAAAAACACAGACATTATAAGGAAGGAATTTTGCCAATAAGGATTAAAGTTGGCACAACGTTTTTGAAAGGCATGTTTTACGTTCTGTTATGCCATTAAAGCCATTGAAGAACAGGAAATGTATTTTAATGTGACTGTTTCCAGGTCTGTGTAGGATCAAAAACCATTTCTGGCCACTGGACATTCTCAGCTTTTAAAAGACAGGCTGTTTTTTCAAGGCCTGAGCCAGTTCAAACATCCAATGCGGCAATTAGTGTCTATTTTTACTTGAACATCAATGGAGAGCAAGCCCAAGATTGAATTACAAGTGTGTAGAGTCAGGACAGATCAGTTTTATAACCTACATAAATCATGCAGTAATGTTTATCACAAGTTCTTGCAAATATTCACAAAGACAATTATAAAAGGGTAAAAGTGTGCACAATAAAGAAAAGGAAAATCCTTTAAAATCGAGTTTAACATGTTGGTTTCAAAAAACTTTATACCATTTTGCCAGTTTTACAGTGTCCTTGTTACATATGTTACATGTACTTACCGTAGTAATAAGAGTAAATTATGCATAATTACATGCAATTAACCCTAAACCAACACCTAATCCTACCCAAACCCTATAGTAAGTACATGTAGTTAATTATTACTACTCAGTACTTAAAGGAACCGTATGTAAGAAATATATTTCAATTAATCATAAAATGGCCCTGATATGTCACTAGACATTAAGAAATCATGTTCATTTCAAATACTTATATCACTGACAACAGTAGTCCAGCCAGGATATTGTCATTTAAAAGTGAAGTTGCAGCCCTCAACTGATGTTGATGTTGTCATGTTGTGTTTTGGCCTGAAGCGCCACCCTCCACCTATCTACCAATCACGAAGTCAGTAGTGTTTCGGCATCCGGGTTGCCAGCTCTGCTCTAGTTACCACAGCTACGTAGCAGCCTACGTTCCTGCTGGATCCTGCAGCCTATCTGGCAACCTCGAGTCAGGGGGGAGGGGGAGGGGATACACCACTTTACAGTAATTTGAAAGTGATTGCAGTACCAGTTTTGGCCACAATCTTACATACGGTTCCTTTAAATAATTACACCGTAACAATGACACCTTAAAATAAAGTGTAACCACCATTCCCCCATAAACTGTAAAATTAATGATTCTAAAAACAACAACTCAACTATCAAGTAGAGCTGCATGATACTGAATAAATTGAGAATCACAATATTTGTTTAAAATAGAGATCATGATTTTCCCATGATTCTGAAAAGACAAATACATAAAGACTTCACTTGCTTCTTTACTGGATAAATCAGCTTTTTGAAAGGATCTCTTGAATGATTCAATAACAAATAGTTTTAATTGACACTTGTCACCACTTAATGGTGTAACAATTATAATTGGTATTTGAAGCGTCGTGATTTACTCTATTATGATCGCTTCATCAGTGTATATATCCAAAATATAAACTTTATTCCAGTACTTGTGTGTACGTATTTATACCAACTTATTCTAACCCTACCAGTCTTCTAATACTCTACTAGCACTCTAATGACAGTTAGTAGAGATGTAGGTGCAACGTTACTTATAGTCAACAGAATGTGACTATCAAAATATAGTGAAACCAACATTTTTTCCTTTTGATTCAACTATTCTCTCTGATATCAGAACAGTGATACAGTTGACTTAATGCCGCCAAAAAAAAGATCAAAATTATTTTTAATTCAGAAACTAAAAACATGTTAATTCATCCAAGAGGTTTATTCAAAATAGTGTATGCATGAATTGCGTTTGTAATGTAGGTTTTACTAACAGATCTGGACCAAAAAAATAATAATAACGTCATTGACCCAAAAGTTAGTGTAACAAGTATAAATGTAACATTTTGATCCATCATCACCAAAACTCGCAGACCGGCGATAAATTTGTAGAGTTGCATAAAAAGTATTTGTCCAGACAAAGAGGACATTATTACATGGCTAAAGGTGTATTTATATCTGTTGCATAGTGTCATTGAGCAGATAAAGGGGGCTCTCTACCCTCTCTCTCCACAAGCAGCTGTGAACAGACCCTCATTGGAGAGTATTTGGCAAGGTTCCTGGTCCTGGAACAGAGTCAGCTCAGTAAGAGAACTAGTGTGACATGCTACCACACACACACCCTCTTCTGCCTCTCTTCAGGACTGAAAGCAGGGGATCTCCTAAAATGCAGCATGCTCTGGCCCTGGGTTGTGCGAGAGTTCTCTGCAGTCTCCGTTTAATGCTGTCTATTTCTGCCGTTCCCCCCGCAGAGCCCCAGCTCTCCAATAGATTCCTCAGAAGGTCACAGTAGGGCTTGAATGGCGTGCTGCGTGCACTGGTCAAATTCCATGCAAATGTGTATGCGTGCATGTTCTCTCTTTGTTTCAAGAGCTGAGAAAACATATGGCGAACTCAATTATAAAAACCGATGTTCTAAGACAAGCCCACACCATCACAGCTGCCGGAGTCCTTGTTATGACTACAAATTTAGGTCAATGTTCTGTGTGTGTGTGTATATACATATAGTATATACATACATATATAGTTATATATGTATATGTATATATGTGTGTGTATATATATATATATGTATATGTATATATATGTGTGTGCATATATATGTATATGTATATATGTGTGTGCATATATATGTATATGTATATATGTGTGTGCATATATATGTATATGTATATATGTGTGTGCATACATATATATATATATATATATACATACATATATAACTTGATGTACTAAAATAACTCAAACTAAAATAACAATTATTAAACTATATAGACTCTCTATAAAAAAAAACACAACATTACAAAAATCCTTTAACTGAAAATAAAAACAAAACAAAATGTAGTATCTCATTGAATTTGATACTAAAATAACACTGTGTAGAACTAATATTGCAGACACACACACACACATAAATGAAGGCAACAAGCCTGTCCATGACTTTGACTGACAGCTTGGGTGATTATTTGGGAGAGCGAGCAGAGGCCTGTGTCGTCCCATGGGTGCGGATGGAACAGGAAGTTTGGACTGCTGTAGCGGCTTCCTCATCACTTCCTATTGGCCTAATGAACAAAAACCCACAGGGAGCCAGACGTCTGACAGTCAGAGTGTCTCAAGCCTGTTTATACTGGACATATCAAGGCAACAAATCATCTCAGGATAAGCACTGCCACCGACACAGACCAATCAGCTGTAAGCTCGAAAATAGACTAGACAAAACGGGTGATCGACTATCACTAATCTCCCTAGTATGTAATATGCAAAAAACATACGTCAACTTGGTATTATTTCAGAATATACAGCATTCATGATACAGTAGGCAAACAATAACCAGAGATTCCAGTGGACACTTTACTTTCCCATTCTGCAATGGGAGCTGTAGAGCCACGAAATTCGAAATGTAAAAACTAAAAGAGAGCAAGTGCAAGCGCTACAGGTACCAAGAAAGTTGTTCCTTTGAGGTTATTGTACTTTAACAACAGGCAAGTAAATTATTTTTGTGGCTGTTATAAGTATGTCACAGATCAAAGAACAGGCGGGTCAAAGGATAACGGCAGATGAAGTATGTCCCGGAATGTATTTACAGCCCATATCTAAAGAACAGCTCTTCTTCGCATACTCTACAACTAATGTAATTTCAGACACAGGCACAGCTTATCTATCCTACTTTAATTTCAACAGAATTCCATCTAATAATAATTGATTATGATCATTTTAACACTACTATAACCACATACATTACCATTCAAAAGTTTGGGGTCAGCAAGACGTGAAAAGTAATACTTTTATTTAGCAAGGATGCATTCAATTGTTAAAAAGTGATTTAAAATACATCATAAATGTTACAAAAGAGTTCTATTTCAAATAAACAGGTTTTAAAACTTTCTATTTATTAAATAATCCATTAAAAAGTATCACTGTTCCACACAATTATTAAGCAGAACAACTGACTTCAACATTAATAAGAAGAAGACTGGGTTTTTTAGCACCATGATCTGAAGGATCATGTGACACTGAGTAATGACTACTGAAAATTCAGCTTTGCCATAACAGGAATACACTAAAATATATTAAAATAGAAAACAGTTATTGTAAATTGTATTAACATTTCATAATATTACTGTTTATACTGTATTATTTTACTGGATCAAATAAATGCAGTCTTGGTGGTGTGCAAAATAAATGTAAAAAAATCTTACCAACACCAAACTTTTGAACTGTAATAGGATTTAAAACATCAAAAACAAGAAACATTACACAATCTGTATTTGATTGTTATAGTCACAGGTATGTTTAAATTAAACATGTAACTAATAGAATTAATAGCTCTACTTTTCCAGTAAAAACACTGTAGTTCAGACAAATAAAGTGACTCTGGTGTAGTTCATTAACGTGTCAAAATAGAAATGAGGTGTTGTGACAACTGTTGACACATTATCACCATAACGGACACTTCTACTGTAGCGTGCAAAGTGTCAGCACTGGTGAGACAATATAGCGCAATTTAGACCATTTTCCTTGATCAAATATTAGTCTCGAATGAGTTTCATTTACACCTGGCAAACAGGCCCAAATATTCACAAATTGGTTACAAAGCCCAAAAAGAAAGCTAAAGATTACATCCAACTAAGGAGTAAAATTCCTTAAATACATTTTCCCTGATTTCTAAGTTGGAGAAAATTATTACTCGGGCAGACGCTGTGGAGGAGAGAACAAACCCATATCCATAAATACATGCTGAGGCTGAGATTGCTGCAAGCCTTCAGCATTTAGATGGCAACACAAATTACAAGTTGGCGATGCAGAGGAGCGGCTCACAGACGAGGAGAGCAGGTCAGTGGGTTTCCGGGTGAACTGGGAATGAGGTTAGAGTAAAAAAAAAACAGACTAGTGCCCAATATGCACACGCCCTCATGACAAATATGGACTATATGGACCTGCCAGTTTCTAAAACCAAACAGCTGTAAGTTTCATGCCACTTTATGTTTAAAACCATTAAAAAAAAATATATTAAGTACGTTTAAATTAAGGATGGATCAAAACGGACGAATACTAATGTACCAAACAAACAGTCTGTCAGTGAGACTGACTAGTTTTCTAATTTATCGTTTCAGCTTTAATTGGTCTTTAAAGTTTTGAACAATTATTACCTTCATGCATAGCCGTTTATCAATATGGCCTGGTTTCACAGACAGGGATTAGATTAAGACAGGATTAGGCCTTAGTTAAATTAGGACATTTAAGTAGCGTTTTTAAACATGGCTTAAAAAAACGCTACTGGTGTGCATCTTGAGACAAAACTATGGCACTGACATATTTTAAGATACGTCAGAGCAAGTTGCTTTAATAGCTCTATTTGGAAAGAATTAATCATTCTATAATGACTGGGGTGAATTTGGAAAGAATTAATCATTCTATAATGACTGGGGTGATTTTTTAGGGGAGTGCATCAGCATAGAAAATGCTTTTTTATGCTTTTCAGGTAAGTCTTACAGTATTCAGGTCAAATGTAAAATAACACTGCATAGTCTGCACTGTATAAATTAAATGCATCTTTGTTAAGGGGGATTTTCTCTTTGTCTGCTGTTGTTCGACTAACATTAATGATACGGTTGGCAGAAGGTTTATTAGGCTGCTGTCACTTTAATACCTGATGAACGGATCCAATATAATGATACTTTCTCAATTGTTTACGTTCACATAAGTGTTTACGAAGATACTCGCCAAGATGGGCATAAAGAGAACTGAATTCGGTGTTCGCGTGACGTCTGCGCGGCTGTGTGAAAATTGAATTGAATTAATTTTCGCGCTTGAATGAAACTGACAGGACTTAAAGGAGCTGTATGTAAGAAATGTATTTCAATGAATCATAAAATGGCCCTGATATGTCACTAGACATTAAGAAATCATGTTCATTTCAAATACTTATATCACTGACAACAGTAGTCCAGCCAGGATATTGTCATTTAAAAGTGAAGTTGCAGCCCTCAACTGATGTTGATGTTGTCATCTTGTGTTTTGGCCTGAAGCGCCGCCCTCCATCTATCTACCAATCACGAAGTCAGTAGTGTTTCTGAATCCGGGTTGCCAGCTCTGCTCTAGTTACCACAGCTGCAGATTCAAACTGCAGCCTACGTTCCTGCTGGATCCTGCAGCCTATCTGGCAACCTCGAGGCAGGGGGGAGGGGGAGGGGATACACCGCTCTATACAGTAATTTGAAAGTGATTGCAGTACCAGTTTTGGCCACAATCTTACATACAGCTCCTTTAAAAACACCCTCAAATGATAAACTTTCACTCTATGATGGTTAGCCTAAGCTTTGCAACGAATCTGCTAATCACATGCGTTCAGACATTGGGGCCTGGTCCGATCGGATCACGGATCAACTGCGATTCCTACTTGACATCGCACATCTTGTGATGTGACTATCGCGGATGTGCACATTGCGATGTCGATGCTGAAGCGGTGTATATCGTTTAGCCCTAGAACAAACCTGGGGTTTCAAACTTGTACATTTGAAAAAAGTCTCATTGCAACCATCACCAGACAATGCATACTTTGTTTGTTTAGACTAACATGAACAGAAGTTCAGCACATATGTCTTTATTTCTTTGGTCTGGTAGTTTAATCCTGAGGGTCAATTTGGGATATTTTCCCACAGCACTCACACTCGAGTACCTGGCTGTGCTTACGAGAACACAGTCCCATCTTGGAAACAGATGTGGCAACATGACATCAGACCCACAATGCAGTGAGCACACAAGCGCACGTGCACACACACTCCTGCTGAGAATAAACAAAACCCTTTCATGAGCAACACCAGACTGCGTTATCGCCGGTTTGTGCATCATGGAACAGATCACGAAGCCATGTTGCCTTATGAATCATTAAACACAATCTGCCTAATAAAACATCCACATCATCTGACAGCAGATCAATCAATACCGCAATTCATGCGCACTTGGCAGTGCTAAATAAAGAGTAATGGAAAACAAGTCCCAATGCACTCCTGGGGAACACTAGAAAGAGTAATAAATCTTTGAACCAGAGCTGACCCCATTGTTCTTCCATTATCTAGACATAATATGAACAGTCATTTACCTCCAGCAGGGTCTCTCTGCTTCAGTACAGCATGTTTGGTGGCACCACCACATTCCAGAGTCCTGTAGCCTAATAAAGCTGGATAATGACCATTTTCCACTCTCCCGTGTTTCATCTTTGTAACAGGGGAATTCAAAGCATACTGTTATCTGATCTAATTATGGGAAGTTTCATCCTCAGTCCACTAAAACAGTTAGGCTGTCTTATAACACCACATTTAACATCATTTAGATAATCTTCCGTGTCATTGTCAGCCCAGCGAAATATAAAGGAGAGGTTAAGATAAATTCAGGTGTTGCCGCAGTAAAGCCAGTGAAATGTTTCCAAGTCCTTGATTGAGCAGCTGGCAATAGTAAACATGTTTTAAAAACCACACTGCTAATCTCAACAGTGCACAAACCCACAAACAAGACCTTAAATCTTGCCCCGCTCATGTAATTTTGCAGTCAAATGCTGGTGTCATATTGTAGGACTTCACCAAAGACTTTTGCTTTTTCAGATCATTTCACCCATTGTGATTAATAAACAACATCAAAGGAGAAAATGCATTTGTCAGATGTGTAACTACACCCAGGCTAGCACTTAGAAAGTGACTTCAGGCCTTGGGTGTAAAACAGACTTAAAGACGCAGGATTTAAGAGCTAAAGCCATGTGGCAGCTGTCACCCACCACAACCGGCACGCAAAAGCAAGACTGCCAGCGGTCTCCGGAGAGACGGTCGTTTACATTCTCCAGCACAGCCGCAAATGGACAAAACCAAACACAGTTGCTACAGTGCGCTTATTTTTAAATAAACGTTGGGTAGCTTTGCAAACACAATAGCAAACGTACAATATTTGTACAATGGAATCAAACAAACAAAACAACCAGGCAAACAATTAACCAGACAACTATAAAAAAGTATGATATGCATGACTTCAGGAGTTCCAACAACAGCCATTGTAGTCAAGAAGATCCAAAGAATAGCCTAAGCTATAGAAGTAAAGAATTATATTTAATTATACTTATTTTTGTCTACTAACAATTTATAAGCAACAAAGCACTATTTACTTACACTTATTATAACTAAAACATTTCAGCAGATTAAAAAATGTCACGTGACTCAAAAGTGTGGGGTTAGTAATATGTGTCATTATCACAAAAACTTAAGCAGTACTGTTTTTAACATTAATAATATAATAAGATAAGAAATGTTTTAGCACAAATCAGCATATTTTAATGATTTCTGAAGGATCATGTGACACTGAAATCTGGAGTAATGGCTTTTGAACAGTCAAATTAAAAGCACATTAAAAGACATATTTTATATTCTTGAATTTTTTTTTTTACAAATCAAAAACTTCAGGAAGTCTCACCCAGGCCGATAAGGTGATGAACAGACATGGAAAAATAAAGAAATTTATGTGAAGTGTCTCACCTCAAGCTCATAGAACTCCTGAGCATCGTCCAGGCCCTGGACGCGGATCTGAAGGCCCTTGTTGTGGCCTTTCCCTCCCGCTCCCATAGCCGAACTGAGGCTCTGCCCGGGCTCCAGGGTGCTGATGCCGGTGTTGTTCTGAGCTCCGAGCCGTGTCCCTGCAGGGGTCTGCAAGGAGCGGTAGGTGCCCTCGATCTCACCCATAGCTGCTCCCGATGCAGCCTACCCCCTCTCTCTCACACATATACACACCCCAGCCTGGAGACAACACAACAATCAAAGAAATGACACAATGAAATTAAATCTCACGCCAGTTATACAGGAATTGATATCATGGCAGATTATAAAAGGGACTACTCCAGGATTCAAAGAAGATACTATTATGAAAACAGATGAAACTGGATCTACAAAGATAGTAATTATTCCCACCACCGAACATAATGACCTAAATCACTCATCATTAAAGGGATAGTTCACCCAAAAAAGAAAATTCTCCCATCAATTACTCACCCTCATGTCGTTCCAAACCTGTTAAGACTTTCGTTCATCTTTGAAACAAATAAAAAAAAAATTTTTTTGGATGAAATCTGAGAGTTTTTTTTGTCCCTCCATTGACAGCTACGCAACTGACACTTTGACGCCTCAAAATGTTCATAAAGAGATCATAAAACTAATCCATATGAATTGAGTGGTTTAGTCCAAATTTTCTAAAGAGGCTTTTATTCACAATCACATAAACACTGATCAGCAAATATAAACAGGAGCTCAACCGAACCAGCTTGATGTGAGAGAACAAACCTCTTGCTGAAGCTCAAACGTGCTGCATAACACACAAGAATGAACCTCATTGGTTATCACACGTCAAGCGAACATGCTTGTGTTCCGTTTATCATAACTGATGTGAGAGTTGATGAACGTTTATATGTGAATAAAAACCTAAATTAAATCTGTTCATCATATAAAGCGATTGTGTCTCTTCAGAAAAAATTTGGACTAAACAACTCAATTCATATTATTAGTTTTACAATCTCTTTATGAACTTTTGAAGTGCCAAAGTGGTAGTTGAGTAGGTGTCTCTGGAGAGAACAGAAAGCTCTCAGATTTCATCAAAAAAAATATGTTAATTTGTGTTCCGAAGATGAACAAATGTCTTACGGGTTTGGAACGACATGAAAGTGGGTAATTAATACCAGAAATTAATTTTTTGGGTGAACTAACCATATAAACATCTGAAGGTGAACATCATCCTTTAAAAGACAAATATGTCACAGTTAAGTCATTCAACTACAATTTAAAATCTTATTTAAATTAAAAATACTTTACACTTGTACACTTTCCACCTGGCAAGTTCATCTTTGTTTTGACTTGTTTCTAACTAGTAAACCATTATCTATTCTAAGTGTTAAACAAGCAAACTATTCCGTTATTATGTAAAATCTCAATGTAGATTCAGATCTTTTCTTCTGTATTGTGGCGTATATCCGTGTGAAATGGATTATTGAAGAAAAAAAAAATTATAGCAGGGACTTTCCATCAGTTGTTGATTGGATGGAAGCAGATCTTAATGCAAGCTTTTATCAGACTAAATGTTTGGAGAAGTCCAACTGATGTAAGGATATATTGATTAAAAATGAGCTAAAAAAAACATACATGGATGACTCGTTCAAAATAAGATCAAAAAGATGCATTTAGAAAACAGAAGAATTTCCATTTCATGCCAACTTTAGGCTATATAATAGGCATGAGCCAATCTGAGCTGATGCATTTATTGTCAGCTTAACATTCATTGACAGCTCTACACATTCAAAATATCTTGAATGACACAATTCATTCTTTCAGAAAAAATAATTATGACCCAGCTCCCTTTCTTTCACATGGCACTTCATTCAGTTCCTTTCACAATTGGCCAGCACAACAGCAGTGAAATGAACACAAGACAAGCTCACGAGCCCTTACAAAATACGAATGTACTGTCACATTTAGCACAGTGACTTGCATGAGGTCTGATTAACAATGGAAACACTAAAGCAATAATGTAACACGACCAACTACAACATCCAAAATAAACAAGCTCCACTATTTTGATGAGAATCACATTCACTCGGCATTAAATCCAAAACCATTCTTGATTCTGGCTCTTTAATGCAACAGGTTGGTTTAAACAGTTTGACTGGAATGCCTTCAAAGCACAGGCTC
Organism: Squalius cephalus; assembly: GCF_949319135.1. Classification (NCBI taxonomy): domain Eukaryota; kingdom Metazoa; phylum Chordata; class Actinopteri; order Cypriniformes; family Leuciscidae; genus Squalius; species Squalius cephalus. The sequence continues at coordinate 18,105,730 of NC_137131.1, forward strand.
ACTTACAAGCTGTGATCCAAATTGACCCATTTAACTTACCCTCATAGGAATGAAGTGAACATTTTTGAGAATGAATACTTCATCCAAGATTTGGAGCAATTCCTACCGCTGTATTAAACAATAATGGGCGACCATTTATCGTTTTGTTTGAGCAATGAAGCAATTATCATGCACTTGATAATGCAACAATGTTTAAAAACTATTAAATGAAAATACTTTATTTAATGAGTTAAAGCTGCAAGCACCCAATTCACCTACGATAAAAAATCTCTGCAATCTTAACCTCTCACGACAAACTCATTTTACTTCTCGAGTGAGAGTATTTCACAAACACCGACAACAATATCCTCAACTGCAACGAAAAATAAAAGCGCACATTTCACTGTTTGTTATTACAGAGATGAAACAAAGACTGAGAAAGTTTAGTCAAACCGCACAAACATGCGAAGAGATCATAAAACACTACCGTAGTAACCGTACGCTTCACTGAGACACGTTTAAATAAACTATTGCCAACATTACTGGTTCGCGTTTGCTTTAAATCTCTATTTCGGAATAAATCGACATCATACCTTTTATTTTTCGCCTGGTATTTCTTCAACTCTAAACGAGTTACACGTCCGACCGTCGTTGTAGGCGAACTGTGGCCAAAGCTGCATTCTGATTGGACGACTTCGAAGAGATCTTGCCCTCTATTGGTTCAGTTTCGTACTGAAATCGTCGACAGCTATTGGCTGAGAGGTGTACCTGCGGATTGATTTTATTGGTTTCAAAATGCCATGTCGTTTGTTGATGATATAGTTATGGAAACATTTACCGGTACATTGAATAGTTTTCAATAGGCAAATAAGAGACGGAATTTAAACTATTGATTTGTGTTCAGTTGTTGTCTAAAACACTGTCTAATTTAGTTGCAGCAACAACAACAAAACTAGTTGTGTCTGCTCTCCTCTTTCCAAGAATTGCAGGAATGCCACAAAAAATGCCATATATACTGTATGATCACATGCAAAAATAAGCAAACATTGTATGTAAGGTGACATTCAAAACAGTTGACATATAGCCTAAGCAAATCATTAAGAAGTCACTAAGACTAGATACATTATAATATTAATGACCAATGAGCCAATGACCTACACAGTACATATAAAGAAACAAAAACAGCAACCACATTTGCTGACAGAAGTGACCAGGTTATTTGTCATAATAGAAAGTATCAGTCGCAGAAGGACATTTGGAGATGCTCTGTAAAACCAGACATAAAATATGGTGAAACATATAGGCCTATACATACTACATACAAATATAAAGTAAGACCAAAAGACAAAGCTAAAACTGAATTATATATATATATTCATTCAAGTCAGTAAGTGAAAAAAAATGCAGTCAAAGTCTCTAAATATAGACTGTCTAGCAAAGCATGATGTGTGGTTCGTTGTTCAAGGCCTCCATTGCGTTGTTTCAGCAGGCGTGTGGCTGTCTGTAGGACATACTGGATACCGCTGACGAAGGTGACGTCTCTGCACATGTTCATTGGTGATTTCTACCACACATGTAGCAGAGAACCAGCCCCGCTGTCCATCCTGTACCCTACGGCTCTCCAGGAACCCTAAAAAACAGCAGAGTAGAGAATGAGCATGCAAGTTTAGTTCATTTTAGACTAATTTCATTTGGAATAGCAGGGTTGTGTTGCAACAGCACCATCGGTACTCTTCAGTATGATATTGATCATATCTCCTAGCTGTAGACTAAGCTCCCCTCGTTGTTGTCCATTGAACACCTCAATACATCGCACCTGAGTAGGCCTACAGTCTACAGTGCCTTTTTGATTACAATTTGAACATAATTGATTTATTCATAAATGTTTTATAATTCTAAAGAACATATGCACTGAAGTTAGTGGTTTGCTCTGATTAAGAACAGATGTTTTCCATTTTAAGGAAACACAATCTTGAAGCCATTGACACTTTTGCCCCCTAGTGGCCAATGTTTAGCTGCACACGGTTTAGGAATATGAATAGTTCACTCAAAAAGGAAAAGTTTTTTTTTTTTTTTAAACTATTGTGATATAGGCTTCTGTATATTGTATTATTTACAGAGCTGCCAAGGTCAATTGAATCTCTGAAATAACACCATAATTTGAAATAACACATATAATGAGTGAAACAAATCAAATGTAAACTCATAGAAATACAGAGATGATAAGTATTATAATACCTTATTATAATACATCATGGGAATAGGTTGTAGACTTCTATGGTTTAAATTATAAAACTGAAATATTTCCCATGAGCGATGATTCAAATCATTTAAAAAAAAATGAAAACTTAAAGATAGTGTCAATATGTCATTTAGTAGTATTAGTAGTAATAATTGTTTTGTTTTCTGTTGAACTGACTCAAACAAAAACACTTGGACTGATATTGCATTCAGTGATTCATTCTTACCCCACTCCTCATACACTGTGTCCTATCCATCTCTCCGCCCACCCAGAAGATCCACCCATAAGTCCTTCTCAGCTCTAAGAAAACAAACAAAGACATATCTTTGTTATTATATTAAGAGGAACATCATATTTATACTATTAAATGTTTTGATCTTGTTATGCCATCTTGTGTCCTATATAGAGAGTTTGACACTGTCAAGTTGACACAGTTCACTGTTTAGCTATTGTGGTGGTATATGGACCATGGATTATGCAGAAGGGCCAGCTGAAATATCCAGTTCAGCTCACATCCCTCCAGCTCCTCCTACAGGTCTTTACCCTCGGTCACCTCTATCAGAGAGCGGTGCACATAGTCCTGAACTACAAACTGGTCCAACCTGCACAGGCAAAGAGTGTTAGTTGTTTTATATATAGAGAGAGAGAGATAAATTGAGACATTTTACATTAAATAAATACCACAAATCACGTGACACTGAAGATTTGAGTAATGTCTGCTGAAAATTTAGCTTTACCATAAAAGCAATAAAATACAAATATATTAAAATAAGTTGTTTTTAATTATAATAATTTTTTTTACAAATTGTAACTGTTTTTACTGTATTTTTGATCAAATAAATTCAGCCTTGGTGAGCATAAGATGTTTAATGTATCAAAAACATAAAAAAACAGTTACACTTTACAATTAAGTCTCATTTGTTCACATTTTTTATTTATCTTTCTTAATGTTAGTTCATAAAATAGTCATTCATTGTTTGTTCATGTTAGTTCACAGTGCATTAAGTAATGTAAACAAATAGGCCAAACAATATTTGATTTTAATAATGTATGAGTACATTTTTAAATTAACAAATAAATGCTGTAGAAGTATTGTTCATTCTTAGTTCATATTAACTTAAGTAGTTAACTAATGAAACCTTAATGTAAAGTGTTACCAAAAAAATCTTACAGGCCCCAAACTTTTGAATGGTATAGTCCAGGGGTTTTCAAACTTTTTGTGTGTGTGGACCACTATTTGTATTTAAGAATTTTCGCGGACCACCTCATAATACACATAATAAAATATGTCTACACAGAGTCCTACCTGAATTAATCTGCACCTCTAAATAGGCTAGCTCTAAAACTATCATTGGTCATCACATCAGTACAACAGGCTTGTTAAAAGAAAGTTTACTGCACACAACGGCTGCCACATATTTAATTTATTTATTTACTCAAGCGCCCGATCGAGGGTAATCAGGGCATAATCAGGTTCATTTGAACAACAGGCTTGAAATCTATACAGTAATAAGAACACTGGAATATAGTCAACATTTCAAAACCTTTGGCGATTTTAGGGGATTATTAATCTTCAGAGTTTTACAAGTCCTCAAAAAGTACAGGCTTGAGTTTGTCCACTTAACAGCACATCTGCAAAACATTTCAGAAACGCGAGATCAAGAAACTAACTGGAAATTAAAATAATAACAGGCCTTATTCATTCCATTTATAAACATTTCGTTTCATATAAACTGCCTATGCCTAACTGTGCGTTCACACCGGACGCGAATAGCGCGTCAAATTCAAAAAGGGATTATGTCAAATTCGCGCCTGCCGCGTCTAGTTGTACGCTTGACCACTTTGTATCAATTCGCGCGTCAAGAGCGAAATTGACGCGCGTAAAAGCAAAAGTTTGAAGCGAAATTTCGTCCGGTGTGAACGCACCATTAAAGGCTATGCATGTGATGTGATAATGAGAACATATTTGCCTCTGCCCTTTTCTCTTCAGAGAACCTGTTGCTATCCACCGAACCAATGTTGTGGTTCTAACGGCACTGAACTTGAATGTCACGGCCGAACACCACTAGGCTATTTTAGTAATCACACAATAACTTGACTATTTAATTAAAATGTTATATCAATATAGGCCTACATATTCTTTTTACTTTTCTTTTTTATGGGAATTTCCTGGTAAAATGAAGGAAAAAAAAAATATTATTTTATATTTTATTTTGCCTTTCCACGGACCACCTGCAATACCCTCACGGACCACTAGTGGTCCGCGGACCACAGTTTGGGAATGGCTGGTATAGTCAATCTGTTTATCCATAAAGGATATCTATAAAATAGGTTTTAATAATATAACCTACACACAATATGTAACATATCAGTTTTTGGGCAATTTTAGAGGTTTCTTTATTCATTTCTGTCAATATTTGTTGTGTGCACACATCCGCTATTTTAACATTTAGATGACCTTTTCCATCATCTAATGCTCTTAAAGTAACTTTTTGAAAACACTAATATTTACCAAATCTTTACCAGGGTTACAGTGGAACAATGATGACTGGAGTGTGATATTACAGATAGCACACACCTCTTCACAGGATTATGGTGAGTTGACGGGTACATATAATATTCCAAAGAGTAGTTTACAGGAGATTGCTGGAGTATCACAGGAAGATCCAATAGGGAAGTAGAGCGGGTAAGTAGTCTGTTATCCGTAGTTGAGACCAGACCAAGATTGACTGTGAGGTGTGTGCTCTTATCCTGGTGAAGATTGAATGCCGATAAGAAACAGGTGCGGGATGACCGAGTGAGTGCAGATTAGGGACAGTTGTATCTGTTTAGATGACTGGGCAGATGGAGAGCATATGTGACATTACTAACCCCCATCCATCCTGATACCCACAAAAATGTAATGGTCCTTGAACAACGTATTTTGGTGCAGTTCTCGAGGGCCTGGGAGGGAGGGTATGAGGCATTGAGGGGGAACAGTGAGTGAGAAAGCAGTAGAGGAGTTGGTGAAGGCAAACATCACAGAGCGAGTCAGACTAGAGCCAGGACAAAGACCCACGGCAGAACAAGGATGGAGTCAGAGATCTGACCGACAGAGGTGGAGCGATGGTAGGTGAAGACCCAGGTGAAGCCGAAGGGCTGATGAGACTGGATGACACTGTAAATCCTGGAGGTCAAGGTGGAGCCGTGGTGACAAGCAGACAAGGTGGAGCCAGGGTGCTGGAGGACTGAGGCGAAGCTGGTGTGACTGAGGATTAAGGTGGAGCCGGGGGGAAGGCAGAGCCTGACTGAGCCAAAGGGGTGGTGGGACGAAGCGCAGGTGAAGGCCCGGAAGTTCTGGGTGCAGGCAGAGCGACGACTGACCAAGCCGGAGCCGGAAGGAACAAGGGAGCCCGGTGAAGCCATAATCAGAATCAGAAAGAGCTTTATTGCCAAATGTGCTTGCACATACACGCAAGGAATTTACCTTGGTATTGAAGCTTCCAGTCCACAAATATAAGTATAAGTATAACAAGACACATAATAACATTTAAGAATAAAAAAATATAAAAAAAGTATAAAGACAAAGACAGGGCATCAATAATTCTTTCAGCAGTCCGGACCGTTCATTGTCATCTCCTGATGTCTGATTTGGTGGCTAAACCAAACCAGACAGTTAAAGATAAACACAGGACAGACTCAATGACGGCTGAGTAGAACTATATCAGCAGCTCTTGTAGCAGGTTGAACTTCCTCAGCTGGTGAAGGAAGCACAACCTCTGCTGGGATTTTTTCACAAAGTCAATGTGATTGTCCCACTTCAAGTCCTGAGAGATGGTGATGCCCAGGAACCTGAATGACTCCACTGCTTCTACAGTTCTGTCCATGATGGTGAGTGGGGGAGTTTCTGTGGTGTTGTCTGCAAACTCCAGGAGCTTAACAAAGGGGTCTTTTGAAGTGCAGTCATTTGTGTAATTTGTGAGAAGACCAGTGGGAGAGGACACAAGAGGACACAACCCTGAGGAGCACCAATGCTGAAAGTGAGAGTCCTGAATGTGAGTTTTCCCAGCCTCACTAGCTGCTGCCTATCTGTTAGAAAGCTTGTGATCCACTGACAGATTGGGGTGGGCACAAAAAGCTGGGTCAGTTTGTATAATAGGAGATCTGGCCTGATGGTATAGAAATCCGGACTGAAGTCTACAAATAAAATCCTTGCATAAGTCCCAGGTCTGTTGAGATGTTGCAGAATATAATGCAGTCTCATGTTGAGTTGCAAACTGAAGAGAGGATGGCGGTCACAGGTGGAGCTGAGGGGTTGAGGAGCAAGGATGGAGCCGACTAGTTGACAGTCTAATGTGGAGTTACAGGCTCGGCAGCCCGAGTTTAACCCAGGGGATCATTGTGCCAAGGCTGAGCTAAAAACTGGAAGACCCGAGGAGGATCAGAGTTGCTGGTTGGAGCCATCTGAGGTGGGATCCAGTGGAGGCAGGGCCGAAGGACTGGCTGTCTTTTGTAGAAGAGGTGGGAGAGGGAGGCTGGGTTGTATCATTGGAGACGCAAAAGACTTGGAGCTGGGGGGACCAGCAGAGATGCAGGAGACTTGGAGCTTTGCAGGACCAGCGGAAATGCAGGAGACTTGAAGCTGGGCAGGACCCATGGAGTCGCAGGAGACTTGGTTTGGAAATAGGAGAGAACTAGTGAGTCTATTATATTGACCATGCTCGTAGGCAGCAACTGTACATCAGGGATGGGGGCATCGATGTAATCCAACTCCACACCATCAAATTCCACTAGAATCCCCACTGGGACGGCTATGGGTGCCGGCTCTCGCACCTGGTCAGACATGACGACTGGCTTGGGCTCTTGGATGAGTAGGGCTGCAGGCTCTGGCTCCAGGTGACCTTCTCCATTCGTGGCAGGTCCTTGTTGGTCGCTGACTCTGGCTCAGGCTCTGGGTCTGCGGTGGGCTCTGTGACCATAGTGGGTGGGCTAAGAGGCTGTCTGAGCTCGGGTCTGTGGCAATCGTTGGCTCTGCCTCTTGACTCATGGTGGGCTGTGGCTCAGTGGCTGGTGTAAGTAGGGGTAGAGAGGGACTAAGTGGAATTCCGAAGCAGGTGGTGTCTCTGAGATGAAGACCGATGGCACCAGGAGGACTGATGTGGGCTGGGGAGGCTGTGACCAAGGGAAGAAGATGTCTTTATCCACTTCACCTGCTTTGAGGGAGGAGCTACTCAGCCACAGTGCATATTCTACATATATTTCCAAGGTACAGGTGGTAGTTCACATTGTAGGTGTTTGAAGAGATCCAACCCACTCCAGAAGTCTTCAAAGTGTTGTCACTCCAGGACACCATGTGGGAATAGCTCGAGGAACTCGAGGAGCTCGCGGAGTCTTCTAAAGGGAGGCCATCCTGTGAGATGGATAGGAGCAACAGAGTGGATGGATGAATATGCTGTTGGGTTCATGATGTTTGGGTCTGGTCTTCTGTCGGGGAACATCAGACTCTGAGACAGAGATTAGGTTAAACGCAAACAGAGTATTTATTGAAAGTGATGAATTAAACCGAAAGCAGGTGAGTAATGGCAGAGTCAGAGTAATGATGACCAGGTGAATATGAACTAATGGAAAGAGCACACTCCAGATTGCTGGAGTATCACAGGGAGATAGCTGGAGATTCATAGGGAGATCCAATAGGTATGTAGAGCAGGTAAGTAGGCTGTTATCTGTAGTTGAGACCAGACTCTGGCTGAAGCCCGAAATCACTCCCTAAACCCTCAACCACCATTCCATAAGTTAGTCCACTAATACAGTTCACTTGAAGGAGTGAATAAAAAAAAGAGTGAGAGAATTTGGATAGCTGTTGAACATACATCGGCTGTACACTCGTTATTGCGTTGCAATGTGGGATTGAATGAGTGTACTCAATAACATCCACTATGGTTTTGGACACCACTACAAATTGGGGGTTATATGGGGCGATTTCGGTTTCAGCCCAAGACTGACTGTGAGGTGTTTGCTCTTATCCTGGTGCAGATTGGAGCGGTGATGGGAAATTAAGACATATTTTAATATCAGTGCATCCCTAGAAACTAGGGAAAAATTTCTCACTAAGTAACCTTGGTTTGACTAGCTAGTTGATTTGGCTCTCATACCCTTTCCTGGTGGTCACCAGCAGCAGATCATTAAGTCAAGTCAGTCATCTTCATTTATATAGCGCTTTTAACAATGTAGATTGTTTCAAAGCAGCTTTACAGAGATAAACGTATAATTTAAGGTAACAGAGATTGTTTTGGCTTTATAGCGGTTCTCTAATAAAGTTATTATAATAATAATATTCAGCAACCATGTCTGCAATCGTCAGTGTCACATGATCCTTTATAAACATTTCTTATTGTTATTAATGTTGCAAACAGTTGTTCTGCTTGATATTATTTTAATATTTTTGTGGAAACTGTGATACATTTTTTCAGGATTATTTAATAAATAGAAAACAAATACAAACATTTTTAAACAATGTAAAAGTCTTTACTGTCCCTTTTGCCCATTAACGCACCCTTGCTGAATAATAGTATTCATTTCTTAATAAAAAAAATAAAAAAAACTTACAGGACCCACACTTGGTTTGAACAGTAAGAAATAATTTCATTATGCAGGTCCAACATTATTAATTCCTGAACATGACAGTGAACACAGGAAAGAATCAGATCTGAATGTTTTCTACACTGAATTTTATTCAATGTACAATCTTGTTCAACAGACTATACACACCAGTCCTGGTTCTTACCTTTGACTGCATCTCTTTGATCTTTGCAATGCTAGAAAACAATGACTTTTATCTCTTGGTGCCAGAAAAGTCTTTCAGCACTGAAGATTCCTGAAAATGTTCTACAGCCACTGTCAAGCTCTGATGATATGTCTGCTCAGATGTGACAACCTCATACAGATGCTGGTGAAGGGGTGTGAAGATGGGCAAGAGCAAAGAATGTTGGGAGAACATCAGAAAACAGAGTAGAGTTTATAAAAAGGAGGTCATGTAAATGAAAAACAGGCATTACCTGGCGATCCTGCCATAAATTCTCTAGTGACTTTATATTAGTATCAACACACATGCAATTGGAGTCTCTCTTAGACGGGCTTTCTATCAGTTTGTCCACCAAACCAGGAAGAGGCAGCATTGTTGGTGTCCTCTGAAAAATTTCAAGTAAGTGCTCATAGAGATTCTCCTCATCTGTTTTTGGTACTCTTGGTTTTTAGGAACATCTGCTGGACTCTCTCCATTGGAAACATCTGAGATGAATAAGTTTGAGTAGACTTTCTACTTTTGGCTTTTTGGTGCTAAAATCTTTCTATTTAATTGTTCAGGAGAATATTTTGTGTAGCTCTGAAACCAAACTTTCCCTGATAATGTTGCTGACCGATCCAACTTCATTGTTGTGCTCAAAGGTTACTTTGCTTTTATCCTGGATCCTGAGAGCAGAAAATGATTTTGACAGAGAGAGATGTGGAAGAGGTCTGTCACTTGGACACTCCAAAACCTGGAGAGAACAGTAGAGCAAGTTTAGAATCAAATATGAAATATTTCTACACAGTGATAATAATGGTGGATTTCAAGTACCCGATTGTCTGTGGTGCAGCACCGGTGAGCTGGAGCATTCAGATTGGGCTGGTGTTGTGGGCATATCCACATAAATGTCCTCAACAATATAAGTTTTAGATGCTTTTTCAACAAAAACGAATATCACAAGACAGATTGCTGACAAACTGATTCTCATACAGTAATAAACTTGAAAGTATGCATACAGTCTTTATGTTTGGTTTCCAAGAGTGATTTAAGTGTAACAATAATAATAATAGATTTCAATAGTGTTTTTTTCTTTTCTTTCAAACTCTTACATTTATGCATTTGGCAGACATTTTTTAATCCAATGTGAATTGCATTTGCATTTAAGTTATACACTTTTCTCAGTTCATGGAATTTCCAGGAATTGAACCCATGACCTTGATATTGCTAGGTCCATGTTCTACTGATTGAGCTTAAAATTATTTTAATATTATGAACAATTTTTAATGTTTCTTGAGGGGACAGCCATTTGTAGTGGTGTCTGAAACCATAGTGGATGTTATTGAATACACTTATTCAATCCCACGTTGCTCTGCAATAACGAGTGTACAATCGATGCAAGCTCAACCACTGTCCAAATTCGCTCACTCCTTTTCATTCACTCCTTCAAGTGAACAGTATTAGTCGACTAACGTAGGGAATAGTGAATGATTCCGGATTCAGCCCGTGTTCTCTTTGTTCAGTGTTGTATATGTCGTGAGTTAATGTGGTTGTGCTTTATTTCCTGTGTATTGGTGTTTGTTCTCATTGAATTCTCCACCCATCCGTGACAGTACTTAAGTATATTCAGTTTTTACTGAATATATTCTTACTTTGTATAGAATTATTATTTAAGAATGTCCTTATTTCTGTAATAAGTATTTTTTTAAAGTATATTTCTTTTTCACAAAGGTGATCAATGGTGTTAATAAAAATGTTTGTTTATGATCAATTCTCATAAGATTATGAAAAGGGGTTAAAAAAGGCTGAGTATCTGAAAGGTGTTGGATTTTTGGCTCTGGGTATGCTTGTCAGTCACAAAAGTAATGAGAAATAAATTCAAATCATTATGGCAAAGATAAATGAACACTCACACGGCACTGAGATCAGTTGCTCTGGCTCTTTCGGAAGAGGTCTGGCAGGTACAGGTATGCTCGGAGGGAGTCGTTTTGATTTGTGAGGTCGTTTTTGGATGAATGTGCCAGTTTCCCAAATGGGTGTCATTATTCTTTCCATCTGTGGAATCAGATTGGTGAATGTTTGCCAGTGGTTCACAGATTTACTCACATCTGCTATTATGACAGTATTGGATGCAGGCTGGTTTTGCTCAATCTACTCATGGGAGTTTATATTCATAAATTGAAATTAGACATTCACTAAAAGGTAACAATATGGGAATATATGATTTAAACATCCCAACCTGAACAAGTTGGGTCTGACGCAGGTACGACATAATCCACATTTCTATTATTGACAGACTGAGAATGGTCAGCATTGAAATGTGCTTTCAGTAGACAAGGTTTTGGGATTGGTTTTATCTGTGTGGCAGTGACGAGACCTTCAGTGGCAGTTGCTTGGTGGGTTTGTGCTACTGGTGTGGAGTGCTGGCTGACCCAGCGATGGTGGTCCTTCTCCTGGGCATCACTCCACAAAATAAAGTCTGTCGCTCTGCCCCACTTCTCACCCTTAAGCGGAGGTTCAGGGGGACAGTAAATTTTAGCATGTTTTGGCAAGAGCACAGTTCTTTGTATCCATCTGGCCCTGGCATGGCTTTCGGACACCTGCAAGGAGGAGCAGAGCACTAATACGAGTTGCCAGTGTGAATTTTGGCAGATGACTCTAAAAATGAGTCTATATAAGACGGAAATTAAAGATCTTTTGATTGACTCGACACAGAATATTCCTGAAATTGTTTACTGGGCGAAATCAACAGGAATAAATCTGTTTAGTCAAATGCTATAATGGTAATACCTATGAAAAAGAAGTGTGCTTAATTGTATTGAATGTGCACTTGTAGTCTTTATAATTAATTAATTAAAAAGAAAATGTACTTGCCAATTAAATAATTTTATTGAAATAAAAGTGGCACTTAATGAAATATTAATGAAATAAACGTTTCACTTAAGTGGCAATTAAGTGTACTTAAAGTAGAAAGTGTTTCTTAGCACACTTAAGTAGACTTTTAAAAAGATCACTTAATTTGTAATAATGTCAAATTAAATGTTTTAAAGTACATTTTAATTATGTTTTTATAATCTTTTGTCATGCTTTAAACAAGTACACATATTTTGATGTGTAAAGTACTTATAATTCCATCTGTATTTTATTAAGAACTTGACAAATTTCTGTGGTGTAACGTTTGTAAGCAGATTTTATGCACTATTGCGTACACACAATAAGCGAATAGCTGATTTCAGAAATGCATACTAGCATAATGCTCTTACTATTTACAGTTGTAATCGAAATTATTCAACCCCCACACTGTAAAAAATTTCTAACCCTCCCAAATCAAAAATTTCAAGTGACCGATAACATCTAAATTTTTCAATTGGCCCAAGTGAAATTCTGTAAATTATAAAATTAAATTTACAGATTTTCACTTGGGCCAATTGAAATTTACAGAATTTCACTTGGGCCAATTGAAAAATTCACTTGAAATTTTTGATTTGGGAGGGTTAGAAATTTTTTACAGTGCATTGCAAATCAGGTTTACTGGCAAAAATTATAGTCTTTCAGCTGTTTGCAATGAACAATTCAAACAAAAGTAATTGAAATAGCTCAACACAACAAATGTTTCAAGTGGTTTCCAAAAATTCAACTGAAAATGCAAATTAATGACTTCTGCAATCTCAAGTACTTAGTCCTGCAATCTCAAGTACTTAGTCCTTGATACTTCAAGCAACTTTAATACTTGGCAGAACACCCTTTTGCAGTTACGACCTGCTGCAAACGAGATGTATAACCAGAAATCAGCTTCTGGAAGCGTTTCTGAGGAATCTTAGCCTATTCCAGTAATGCAGTTCAGTTCAGTAATATTGTTGGGTTTGCGTGCTGCAATCACCTTCTTCGAATCCCACCAGAGATTGTCTATGGGGTTCAAGTCAGGTGACTGTGATGGCCACTGTAGAATCTTCTAGGACTTCTTCTGCAACCAGGCCTTGGTGGAATTTGAGGTATATGCTTGGGATCATTGTCCTGTTGGAAGGTTCAGTGACGCCCAAGCTTCAGATTCCTCACTGATGGCATGATGTTTTCTTCTTCCTGAAACTTCTATGAATCCATCTTGCCTTCCACATGCTACAGGTTTCCAGTGCCAGAGGATGCAAAGCAGCCCCAGAGCATCACCATGCTTAACTGTAGACAGAGTGTTCTTTTCAGCATATGTTTCATTCTTCTTCCTCCAGACACACCGTTGATCCATAGGGCCGAAAAGTTCCAGTTTTGTTTCATCGCTCCAAAGAACAGAATCCCAAAACTTCTGTGGCTTATTTATGATTTTGCGCAAAAACCTTTCTTATGCTTTTTGCTTAGCCATATTTCTAACATGCAGTCAAATGTGACACTCAACAAATCTAGCCAGTTAAGATTTCATGTGTTCACACCTGTTACAACTAATGAAGCCCTTGATTAGTTGCATCAGGTGTGCTTGAGACAACAGCTGTGTCCCAATGTGAAGGCTGCATCCTTCGAAGGACTGAAGACTTCAAGGATGCAGCCTATGATTTCCTAATTGCGCAACCAGGTGTTTCTGATCACCGCTCCTGGCACCAAGCAACAGTGCGAGAGGACAGCCGTCATCCTGATAATTCGTTTGATATTGAGTAAACAGCTATGGAGCCAGAATTGGCTATTGTCATTTTTATGTTTTATATTTTACTGGAGGATATGTTGAGGATGTTTCAGCCCCGGCGCTGTCGGATCATGTATTTTCGGTTTAGCCCTGTTTGAATATAAAACCCAATTGAATATAAAAAAAGTCCAGTATTTCTCGCTTGTCTGAAGTTTAAAATCATTGGTTACCCGTAAGCCAATCACATAACGTTTGGTTATGGCGTGTGTTATGCGCATGCTCAGCCGCATCTAACTTCCACTGTAAACACATGTATGATGCGAAAACAAAACCATCAAGCGAAATACCGGAGTGAACATGGCTGTGAATGACTTTTGCAGATTATGTGAAGTAAATCTACGCATCCACGGTACAATCAGTGTCTATGTCGTCACGGCTCTCAGCCCGCCCTCTGTTCGTTGATTGGCCGGCTGTTTTCAGGCCGGAGGAAAACGGAAAGCTATTACGCTGTCTCAGACTGAGTACAGAAGCGAAATGAAAATGAGCGGAAGTACGAAGTCTGACGTAGTCAGGCTAGGACGCAGCTGTAGTTAGCAACAATTTGTTAATATTGTGACAATAGACCTACATTTTGTTACTTTAATTTTCGGAACTGCATATTTCGTTAAATATTCACGTACAAATGTGAAGTAACCTACTGAAGTACCTTTTTTCCCTCACAAATGATTTTACATTAAACTACATAAAAGTATATAATGTAACAACCTTGAAAATATTCAGAAGTAAAATGCAGTAGTAGCGTAATATAAATACAAAACTATAATAAAAACCCTGACAAGGAGTTTTTTCCCCTGCAGAATACATACCTCTAGTTTTACTCTTGATACTAAAAACTTGTTATTAAAAGTACTTTTTTTTTCAGAAATTACTCTTTTTGAAAAAGAAAAAAAAACCTCAGTGACATGGGAGCCGTCGATTGAGTCAGCCCTGCAAACCTGTTGGTAGACAACTTAGTGGATAGTGGAAATATGCACTCAAACACTCTGGAGAGACCATCCCATATGATGTCCCACCAGCAGAGAGGCCTTACCAGGGGCAGCCCATCCCGGTCTAGCAGCTCCAGGGTCTCCCTGCTCAGCTGAATAAAAGTCTACATAATTTTTTTCTTATTTTATGTACTGTAAATGTTTGTTGATTTTGATATATGTTTAACGTATGTTGTTAATAGTTGGAAAAAGTACTTTAATGTAGCCTGTGGAACAAATTATTTTCATTTACCAATTTTATAAAAAAAAAAAAAAAAAAAAAAAAGGGTATACAAGAGTTTGTTTCAAGTAGAAATTATGACTGTCAAAAAAATAAACAATGTCCAGAACAATTCATTCTCTGTAGAGGATCAACTATATTTTCGTTTTCTCAAGCGCATAGGGTGATTTTTTTTTTCACAACCTGTTATTTCCGTATTTTATCATTCAAGTGTCTATTTTAAGATTAAATTGGGTACCAAGCTGAAATAATGTCCAAAATGCTTTATTTTTAACCCTTTGCATCAAACCCGAAAAATCTAAATATGATATAAAGTGCCATAACTTTTGATGTAAACAACTCACAGAGACAAATGGACACATTTTTCTATACAATTCTGACCCAGGGAAATTGTTATTTGTTATACACTGCTCAAAAAAATAAAGGGAACACTTTTTAATCAGAGAATAGCATCAAGTCAGTTAAACTCCTGGGATATTGATCTGGTCAGTTAAGTAACAGAGGGGGTTGGTAATCAGTTTCAGCTGCTTTAGTGTTAATGACATTAACAGCAGGTGCACTAGATGGGCAACAGTGAGACAACCCCCAAAACAGGAATGGTTTTACAGGTGGAGGCCACTGACATTTTTTCCCTACTCATCTTTTTGGACTGTTTTTCACCAGTTTTGCATTTGGCTAGGGTCAGTGTCACTACTGGTAACATGAGGCGATACCTGGACCCTACAGAGGTTGCGCAGGCAGTCCAGCTCCTTCAGGATGGCTCATCAATACGTGCCATTGCCAGAAGGTTTGCTGTGTCTCCCAGCACAGTCTCAAGAGCATGGAGGAGATTCCAGGAAGACAGACAGCTACTCTAGGAGAGCTGGACAGGGCCGTAGAAGGTCCTTAACCCATCAGCAGGACCGGTATCTGCTCCTTTGTGCGAGGAGGAACATGATAAACACTGCCAGAGCCCTACAAAATGACCTCCAGCAGGCCACTGGTGTGAATGTCTCTGACCAAACAATCAGAAACAGACTTCATGAGGGTGGCCTGAGGGCCCGACGTCCTCTAGTGGGCCCTGTGCTCACTGCCCAGCACCAGGGAGCTCGATTGGCATTTCCCATTGAACACCAGAATTGGCAGGTCCGCCACTGGTGCCCTGTGGTTTTCACAAATGAGAGCAGGTTCACCCTGAGCACGTGACAGACAGGAAAGGGTCTGGAGAAGCCGTGGAGAATGTTATGCTGCCTGTAACATCGTTCAGCATGACCGGTTTGGTGGTGGGTCAGTGATGGTCTGGGGAGGCATATCCATGGAGGGACGCACAGACCTCTGCAGGCTAGACAATGGCACCCTGACTGCCATTAGGTATCGGGATGAAATCCTTGGATCCATTGTCAGACCCTATGCTGGTGCAGTGGGTCCTGGGTTCCTCCTGGTGCACAACAATGCCCGGCCTCATGTGGCGAGAGCATGCAGGCAGTTCCTGGAGGATGAAGGAATGATACCATTGAAGGGCGACCACGCTCACCTGACCTACATCCAATAGAACACCTCTGGGACATTGTGTTTCGGTCCATCTGACATCACCTGGTTGCACCTTAGACTGTCCAGGAGCTCAGTGATGCGCTGGTCCAGATCTGGGAGGAAATACCCCAGGACACCATCCGTCGTCTCATTAGGAGCATGCCCCGACGTTGTCAGGCATGCATACAAGCACGTGGGGGCCATATAAACTACTGAGTACCATTTTGAGTTGCTGCAATGAAATTTCAGCAAAATTGACAAGCCTGCTGCATCATTTTTTCACTTAGATTTCCGGGGTGTCTTTGAAATCAATCCTCTGTTGGTTGATCATTTTCATTTCCATCAAACGATGTGGCATCCTTTCGTTCATAACACATTACCCAGTCCATATTAGTATAGATATCCAGCATGATATTTTTCCCCATTGAGATCTGATGTGTTTTCAAAGTGTTCCTTTAATTTTTTTGAGCAGTGTATTTTACAACATCTTGACCATCTATGGTCAAAAACAGCAAAAAAAAAGAAAAAAAGCTCATTTGACAACTTCTTTATTATACTAATAGCAGCCTGAAATGGGGTTTATTTTAACCTTTTACTGCACCTATCCTGAACCTGAAGAAATTGAAAATAGCTTTACTTTTGAAGTAAACAAAACAAAGCAAATTAACTTTAAAAAAGAAGAAAAAAAAAAAAAAAAACTACAGAAAAAAAATTCCAAAAAGGTGACTAACTGCCAGTTTGGGAATGTTGGGGAATCTGGTGAATCATCATCACTGAAAAAGGACTCTCTGCGCCATGTCAAATCTCTGTCAATTCAATCTGAAGGAGCTCCAAGAAGGTGCTCCGATCCAATCAGTGCATTTTCTGTAACAAAGCAAAATCCAAGTTCAAGGGCAAGACTGAAGAGCTTACAAAGTTTAAGAGTTGGAAACACAAGGAACCAGCCTGGAAAGTTATTGAACCTAGGGCACAGGAATGAAAGAAAGAGGCTCTTTATCACAACCTTGACTGGCAACCTTGAGGAGAGCTGAGAATCTGAGAAGGAGGCGTAAAAAGAAGGAGCAAGAAAGGTCAAACTTCTTCAAAGATCCCTATAAGTTTGCAAAAAACCTTTTCACAAAGGAAAAAAATGGCAAACTCAAAACATCAAAGAAAGATCTGGAAACTTACCTCAAACAGAGTCTCACTGAAAGCCAGCGTTGCGGACAGACAACTCTTCCACCCGAAATGCCACCGATACATTCCCCAGAACATCAGATGGACATCAGCCCCCCCAGGTGGAGCGAAGTGAAGAGAATTGTACAGCGGGCTAGGGCTGCATCCTCCCCTGGGCCCAATGGAGTCCCATACCGAGTTTATAAGAACACACCAGATGTATTACGCTTTCTATGGAGGCTGATGAAAGTAGTGTGGCAGAAACAAGCAATTCCAACTGCATGGAGGAGAGCAGGAGGCATCCTAATCCCGAAGGAAAAGGATTCTGTGGACATCAGCCAGTTCCGCCAAATCAGCCTCCTGAACGTCGAAGGCAAAATCTTCTTCAGTGTAGTGGCTCGCAGGCTGACAGCTTACCTGGAAAAGAACCACTTCATTGATACTATGGTGCAGAAAGCAGGGATTCCAGGCTTCTCTGGATGCTTAGAGCATTTAAACATGATATGGAATCAAATCCAAACCGCCAAAAAGGATGGAAGAGATCTCCATGTTGTGTTCTTGGACCTTGCAAACGCCTTCGGATCAGTTCCTCATAATCTCCTGTGGACTGCATTCCACTATTTCAGCGTCCCGGAAGTAATCACCCGCCTTGTTAAATCTTATTTTCAAGACCTACAACTATGCCTGACAACTGATGAGTGTACTACAGCATGGCAACGAGTGGAAATAGGAATAATGGCGGGATGCACCATCTCACCTCTAGCATTCGCGATGGCTATGGAGGTCATCATCCGCGCATCTCGGTGGGTAGTAGGAGGTCAGAAGCTCAAATCTGGTCTTCGTCTCCCTCCCATCAGAGCTTACATGGACGATATGACCATCCTCACCACAACCAAGGCTTGTGCTAGGCGATTGCTGAACAAACTACAGGAGAACATCCAGTGGGCCCGGATGGAAATAAAGCCAAGCAAGTCCAGGAGCATCTCAGTCGTCAAGGGGAAGCTGTCAGAACAACGGTTCTATGTGGGCAAGGAGCCTATACCAACAGTGGCAGAGAAGCCAGTCAAGAGTCTTGGACGCTGGTACCATGCCACCCTCAAGGACACAGAGCAAGTTGACCAGCTTACGAAGGACACCATATGCGGCCTTGAGAGTATTAACAAGACCAAGCTCCCTGGTAGGCTAAAGCTGTGGTGCCTCCAATTCGGGTTATTACCCAGGCTGATGTGGCCTCTTACCATCTATGAGGTCCCAATATCAAAGGTAGAAAAGCTGGAGAGGGTGGTCAGCTCATTTGCCAAAAAGTGGCTGGGACTCCCTAGATGCTTTACTAACATCGGACTGTATGGAAGAGGCATATTGGAGATTCCTGTTTCCAGCATTGCAGAAGAATTCAAGTGCTCCAAAGTAAGGCTGGAAATGATACTAACAGAGTCCCGTGACCCATGTGTTTCCAGAACAGCTCCTACACTGGTGACTGGAAGGAAATGGAACCCAGCGGCAGCTACTCACCAGGCAAAGTCAGACCTCAGGCACAGAGACATCATTGGTAATGTGCAACAGGGTAGAGGAGGCCTTGGCCTTGGAGACAGTAGACCATCGTGGCAAAGAGCAGCTCCAGCTCAGCGCCGACGGCTGGTTGTTGAGGAGGTGCGTCGGCACGAGCAGGCAACAAGGTGTGTAAAGGCTATCTCACAAGCCAAGCAAGGACAATGGACGAGATGGGAGGGAGTTGAGAGGAGAAAGTTATCCTGGAGGGAGTTGATGGGCATGGAAGCATTTCACATCAGCTTCATCTTACGTGCAACGTACGATGTCCTGCCTTCCCCCTCAAATCTCAACCAATGGTATGGAGAATACCCGACATGCCCCCTCTGTCCATCCCCTGCAAACCTTAAACACATTCTGGTTGGATGTAAGACAAGCTTGTCACAAGGCCGCTATACCTGGAGGCACAACCATGTCCTGAAATGCCTAGCAGCTACCTTGGAGTGCAGTCGGTTAAAGATCAATGCCCTCCCTCCTCCATCACTTCATCCCTCATATGCAAGAGAGTTCATCCGAGAAGGTACAAAGACAGCCAAAGTCCAAACAACATCGCACGTTGGCCAGCTTGGAAGGGCTCGAGACTGGAAGTTGGTGGTAGATCTGAACCAAAGACTTCACTTCCCTTCTGAGATCGCCACAACAAACCTCAGACCAGACCTTGTGCTCTGGTCCTCCTCACTCCACATTGTGTATATAATAGAGCTTACCGTTCCCTGGGAGGCTGCTGTGGAGGAGGCATTTGAGCGCAAGAGCCTTAAGTACACAGAGCTGGCTGCTGATGCTGAGCAACGCGGATGGAAATCCAAGGTCTGCCCAGTAGAAGTCGGCTGCAGAGGCTTCGTGGGCAAGTCAACCATCAGGCTGCTTAAGGAATTGGGAGTGCAAGGTCAAACCCTTCGCCGAACCATCAAAGCCCTCTCAGGTGCAGCAGAAGAAGCAAGTCGATGGCTTTGGGTGAAAAGGGGAGACTCCAACTGGGCCCCTAATATTACCTGAGGCATTGAGGGGTTGAAAGCAGAGGGGGGCACACCTGGGACGCCAGGTGCTGCCGATGAGCCCTCTGGAGGTGTCGTGGGCCTATCATTGAAACACCAGAGAAGGAGGGTGCCCACCTGATGACCCCGATGAAGCTAAAACCCCCATTCTCATCACATTCAACTACCATCACAATGAGGAAATTACACAGATGGATGCATCGTCACCACTCATACCTCAGGTCTCTTAAAAATGGGATTGTTTCACCTAGTCCTAAAACATAACAAGGTGCAGGACAAGGACCTTTTTGCAATGGAAGCTAAGCACAACTGCGGCAACTGCACAACCTATGGCCAAGCGCCTCTGACGTGTGACCCAATCAGATGACTTGGCGCCCAACACATCAGAGCGCGCCTAAAAGGGGCGTGGCCTTAGTCTATAAAGGATGCCCATTCTGGCCAAATAGCAGGTTTAAATCGACTGAAGCGACAAATCCTGACAGATTGCAATAGTGCGGCAGGCTACGCAATACTCGTTCCCTTACTCTCAGGGAACCGAGGTTACGTTCCCTTTCGAGAATGGTCACTTCGTATTACGTAGCTAATACGCAGTGGGGACGCAATGTAAAGCGCTGCACTATTAGCAACTGGCTGCATACAACTGGAGCCTAGAGAAGCACCCCGAGGCTCACAGAAACAAGCCATAACAAACCCCAACATAGTGACAGTAACCAGTCTGGTTTCATGAATAAGGGGCTGGAATATAAAAGCCAGGCTTGCTCTAAACATAAGTCCCAGGACAATTGTGCTAATGGGCAGTAATAGGTAGACTGATAAGATCGGACCCTAGCTGGAGTACTGACGATGCTGCGGCCATGAGACCGAGAAGCCTCTGAAACTTCCTGAGGGGCATGCACGCACCTACCCTGAAGGACCCCTTATAGAGAGAGCGCACTCTGGTGTGAGCCGCGCTCTCATCATTGTAGAGTCGATAACTGTGCCCAGAAAGATTATCTTCTGGCTGGGTAACCGTTTGCTCTTGGAAAAATTGACCCTGAACTCCAGGCATTCCAAATAGCTGAGGAGCATGGATCTGTGTGTCAATAATTCGGTCTTTGACTGACACATAATGAGCCAATCGTCAAGATAGTTCAGTTAGTTTTTATGAAGCAACGCGGATGTTTTGAAAGCTCTCCGATTTCATTAAAAAGATCTTCATTTCTGTTACGAAGATGAACTAATGTCTTAGGATCATCTTCTAGTCATTGACTAGTGTATTCTGTCATGATAATCTATAAATCGCGTTTCCGGGGGTGGGTTTTATGTAAATTTTAGGGTTGGTGATTGTCTTGTAGTCCCTACCAGCCGTTTGTTTAGTCCTTAAAAAGCAATTTCTTTAAAAGAAAATATCTCCCTTTGCTTTGAACTTTGAGCGTCGTAACTTTGCAGATGTTGTTTATGCTCAAACACCAAAATTATACACTAAATGAAGTTAAAAAAGTGAAATCATAATGAACCACCCCTTTAAATAAATACTATATCATTGATATGGTTTACTTTTGTTAGCCTATTATTTGCATATATATAACTCAATGAGATTAGTTAGATTATTATATGGTGTTACTGTACAGTTACTGATTACATTTTATTGTAAGTAAATGGTCATTTGTAATGAAGTACATTCTAATTGGTAACTGCCACATGCTGTGGTCTGCATGTTATTGCTATATTATGTACATAAAGGTCCAGACAGAGTGTGTGTGATTTCATCTGATTGCACATAAGAGCTCAGACAAACTTGCCTTTTGGTGTGTGCTTTACTCTAAAAAAAATTGGTTCAGCATTATGGCCCAGATAGGCTTTAAATGATCTTGATCTCATTTGATAAATAAAGATAATTAATTTAGTGACACCCGAGGTGTCTGTAGCCTGCATTGAGAGCGTGAGCAGTAAAATGTGCTTAAATACAACCAGTACTCACATATTGAAACATTATGTGCACTAATAGCCTAATATGTTATTTTCTGAACACCCACAACCCAGCTCACACACACAAACCCACCAGCAACTTCCTTTTTGTGGGAACAGCTGGATCATGCTGTAAAAAGAGCTGATTTCGGGATTTCCACCTTTCTGGCAAGTACGATCACACATGTCTCCACTCGCTGCCAGCTCAGCTAAATCATCTAAGACATTACTAAATTGTGTCAAGCAGGTAAAACCTTTCAACCAAGTCACCTTTGTGATGGAATTTGGAAATTTCCCACTTTCCATAAATCTACCAATGACTGAAAACGGGAAAGGCAAGATGAGCTTGTGTTAAGCCATCACCTGAATCAAGAAAAGTGCAAATTCTTAATGTTTTTTTATTAAGATAGCCTGTTAAGGCTCAGTGTCAAGGTAGTGGGACACCTGGCACACTTTTTATCACCTTCTCTTCCTATCCCATATTTTAGTAATCATCATAAATTAGGTACCATTCGAAAGCTTAAACACTCAAAATTCATCCTGTTAAAGATATTTTGAAATTGGCTAAATTCTTTGTAATACTACAAATTTGGAACACAACTTGTTTAGACCATTAGACATATGTTTTTGATCTTCTAGCGGTTTTAAAGTCCAAATTATTTTGTAAAATATATATATTTTATATAAAATAAAAAAAGTTTTGTTCATTACATTTGCTTAGTAAACTTAGGCCTAAACTTCATTTAAAAAAAAAAAGTGCTTTCACTTCAGCAATAATCTGCTTTAAAAAGAGCAGTCTTCTTTAGGTCTGTATTCCAAAGCATTTCTTCTTCGTTCACTTCTTAACTGAGTTACAAGTACCTTAAGGTGAGCACTTTAGTCCACTTTCCCTTATTATGAAATGATTCTGAGAAAACAATGCAGTCAGTGTGCCAAAAGCCCTTAGCAATCCTTGTCAAAACTTTCAACAGTTTAAAGAGATGGAAGATAAGAGAGATGCATCTTGAAAATATGAACATGTGGAATGAAAGGCCAAATTTTATAAGCCCACAGAAATATGTGCTTGTTTCATTTTTATGAACAACACATACATCCCATTTACAGTATTGTCTTTTAAATGTTAAAAAATGTCTGAAACACATGACAAACAAGTTCAGACAGTACAAAGAGTAGTGTTCAGATAGTTTCAGTATTTGCACTTGCAATAAGGTAACATAATATTCTATTAATATTTTAACTTTCTTTCTTTCTTCATTTATTTATAAAGCACATTTAAAAACAACCCTGGGTCGACCAAAGTGCTGTACATAACAATTTACACCTTATTTGCTGAAATTGATATTTGGAATAAAGCTTATTTACCTGCATTCTGTGTAGATATTTGGAGCTTTATTTCTTGCTTTTATTGTGTATATACATAAAAAAAAAAAAAGAAGAAGAAAAAGAAGAAGCCTGGATTCACAATTGTATTCCACACAATTTTTTTTGTCAGGACGAATCAAGGCATTTTATATGACGCACATCACATGGCAAGTAAACAAAAAAAAACCTCACCTCAGTTTTGTATTCCCTGCTTTTAATTCTGGAATGTTGTCCACCTACACTACTCAAAATCCACAAGGTGATATCCTCAGCCCACACTAACTGATTCTACCCAAGAGTATAGGGATGCCAAGTGAATCCATCACACAACTCTCTCCCAGTAATTGTTGAATTTAGTCTCAACTTCACATGTGAGGGGAGGGAAAATAGAGGATTGGTCCTGACATGCCAATTGAGTCAATCAGTTAAAGATTGGCATCCACATGCATCCTTAGAGTAATTTACACAGATTATTCTAGCAAAATTAAGATTTTGTTATAGAAATATAAAATATAACTAGTCACACCAGAGCGGTATCACAATAGGATTTTACACATCTCTTAGATATTGTATTTTCCAGGAAACACAATGTTCTTCAAAAACTGTATGCCATCAACCAAGTTTGCTATATGTGATGAAGCTTTGAAATTAGTTCCCTAATTATTTATGACACATGCCTCTACCAGTGCAAACAACCCAGAAGTCATTAAAACATACAAAATAGCAGAGAAGTGCACAACTGTACTGTATTTTGTCATTTAGAACGACAATTTTTTTTCTTAATTGCTGTAACCATGAGAGCAACAAATAAAATGCCGCACAATACACCAAAAAACAGGATGAACTACCTAAATATACACAAGTTGCACAACCTGTCAAAAAACGAGTCAAATGTATTTATACAGCACTTTTCACATGGACATTGTTTTAGTTTTACAGAAAAATGTTGCAGTAATATCTAAAATGTCTTAAGGTCCTCATGTAGTTAAAACCCTAGTAAGCAAACAAAGGTGGTGGCGTGCGTGTGTGTTCTTCACAATGCACCATAACAAATGATATAGGCCTATATTTTTTGCCATGCGTATGACACCATTTTCATGTTATATCTTTAAAGTCAACATTGCATGACAATGGGTAAAAATTAAACAGTATAGACTATAGACAGTCACGAGGAGCAAAAGACAACAGTAAATAAAAAAAGACAACAAACAATAGGACCACAAGGTAAACAAGGTAAACAGTAAAAACAGAATTGTAGGTATACATGCTGTAGCAACATTGGGAATGATTCACAAGTAGTAAGTGAAAAAATATATACAGATAACTATATATATATACTATATTATATATACACATTGTTGCAAAGTAAGTGATGTTATTGTTATGTCTGAGGTCAGTCAGTCCGTAGTGCACTATAATCTTGCACTGTATGGTAGATGTTCGGCTTTTGAAACACTGCGAAAGAGGTTCTCATCCTATTTGTGGCCCAAAAAATGAATGTTTTAAAGAACTTAAAGAAATTACAGCAGTCATTTTCTCTATCATTGGCTCAATGAGAAGGATCTGTCCCCATCTGCTGGACAACATTGTGGATAATGTTGCACTACTGCAACTTGAACTTCTTCACGTTGTAAATCTGCAACAAAATGATCTTAAATCATATGGCCGAAAACATGACTACACTCTCATATGAATACCAAAAATATATAACAAAAGATCAGATCCCTCTAAAAGACAGTATACCTCTAAATTAAGGAATAAATAAGGAGTATTTTCCTGTAATCTAACTCTGTTCTTCCTTTTGGAGCAAATATGTATATTCTTAAAAACAATCACTTAAGATCTGATAGCAGTTATGTGTTACGCTTGCTGGTCAACATGCATAAAGATGAAAGAGATTTAATTAGACAGTAAAAAAAAAAAGGAGAAAAAACGAGTGTTCAGTGGAGTGGTCCAAGACCTTATAGACTTTTGTTGCACTTGCATCAAGTCAAATTATTTACATAGGCATTTTTTTTTTTTTTTTTTATTGTTAATTCTGTTAAATAAATTATAAACAACAACTCAGGTGTGATTTACCAATAGCCTTAACGTTTTTTTTTTTTTTTTAACTCATATACAGTTTCGTTGGTTTCGCTAGCATAGGCATTGTTACTTATTAGCATTTAGTTTTGTTTTTTTCCTTCCTGTCAATCAGAACAAACCCGTGAACTCAGACTTAGATTAAGGTTTTCATAAGTTTACGTTTGTATTGAAAGACAACAAAAGACCAGTCGAGATAAAAAACAACACAACAGCCATCAATCATATGCCACATCATGACTGCATTATGCATTATGTCTCAATACAAAAAGATCTAAATCCAAATTGATGTAATTAGCCTTAAAGGGCACCTATTATGCAAAATTCACTTTTACATGTGTTTGAACATAAATGTGTGTTGGCAGTGTGTGAGCAAAACCACCATAGAATGATAAAAATCCACCCAGTGGTTTTTTTACAATCTCAATAAATCATAAGCACTGTCTCAGAATGAGCTGTTCTCAGATTTGGCGCAATGTGACGTAGAATTGAGCAGGCTCCTCCCATGACTGTTGAGTGACACTTCAGTTTGAGCCTAGACCCGCCCTGAGTGAGCTGGACACAGAGTCCGCCATTGTTCGATGCTTGAGCAGCTGTAGAATGTCTCCTAAGCGATTGAGGTGTGTTGTTGATGGATGTAAGAATGAACATAGCAGTCTTCATTTACTCCCGTTGTTACTCAAGGATAGATCTGTACTGTTTGTGATCAAGCTTACACTCTCCGGAGCAACAGGCCTAACGTGACTGGACACAGAAGAAATGAAAGTGCGAGCGCGCTCTTTATGACAGCTCTTCGAGTCATTTTACGGATATAAGGTTTACCAGTTTATTTAGCACCCACTGAAAAGGTGTGTATATTTGTTTACTGTTAGTTGTAACGAGTGTTTTGTGTACTTCGCTGTGTATGTTGTTGATAATGAAAGGGAGAGAGAGAGAGTTTATGGATAAGACTTTAATGCGCACTTCTTATACTATGTTTATTCAGCTCTTATAGAGATTCTCTGGAGTAAAACTAACGCTCATCTTTTGTGTGATGTACAATAAACTTCACTGAACTCGTCAGTATATTTTGGTCATCATTCGGACGGGTTTTGCTACAGCAGGCTTGTATTAGTGGATAAAAGCAGATGACAAATAAGTTATAACCATAATTAAACTAAACTATACTTGTTCTATGTCCATACAGCATATATTCTCTGGCTTTGTGGGCATTATTGTCCGACTCCGAGTCGAAATGAACACCGCAACAGAGTTTCTGTTCTGATATTATCAGATGAGATTGTCCTGACTCTTGAGCGCGAGCTCGTGAGGCTCCGCCCCCTGTCCCGTGCAGCAGCAGTTAATTTGTATTTAAAGGGCACACACACTAAGGCCCTGTTTACACGAGAACGCTCGCGGGTGAAAACGTAAAAATATTTTATCAGATGTGCCTTTCGTTTAGACGGCGACGGCGTTTTTGGGGCTTAAAAACGCAAAAAAGTGAAACCACCCTCCAGAGTGGAAATCTTAAAAACGCTCCACCGTCGCGTTTCCGTCTAAACGGTAAAGACGGTAAAAACGCAAAAGTCTGCTAGACAGTGAAGGCACCGATCAGTGCTTCACATTGCCACCTAGCCGCCTGGAGTGCATACTACATTGAATTTCACACACTTTTGCGTCACCGTATGCACGCAGATTTCCCCCCCATAACGCTCGTCTAAACGCAGAATAAAAAGTGATCACTTTTGCGTTTTCTCTTCAGATCGTTTCCGTGTAAACGTAGCCTAAAACAGCGCGTTTTTCTGAGCCCCCAAAAATTACAATTTAAACATGCTGTAAAAAATGATCTGTTGGGTATTTTGAGCTAAAACTTCACATACATACTCTGGGGACATCAGACTTATTTTACATCTTGTGAAAAGAGTCATAATAGGTGCCCTTTAAGACAAACTATGCAATGTAAAGGCCATGCACATGCAAGGGAAGCTCACCAAGCTATGGTTTGGTCTATGGTTTATGGTTTAACTTACTCATGGGTGCAGGGGCGTCTTAAATTAATTAAAAAAAATATACATATATATATTATATATATTACATGATTTTATGAAATCAGTCATTATCCATGCTCACCATATGTTACCACTGTTTATGCTTTATACAGAGTCTATTTGTATGCATATAGTCTATATATATATATATATATATATATATATATATATATATATATATATATATATATATATATATATATATATATATATATATATATATATATATATATATATATATATATATATATATGTCTGTCTGTCTGTCTGTCTGTGAGAGATCATAGGTGTTGATAGGCTATTGATACTTTGCACGTGACGTCAGTTGTACTGGCTGGCGGGCGAGAACGTCACTCTCTAGCAACGAAAACCAGTAACTAATCAAGGATCTTGCCAGGACGTTGCCAGTTTTAATATACAAAAGTTGGTGTTTTGAGGTGTACACGACATGCCAGATAGTTGTTGTGCGATTGGATGCACTAACTGCGTTTGTTGCCCGCCAGATATCACGTGACTGCAAAGTATCTATAGAACACTTAACATGCTTATAGTGATGATTTCGAAAACGATTCAGTTTTTTTTAAGGAACCTTTTAAGTGAACGAATCATTGTTCACTTCTATTTACGGACTCATATTTTTCACGGCCTGAAATTGTAAAAATGACAGATGTCCGGATTGTCCGCACACGAATAAAACAACAGACATTTCTCTTAATTTAGCCTATTTTATTGGGGGGTGGGGGGTGGGGTGGGGTTCCTCCTCCTTGCCCAGTGGAGTCTTGCAAGATAAACTTTTTTGGTCGTGACTCGTGAATGACTTGTGAAGTGGCCTCAGTGCCTCTTATGTTGTAAGTTACGATGTAACCTGCAAAAATGGTCAGTGAACAAATTATGCACAAATATTTTAGTGAATGATATGAGCTCAAATGATTTGAGTTACTAAAATTAGCCTACTCGATTCTTACCAATACATTTGAATTATTTTGTAGATTAAGTATTTTAGTAGATTATATTTGTAGGCCTACGTTTTAATAAAAAAAAGTTGATCTGGTCTGTGTTTATTAAAGCGGTGGTTGATTATGATCTCACTTTTCTAACTTTAGTTAGTGTGTAATGTTGCTGTTTGAGCATAAACAACATCTGCAAAGTTACAATGCTCAAAGTTCAAAGGAAAGGGAGATATTTTCTTTTACAGAAGTCGTTAAGTGACATCACAAACCCTAAAATTTACATAAACCCTGCCCCCGGGAACACACAACAAAGGGGGTGAGTCTATGGCTGCGTTCGAAATCGTCCCTAACCGGTCATTCACTATATTACTCCATTAAGATAGTCCACGTGAAGGAGTGAATGAAAGAAGTGAGTGAATTCGGGCACTGAGATGCCAGAAGGACTGACGCTTTGGCATAGTTTGTGCTTGTTGTTTAATAATTAATTGAAACGTAGCAAACTGGCAGCTCCAGCAGTAATGAAAAGATTTATCCTGAATTCTGCTATGGAAACTAGCATGTATAAACCGTAATTAAATGATTTAATAATCAATTAAAAAGGAATTTATACCTGTATGATATTACGCTGGACCAGGATACGCTGGATATTACAAACAGCGGTTTGTAAAATGGATGGATGATTGATTGGATTGCAGCATGAATCTCCTGGCGAGATGCGGGAGTTCATTCAGCACGCGACTCACAGTGCATTATGGGTATTCTCTAGCTGTTGAGCGTAAATCAGTTGTACACTCGTAATTGCGTTGCATTGTGGGATTGAATGAGTGCACTCGATAACGTCCATTATTGTTTCAGACACCACTACAAATGGCTGTCCCTTCAAATAGTGCCCTATTTAAGGGTTTAGGGGGTGATTTCGGACACAGCCTATGAGAAGAGTATTTGGGAGTCTGCTCAAGCTGTCGCATCCGTCTTTTCACATTTATTGCAATACAGTACGTAACACAAATGCAATAGCATTTCACTCAGTAGGCATCTGACAACAGTTCCCACACAAGCGATTTATAGATTATCATTACAGAATATGCTAACCAAAGACTTGAAGATATTAACTCCACATCAGCAACATAAATTCATCAACTAACCATTCAAAAACGTCCTGTTGCATTCTACATGTTGTCACTTCTTGAGTCTCTCCATAATTGTCCAACTCCAGTTTGGACATAAAAGGCAGAACAGTTTCTGACATTTTAGTGCATGTCTACAAGCGACTAAGGACACAAGCTGTTGTAGCTACGCCCTCTTCTTGAAGGAGCAGCAGCTCATTTGCATTTAAAGGGACACACAACAAAACGCATTATTGCTCACCCTCAAAAGGGACAATTTTAACATGCTATAAAAAAAATAAAAAAAATTCTGTGGGGTATTTTGAGCTAAACCTTCACATACACCGTGCTCCTGGAGGCGTGTCATGGGCGGAGCTAAAGAGATGCGCACAATACATCATCGTATTATCCCTGGATAACTTTTGATTCACTATATGTTTGTGTTGTTAACATTACATGCACTTACCAACGCTTACCAACAAAACACAGACATTTGATGTTACCGCCTGCAATTCCAACTCATGACCAGAATTGGGACCGCTCCATCTTTCAGTTTCAAATGATCTGCAAATCCAGCGTCGAACTGGGCCTTGTTTATAAAACATTTGTAACTGAAATGCCGGGAACAAACAAACACACTTGCTCAACTCCGTTGCTGCCCCAGAAAAACTAACTGCATCCACTGTTCCCCTAACGCTGGGTTCTGTGGGAAGCTGAACAAGGTTACCTTTCCGTCACAAACGAAAACACACTTCTTTGGTGACATTGTTGATTTCGTGGTCTAAAAACTAAATTACAGCACTGCCAAAAGCCTCCATAACCCGAACGAAGCACGTTAATGGGTGTCGCTCTTGCTCTCGCTCCCAGCTCCAATGGGGTGGGATTAGTCCAGCTCCTCCTCTCTGGAGCTTTAAGGGGGTGGAGGGATAGAGTTGTGGTAAGGGTGTGGTTGGATATTCCACCCACATTAGGCCCAAATTACATTAGCTAGCTAGCTAGATGTAAGTTCCACCCATAGACAGTAAAAGAAATGGACACAGCGACCCCATAGACTTCAACGGAGACAAGTGAAGTCACTTAGAAGCACTCACTTCCTGATGGCTGAGCGTAGTGCGCAGCCTCAAACTGAGCTTGACGACGTAGATCTGACGTGAGCAACCTGTCTGACAGTTGTAAGTCTTCAAGTAGCTGTGCCAAGAGAAATCTGAATCATTATCTTCCGAATCTTGCAGAGACGGAGAGCGCGAGTAGGAGCTGTCCATGAGCTAGGAGCAGGAGCAACTTTGACTCTATGGGCTTCTCCCTTGACTTTATGCCTCCACGTCCCCCCCGATTGCCTGCGAGCTTCTCCTTCTGTCTATATGGTAATTTCTCTACTGTGCGACAGAGTGTCGTGTGGTTATGACGCAATCGTTAGCCTATTTTTACAAAACGGCTTCTACGGGGCCATAATGTAAGATACAAGGTAATGGAGCCTCTTATACATTGTCGTGTTTCTTTAGAAATAAACAATGGACAAATGGAGTCTTTAAAACGCCTCAGAGGTAAAGTTATTTGCTGTCAAAGTGACGCCAAAATGAATGGGAGTCAATGGAATGCTAACAGCAGGTGATGGCTTGTTAGCCAATGGATGCCCCATAGAAGGTACGCTTTCCGGGTGCTGGATTACCCCCTTGGTTCCACCCGTTTACTCTGCATTGAGCAGCTTCTCCCACTGGTGGTTGATGTGTGCACGTGCTCTTCCGGGAGAAGTGCCCATACAAGGAATTCCACCCTTTACGATGTCATACAAAGGCCATACTCGAAAAAAGTATACTTTCCAAAACGTAGGCTATACGAATCCTGAAGGAGTGTATTTAGCACAGAGATATGTCCAACTAATTTTTCTAAACTTTGGCCATGTTTAGCATGAGAATCCAACTCTTTAACAGTGTAAATAAGTCAGAATGCATGAAATAGCATTAGACATCCCCTTTAACAAATGATTCAATGACTGATTTATAATAGGCTCTACAAAAATGCACTTACCACCTGCTGCTGTTGTAACTTGCAGAAAGAACAAATCAGTGTCAAATCTTTTGGTGAAAGGATTCAAAAGATTGGAGTTACTATGAATCAAAATCACAATTTATTTTAGTTGCTTATGTGGCAAGAGCGGTCAGGTAGGAGGAGTTACAAAGTAAACTAGAATCCAATAGTCGACTACGCCACCCGGAATACACCGCAAAATATCAGCCCTACACAGATGGGGACAGGTTAAGAAATCAATTTACAAAACAAAAAATAAACAAAACAATACCTCAGTCACACGTTGTAACTTAAATGAAAAACTGAAATTTAAACTAACAAAAATAAATGACATTACATTAAATACATATAAAACACACAAACTGAGAAAAGAGAGCTACTTCAATAATAATGATTACAAATCAAAGACAAACAAAGAACAAACCAAAGAAAATAAACAAGGCCACAAATCACCGCACGCTGGAGGAACAGACTAGCCAAAGAACGGCCATGCTTAACACCTGTTTTCTCACTCCTCGGCGACCAATTAACTTGGCCCAAAGTAAAATACACACAAAGTTCAAACAAAACAAATTCGACTGAAATGAGACCCAGGCAAGGCAGCAGAGCATTACATCACTAGACGTGCGTTCCACCCCATAACACGGCGAGGAAACCCTTGGTCATGCAATCAACCTATCGAACATAAAACAGAATTAAAAATGATCGTAAAACCACCAAAACAAGCGAATGACTCATACATACCAGAAATAACAGGTGATATGTGAAAATTATGTTCACTTTTTCATAAAAGCATGAAACTTGGTACACGTACAGTTTGCGGCCCTGGACATTTTCAGAAATGGAGCCATCGCAAAAACACCTCGTGGCGGCCATTTTGATTTCAGCCATTACTAAATTATGTATTTTGTATTATATCTCCTGAACCAAACATGATAACATGGAAAGTGTGATGTCTACCCTTATGTTTTGATGGTCAAGGATTACAATGATACCATATACAACATCATAAAATGCTCAGGTGAATAGTTAATGGTGAATTCAGTGACATTGTGAGAAGGATTACAATGAAATCGCAGTATCTGAGAATCTCATCTGAAGCTGGGGCCACACTAAAAGATTTTTTAAAACTTATAATTTTTTCAAAATGTGAGAGATCACAAACATAACGGTAAAAAAAATCATAGATTTATCCGTTTTTTTCCTCTATAGTGTGGAGTGCCGCGATTGTGACCAGGAAAGCACACCACACACTAACAGATTCCATTCACAGACAACAGAGTGCCACCTGTGGAAAATCTCTTGCATCAAACGTGACTTTAAAGTAGAGGATGGGCAAAGACAAGAGCAGTACAAAGTCTTTGTTGCAGAGAGGATGCAGGGCACAAAACGCATCACTGCCCATTTGAAGAGGAACAAGCTCCCTCTTTTTAAAACAGCTCCGATAAGAGGACAGTCCAAGACAAAACTCGCTGAAAAATGACTGTGCACTGTTTTCCAGACTCTACATTGCCTGTTAGACCCGTAATGGGAACCAAGAAAACTTCTTCAAAAATGGAAATCAGGCCTACCCTCCATCACTCTCACTTCATGGTGGTTTACGTTTGGGAAACAAGGCTGATCTGCCTAGAAAACAGTAGCAGTGCCCCAGACAGTGAGGTCTAAATATTATATCAGCAGTCATCAACATGCTGAAACCAGGCATAGCTAAAACCTTCAATGATTTTTCCAGCAAGATCTTCATTAAAGAGAAACTTGAAATGGTTAACCGAGTGGATGTTGGGACTGCTATGAAGTTACCAGCTTAAAAGCATTCCAGAGGAGGTCATTTGTTGAACTAGTTGTTCGTCAACAAACTACACAAAAACTCAATGAGTAAACATTTCATTGACAAAAACTTAAAGCCTCCACCAACCTGGCACTCGGTGGAGCCCGCACAGCCGAATGACGCGGAGACAGCACACCAAACTATTCCATTAAAAATTGGCGAACTCTCGCAAAATGGGGCGGTACGAATGACAACACATGCAAGGTAACCAAACAAAGCCCTCCCATTTTATACCATGACACCTCACTACTAAACGGCTCTGAGTTCAACGTTTTTTCATGACATTGCCAATGAACAACGAGGGTACACTTTCACCCTGCTACACTTAGATCAAGCATTTTGGTATGTTTGTAAATAGGCTACGTAAAAAAGACAGATTTTGTTTTGCCTTCGGTCGGTGTTTATTAACGAATGATTCAATCACTGATTCATAATACACAAATTAGCCTACTGGCTGAATCCGAAATCGCTCCATATACCCTTAAGCATTATTTGAGGCCATTTGGTATCCGAAATCATAGTGGACGTTATTGACTACACTCAATCCCACATATGCACTGCAATAACAACCGATGTAAGCTCAACGGCTGTCCGAATTCTCTCTCTTTTTCATTCATTCTTTCGAGTTAACTGTGTTGGTGGACTAAGGGAATAGTGAAAGTGAAGCGATTTCGGATTCAGCCACTGACTAGCCTACTGCTGATGTAACCTGCATAAATAACAAGTGAACGAATCGTTCTGATGAAAAGACTCTTACTGAGATGAATCCACAAAATCCCCCACTACATTGAACACCGTTTTTTCTAATTATTTATTTTTTAGCAAAAAAAGAAACAGCACTGAATACATTAACATAAAAGGAAAGAGAGAAAAAAATACAGAGAAATAGCACACCTCAACCAGTAAGAAAAATATGATCTAAAGAAACCCTCTCCAGAGAGAAGTGCATGATCTGCACGGGCAGTGACGTGAGGGAATGTGATTGGAGGAGACTTGAGCTATATAACTCACAGGCTGCTGCTCCTCCCTTTCGCCAGTGGAGTTTCACTACAAGCTTCTGCACCACACAGGGCAGACGGGAACACAAACACAAGTAAGTCACTCTTCATTCTCCAAATCAGTCAGTATATGTTATACATCCGAACGTCTGCTTTACTCCTTCTTGACTTCTGATACACGTACATCGTTAGAGGAACATTCTGCCGTGCAAATGTGCTCTGGCTCGACTCCATGTCAATTTCTCCCCACTGTTTCACCCTTTGATCTAATGCCTACGTGGACTTTGTGTGGACAGTCACTAATGCTTATCTTGAATAAACATTCACACTCGGCCATCAGCAAAGATCGTGTTTTTAGTGCATACTTGTTAGGCGTTGTCAATCTCGGAGTATTAGGTTATAATGGATCAATAAGAGTAAAGTTTTCCTAATCCAGTGTGTTAGCGCTTGCGCTAGCTGGTGTACGTGTCACTATCGCGCACGCGCAGCTCAAAGTTTACTGGAGTTGGTGTCTAGCCAGGACAAGTTTTTCATCTCCGCAAACCACAAAAACTGACGTATCTTACAACGACAGACACCACTAATTCTATTAAATATATACCCATCAACCTCTCCCGGGATTTAAATGTTTCTAGATGTGAATTGTTGAGAAATTAAGTGTTAAACGAGAAATCCGTCTTTCCTACTCCGTTAGCCGTTAGCATGGCGTGTCATGAGTTGACGTAGCGCGCATGTAGCAGTGCTGAGAAGATTTTACATACAAAAGTCGTTTTTTAGACACACAAAACATTGTGTTCATTAAAAATACGTTGAGCTATTATCCCAGTCTCCCTTTTTGTGTCATTCTGAGAGAAATTCGGATGTAAATCCGCCATATTTAAATCTGACATACGCAGGAATGGCCACGTTAGCAAGACGCGAGAGGGCCATTTCAACACTTAAAGACATGCATTTATTTTTTTGTTTAATTTTGCGTATTTTAAGTATTTATGCACATGTTTGTGAGTATATTCAATGTATATTTAAGCATGGTTATGATTTAATAATTGAAATTGGTGAACGAAGATCACAAGTAGGTGACTGAACAGGATTGATCAGTCTTTTAGTTCCCATTTCCAGCTTTAATGAGTCACATTTGCATGCATTTAAATAAGAATTATGCAAGGTCAAATGAAATGCAAACAAATTATGCCACGTGTAACTAAGTTATGGCAAACTAAAGTGGTTTTGCATCATCAGTGACGGTCTGATTTCCCCATGTTTCTGATCCCCCCCCCCCCCAAATTTCCCCATGATTCTGTTTTGTCTTAGGCAAAAGCTGGCAGGCTGACACGAACGGGCAGCTTTACAGGACGGATTATCTGGTAACTGACCATTTAGCTGGTAAGATCACTGACCACCGCCTTGTTTCTACTAGATTAATTTGCTGACAGGCCTAATGTTTGCTTTGAACTGCAAGAACCTTGTTTGTCTTGTTTGTAGCCATGGGATCACAAGTTGTGTGCCGTGATCATTAAGATCAAATCTTATGAGTGGTCATATGATTAAATGTAATTTGAGCATCTGAAGTATTTTTTTAGTGTTTGGTTTGTGGATCAGCTCCCCAGGAGTGCTTTTGATCTGCCTTGAGGAGCTGTATATGTATGTGTTTAGCCTCTGGGTCCAAGTCTTTAGGAGGCCTGTAGAGGAAGAGGCCCTGGAAGGGGTATTCAGAGAAAAGCACATTAAAACAGCCTTGTACTGTGTAGAGAGGTTTGGAGTTTGCGTTTGAGGGGCCAGATTGTCACAGTGAACTGGAAAGAATGTTGTATGACTTAATACAATAGTGATTAGCCAATTATCCCAAGGGTTAGTCCATCTATAGTCCTCCATTTTACTGTATAATTTCTGCACACCATTTTCACTGCCTACTTTTGAAGAGCCATGCAAGTCTTTGACGTTGTAATTTCAGCAGTGAATATAAGTGGTCTTTCATAACTCAAGGCTGCATGGCTGTAACAGTAGCCTCAGCTTTTATGTTCTTGTCTTTTTAGTCTCCTCACAGTCCTGTGCGGGGAGTAGGAGTGCAGTCTGCCAAGTAGACGTTTCACTGAGGTGTGGCGTGCATGTTTTCAATTAAATGCGAGCGTGCTTTGTGGAACTTTTATTTACGAAGTAGAGAAATTCTCTTTTTGCTGCCCTGCATGCTAGGGGTACAACAAATAAGGGTTAGTGGGGAAATCCTCTTAGCTTTAGAGCTCGTTCATTTAACTCCGTGGCTTAGAATTAGCCCTTGTCCAAGGTAACAGATGGACAACTTTGACCTTCCACAAAATGGATAAGTCCTTAAACAGTGTTTTAAATTTGCCTCTACAGGCAGTGTTCACTTATTTTGCTCTGAACAAAACCACATTATTTTGTGAAATCTGTGAAATTTTGTGAAAGTTATTTTCCAAAATATAGCTTAGGTTTTTCCCCTTTCTATAAAGTTGCGATGAAATTGGAAGTAGTGACAGATCTTTTTTCTTTATTATTATTATTATTATTATTATTATTATTATTATTATTTTATTTTTTTCCAGAGTGAAATTGATTATCGAAAAAGATTTGGGTGGTGACTTGATTATCATTTGTTTTTGATTGGATGGAGGCTGCATGGAAGAAAGAGGCAGGGTTTAAGTGGAGTAAATGATTGGAGAATTCTGTCATTTCACTGGAAGATCGAGTTATGACTTTTTTTTTTTTTTAATGAAACCTACATGGATGAATCTTTCACAATAAAATCAATAACATGCATTTTCATTTTGGTGTGAATTTGTCATGCTGCTGACTTTAATCTGTTATCGTGAAAAGGTATAAGCTCCACCCATGTTGACAAATGGTTCATATCTTAACTGCCAGGTTGTATTTTGTTTAATCTTGGTCGTAACTTCAGCCAGGCACTGTTCCTTTTATGTAGTAATCACCTGAGCTCTTCCTATCCTAGTGGCACACTCGGACTCCGTGTAAACGTGGGATTTCGACCATGAGCTCAGTCGCTGTACTTACGCAAGAAAGCTTTAATGAGCACCGCAGTGGCCTTCTGCCAGAGCAGGTCAAAGGTAAATGGTGGTTTTGGTCATTTTGACTTGTCCGTAACCATTCTCTGGCAATGTGAATGCTGAATGTTGTACCTCTCTTCCCCGTTAGCTGCTGTGGCGGGCTCTAGCGGTGTTGAAGAGGAGGATAGCCTCCCCACCTACAAGGATGCCTTTCCCCCTCTGCCTGAAAAGCCTTTGCCAGAGGGGGTACAGGAGACTGGAAATGCCTGGACGTCTAAACTCAAACCTCTCAAGTCCTCAATAATTACCCAGGTATGGTGATCGAGCTAGTTAGAGTCACTATCTTACCTGGGGAATGGTTATTCATTGGTTTGACTGTTTTCCGCTTGGATAAATACAGGTTTTCCATGTGCCTCTGGAAGAGCGCAAGTACAAGGACATAAACCAGTTTGGAGAAGGAGACCAGGCTAAAGTGTGTCTTGACATCATGCACAAGACTGGAGCCCACCTGGAACTCTCCATGGCTAAAGACCAAGGCCTCTCCATAATGGTCTCTGGGAAACATGACGCTGTCATGAAAGCCCGCAAAGAGATTGTGTCCCGACTGCAGACTCAGGTAAAATGAAATGTGAAACAAAGTGAAATGAATACTCATTTTGAAATTTGCTAAACATTAACACATTTCTTTAATTAGTATTTTAGCTTAACTAGCTTAACCAGTGTCATATGATGATAACAATAACTTAAATTTAAAAGCGCAAATTAGCGCACAATTAAACAGACAGATTTTTATATATATATACACACACATATACACATATACACACAGTGAGGAAAATAAGTATTTGAACACCCTGCTATTTTGCTAGTTTCTCCCACTTGGAAATCATGGAGGGGTCTGAAATTGTCATCGTAGGTGCATGTCCACTGTGAGAGACATAATCTAAAAAAAAAAAATTAACTATTTATTTGTATGATACAGCTGCAAATAAGTATTTGAACACCTGTCTATCAGCTAGAATTCTGACCCTCAAAGACCTGTTAGTCTGCCTTTAAAATGTCCACCTCCACTCCATTTATTATCCTAAATTAGATGCACCTGTTTGAGTTCGTTAGCTGCATAAAGACACCTGTCCACCCCATACAATCAGTAAGAATCCAACTACTAACATGGCCAAGACCA
Organism: Squalius cephalus; assembly: GCF_949319135.1. NCBI lineage: Eukaryota > Metazoa > Chordata > Actinopteri > Cypriniformes > Leuciscidae > Squalius > Squalius cephalus. The sequence continues at coordinate 18,144,324 of NC_137131.1, forward strand.
AAGAGTTGTCCAAAGACACTAGAGACAAAATTGTACACCTCCACAAGGCTGGAAAGGGCTACGGGGAAATTGCCAAGCAGCTTGGTGAAAAAAGGTCCACTGTTGGAGCAATCATTAGAAAATGGAAGAAGCTAAACATGACTGTCAATCTCCCTCGGACTGGGGCTCCATGCAAGATCTCACCTCGTGGGGTCTCAATGATCCTAAGAAAGGTGAGAAATCAGCCCAGAACTACATGGGAGGAGCTGGTCAATGACCTGAAAAGAGCTGGGACCACCGTTTCCAAGGTTACTGTTGGTAATACACTAAGACGTCATGGTTTGAAATCATGCATGGCACGGAAGGTTCCCCTGCTTAAACCAGCACATGTCAAGGCCCGTCTTAAGTTTGCCAATGACCATTTGGATGATCCAGAGGAGTCATGGGAGAAAGTCATGTGGTCAGATGAGACCAAAATAGAACTTTTTGGTCATAATTCCACTAAACGTGTTTGGAGGAAGAAGAATGATGAGGGAAGCATGGGGGTGGTAGCATGGGGGTGGTAGCATCATGCTTTGGGGGTGTTTTTCTGCACATGGGACAGGGCGACTGCACTGTATTAAGGAGAGGATGATCGGGGCCATGTATTGCGAGATTTTGGGGAACAACCTCCTTCCCTCAGTTAGAGCATTGAAGATGGGTCGAGGCTGGGTCTTCCAACATGACAATGACCCGAAGCACACAGCCAGGATAACCAAGGAGTGGCTCTGTAAGAAGCATATCAAGGTTCTGGCGTGACCTAGCCAGTCTCCAGACCTAAACCCAATAGAGAATCTTAGCTCAAACTCCGTGTTTCTCAGCGACAGCCCAGAAACCTGACTGATCTAGAGAAGATCTGTGTGGAGGAGTGGGCCAAAATCCCTCCTGCAGTGTGTGCAAACCTGGTGAAAAACTACAGGAAACGTTTGACCTCTGTAATTGCAAACAAAGGCTACTGTACCAAATATTAACATTGATTTTCTCAGGTGTTCAAATACTTATTTGCAGCTGTATCATACAAATAAATAGTTAAAAAATCATATATTGTGATTTCTGGAATTTTTTTTTTTTAGATTGTCTCACAGTGGACATGCACCTACGATGACAATTTCAGACCCCTCCTTGATTTCCAAGTGGGAGAACTTGCAAAATAGCAGGGTGTTCAAATACTTATTTTGATCACTGTATATATATATTTGCTCTTTTAAATTGAAGTTACTGTTATCATATGACGCTGGTTAAGCTAGTTGATCTTTAAAATACTAATTAAAGAAATGTGTTAATGTTTTGCAAATTTCAAAATGAGTATTCATTTCACTTGTACTGTTTAAACACTTGCTTTTTAGTTTTTGTTTAAACATTTATTTAGATAATAGCATACAATTTTAATTTTGACAATTTATTGCTATTGGTCATGAAAATAATTTGTCAGCTTGTCGGTATTTTTCAGAATTATAATAGTTGTATATCCCTAGTAATTCCTGAAAATACTTTACAACAGGCTTCAGCTACTGTGGCCATCCCCAAAGAACATCATCGCTTTGTCATCGGCAAGAATGGGGAGAAGCTACAGGAGCTCGAGCTGAAGACTGCCACCAAGATCCAGATCCCTAGACCCGAAGACCCCAGTAACCTGATCAAGATCTCTGGAACCAAGGAAGGCTTGGAGAAGGCCAAGCACGAGATCCTGCTCATCTCTGCCGAGCAGGTCTGGAACTTTATTCCATTTTTTGTTTAACTCTGTTATCACATAGTTATGTATCAGATTCAATCTAGAAGATGGTGGTGGTGATGATGTTTTCAATAAATTGCAGGATAAGCGTGCTGTGGAGAGAATTAACATTGAAAAGGTGTACCACCCCTTCCTCACTGGAGCTTATAGCAAGCTGGTGGGGGAATTGATGCAGGAGACGGGAGCCCGCATTAATGTCCCTCCACCCAGTGTGAACAAAACTGAGATTGTCATCACTGGGGAAAAAGAGCAGGTGGCCCTGGCCTTGGCCAAGATCAAGAAGATTTATGAGGAGAAGGTGAGCAAAGACAGAATAATTAATGGACTTTTATTGACTTTTCCAAATCCACAGTATGCTGCTGAAACTCACTGGACTGCATATCCATGTGAAATAAGTAATGATAAACCTGAAAGCAACTGAGGAAGATGTTTAAAATGTGGCCTTTTGCTTCTTTCAGAAGAAGAATGCAACCACTATTGCAGTGGAGGTAAAGAAATCTCAGCATAAGTATGTGATTGGGCCTAAGGGTAACACCCTGCAAGAGATCCTGGACAGGACCGGCGTCTCGGTCGAGATCCCACCCCTCGACAGCAGCTCCGAGACAGTAATCCTGCGTGGGGAGCCAGACCGGCTGGGCCAGGCACTCACTGAAGTGTATGCCAAGGTAAACAAGCCTGTTTTCCTCCCCCTATGTTTCCGTACAAGAATTCTTTCCCTCAAGCTCCTTTTGTGCTTTTCTCTTTTCGCTTTAATTTAGGAAATGTATTAAAAATGTAACAGTAGAAGGGCTAACAATTTGACTGTAACCTTTGACCCTTACTCTCTCTGCACAGGCTAACAGCTACACTGTGTCCTCAGTCTCTGCTCCCTCTTGGCTTCATCGTTTCATTATTGGCAAGAAAGGACAGAATCTGGCAAAGATCACGCAGCAAATGCCCAAGGCGAGTCAACTTTTCCCTTATCACATCAGAGTGCTTGGCCTGAATATCCATCGTTTTGCTCCGTGAGGGGCATGTGTAGATGTTGATCATTTTCAGCAGGTGTTTTTGACCAGTTACATGTCAGAGTGACTGTTCAAAGGTTGCAGTAATTGCATCAACCAACACAGGTAGTTCAGAATGACATGGGGCTTGAGCCAAGAAGCACACAGTAGTTGCAGATACATTAATCATTTCATTTAAGTCTTATAAAATGATACATAGCCTGGATGCAACAGTATGAGCATTTACTTGTTCTCTGTTGCTACTGATGAGTTTCTAAAGACAATCAGATCAGGAAGTGCATTAAAGGAAATTTCACTTTTTTTTTTTTTAATTCCTATATTAAAAGACCATTGAACTAAAGCGTTGATGCTTCAAAATCATTTTAAAAGTAATCCATATATAATCTATATGAATTGTGCGATTTATTCCAAGATCGCAGTTGCTTTGAACATTTAATTTAGGCTTTTACTCATATATGAACATTGATCAATTGTCAATGGTGGGGAAGCGTTGTCATAAATGACAGAAAATTACGTCAATGGAGGGGAAAGAGTTAACAAGAAACCTCAATAGTTCATTCGTCTAGCAAGCAGCCTTGAACTTCCATTGACCATGTTTGATGTGCTCTATGTATGTGCATTGATCTATGTTCATTATGTGATTAAAAGCCTAGATTAAATAATCGATTGCGTCTCTTCAGAAGACTTGGCTTAAACCGCTTGATTTATATTGATTACTTTTACGATGTAAGGTCTTTATAAACTTTTTGAAGCGTCAAAGTTTTGGTGAAATGGATTTTCAGTGGAGGGGAAAGTATTCTCTCAGGTTTTATTAAAATATTGTCATTTGTGTTCTGCAGATGAACATATATTATCTTATGGGTTTGGAATGACATGAGGGTGAGTAAATGATGGCATTTTGGGTGAACTAACCCTGTTATGCTCTGTTTATTAACAGGTGCACATTGAGTTCACCGAGGGTGAGGACAAGATCACGCTGGAGGGGCCCACTAAAGACGTACAGATAGTACAGGGCCAGATTCAAGAAATCGTTACAGATTTGGTAAGACTAATCTCCCTATTACAGTACATGAAAAACATAGGTTTCCACTTGCTTTATTTTTTGGCCTCAATGTGTCCTAAACAGTTTGGTTGGTTTTCATGTGTTCTTTATAGGTTAGTCGAATGGACTACACTGAGATAAGTGTGGACCCCAAGTTCCACCGACACTTGATTGGGAAAAGCGGTGCAAACAGTGAGTATACAGCTGTTGTGAAATTTAAAGCAGATATTATGCAAACACATAACACGTGTACTTTTCTCTCCACACCTAGTTAACCGCATAAAGGAACTGCACAAAGTGTCAGTCCGCATTCCACCTGACCATGAGAAGAGTAACCTTATCCGTATCGAGGGTGATCCCCAGGGCGTGCAGGAGGCCAAGAAGGAGCTGCTGGAGCTAGCGTCACGCATGGCAAGTTGGATGGATTTGTAATTGAATAAAGGCGGCTCTGTTTACTGTTCTCTCTTCGGTGTTCTTTCGTTTAGCGTTTACCACTTGTTGTGTGTAACGGTTGCGTTTGTCTTAAAAAGTTTACTCTATAATTTCTGTCTGCTGTAAATTGGTTTGCATAATTCTTAAAGGAGTCAGGTGCATGTGTCGGTGGGAAAACCCCCCAAAAAACCACAGCCTTGGAGTATAAAATCCTCTGGGTTATTTGCAGGAGTTGCCTGGCAACTCTTGACTTAAAGTCTCTAAGAATGTCATGATTTCAACAGGAGAATGAGCGTACAAAGGACATGATCATTGAACAGCGTTTTCATCGAGCCATCATCGGACAGAAAGGGGAGAAAATTAAGGAAGTTCGGGATAAGTTCCCTGAGGTAAGTGTTTTGGGATGCATGGTTTATTTTTCCAATCAGATGTTTTTGTTTACATATAAGGAAATAATCTTTCTTCCCCCTTGCTTTCAGGTCATCATCAACTTCCCTGACCCAGCGCAGAAAAGTGACATTGTACAACTGCGTGGGCCTCGCACTGAGGTGGAAAAATGCGCAAAGTTTATGCAGAAAGTGGTGGCTGAAATGGTAAACGCATTTTTCAAATTTTTCCTGAATTTCTCTTGCCGTGTCTTTTTACTCATTTGCTGATATTGTGAATCAATATATCAGAAACACAATGGCAATGGTTTTGATCCACTTAACATCTAAACATTTATTTGTTTTATTTACTGTCCATCTTTGTAAATTAAAAGTCCTGGAAAACCCTTGTCAGGGCACTTACTAAACAATGGAGCTGATTGATACACCCCATGTCTGTCATGTTCTAAGCACAGTATAGAGTGTCAAGAGTGTATATAGAGTGTCAAGAGTGAACTATATTAGTGTCCACACAATGAACAATTACATAGTTTATTATATCCATTATCTTTATATTATATAGCACAGGCAGCAGGTCTGTTGTCTGCCACTTTCAAGTTGGGTGTGTATTTTTATTGGCCGGTTTTGTGTAGTTTTTTTTGTTAATCAGCTGAAAAAAGTTATTCTGAAAGCGTTTCCAAATATATTGTTATTGCTGTGGTGTGGTCTTCCCTATTCCTTCTTTTAATTAAAATTAACAATATAGTTATGGTGTAAATGGGCCTTAAAGCCCGTAGTATGCTTACTTTTTTACACACGAGGGTATGCGTACAGCGTGCAACTTGAATTTTGGCAAATTTGCTGCAACTGCAATAGACTCCCACATTGACGAGTGCTTGTGTGACCGGATTAAGAAATGCATGGAGCTCTAGTTTAAATGAATACAAAGGCAATTTTATCTGTACGCTTCTATAGAGAAATAACAGACACTGGACAAGAATGAAACTTTGTAGTACCTATGTTGACCGCCTGTGGTAGAGCTTTTCAAACTCCATTGGATTGTGTGCACTGTGTTTTGGGCTTAACAATCTGTGAAATAAGTCAATTTTTAGCCCTTTCTTAAACTAGCCTACTTTTGTTCTTTTTTCAGGTTGAGAACAGCTTTTCTGTCTCAGTTCCCATTTTCAAGCAATTCCACAAAAACATAATTGGCAAAGGAGGAGCAAATATAAAGAAGGTGAGTAGTTACTTTTTAGACTTGCACGTTCATCCATTCACAGACGGTTTACTTTACTGGCGCTTTTTTCTTTATTAGATTCGTGAAGAGACTAACACTAAGATTGACCTACCTGCCGAAAACAGCAACTCTGAAATGATTGTCATCACTGGGAAGAAGGCAAACTGTGAGGCAGCAAAAACCAGAATCCTTGCCATTCAGAAAGAACTGGTGAGTTTTTATTTTATTTTTTTAAATCAACTTTAATGTGAGGTTAAATGTCCATCACATTTGTTAAAAGGCCCCTATTACGCTTTTCCGAATGTTACCATTCATGCAGTGTGTAATATTGCAGTGTGTTTGTGAATGGAAAAGGTCTGCAAAGATTTAAAAATCAAAGTGCACATCAAATAGTTATTGTCTCCTAAAACAAATAATCTATTCTGAACTGCCTAAATGAGTCGTCAATAATTCCTACGTAGGTTCGTAACACATTTGCATAATGCCAGACTATGGTCTAGTGTTCATTTCGTTAAAGAAATCTATGACAAAATATTCTTTGACCTTTTCTTCCATGATTAAGATGAGACGATAAGACGACACACCAACGTCATTCAACGATAACTGTGACTATATCAACATACAATGTTGTTAAGACTAAAATGTAGTTTAAAAAATAAAAGCATTACTAAAACCTCTTTGCTTTTGTATAACAGACTGTTTTTAACAAGCTGCTACAAGTTTTAATTCTTGCGGTTTCCAGATTTCAAGAATTTAAAACAATTGTTGTGATTTTTATAATTGTAAGCAAAATAATCGTTATCAATTTAACCATTATGCTGCATGATGAAAATATGGCTAAGTTTTCATTGACAGACTGGACTAAATTGCACAGGCTTTGTCGTCTAAAACTTGATTGAATGAAAACGGGGCAAGGTTAACTAAATAATAGGGGTGTAACGATTTATCAACTACATCGATGTATCGATTTATATTCTTAATGATCCAACTACATCGATCTGTGCTCGGCAAGTTATATCGATCTAACATCGTTTTTAAAGGTAATGAATTGATTATCGACGATGAAATAACGCATTGGATTTAAGCACGTCAGACTTTATAAGGATGTTTTTTCTTAGCACTTTTAATGATAAAGGCGTTAAACGTTACTCGATTCAGTCTGCCTATCTGTGACGTGATCGCCATGCGTGACGCGCCAGCAGCAGCGCAAAGACAACAAGCAGCGCAAAGTCTCTCACCTCAGAAAAACGGACTTTCCTGTCCTCTCAGCCGCTATACTGCAGTAGCGCGCACTCTTCAATTGCGCGCTGCAGGCTTATGTCGTTTCACTAGCCTATATATAAAGCACAAAATAAACTACAAGCATGCAACGTCGTTACGTTTTAAATTAGAAAAAAACGTGTTGTCCAGATTCAGTATCTGCGGTCAGATGATGTTGTCAGGCTATATGTCCGTGTCATTATTCTATCATTATTTTCATAACTTGTAATGAAATAGTCTCTCACCTCAGAAAAACGAAATTTCATGTCCTGTCATCGTACTGTGCTCGTAGCGTGCACTCTTTAATTGCACGCGCATAATTAATTGATACCTGATTCCCTTTCAAGAATTTTTGGCTAAAAAGTCACTGAATCGATTTCAAGTCACTGAATCGTTTCGTATCGTATCGTTCTAAATGAACCAATATCGTCCTTGAATCGTATCGACAACCACGAATCGCGATACGAATCGAATCGTTGTTAAAACGAATCGTTACACCCCTACTAAATAAGATTAAAACTAAAAAGTACATTTTACACAGGACTAAGACTAAATGTAAAAATACCTGACAAAATTGGCTGCCCGCAAACGTCTACTTAGATCCGCCAAAACACTGTAGTTGTAGCTGAGGCTTGGAAGTGTTTAGTTCGTGTTGACATGTCGCGAGGACAAAGGTTTCTGTACATCAAAAGAAAAAGGATTCTGGCTTGAATTGACACAGTAAAATGGACGCCATTGTCACTGTTCATATCACTGTGTATACAAGTGCTGAGGAATCCTCTGGGAGCTGAAATTTTAGATATGGTAATAGGCGTTTCGTTTGACACACACTGTAAGCAGTAGACCATACTTGGGCCATCTGAATAATCAGAGCATAGTAGGCTCTCCGAAGGGAGGGTTTAGAGAGACAGAATCTTCGAACAAACAGTTTTCAGACACTTAAAGAGGTGCTGTGCAGTGTATATTATGTGAAAATGAGTTTTGACCTTGGATGCATGTAAATCTATTGTAGGAGAACTCCAAAATAAAATTAGGAACCTTTAAAATACCACAATAGGGGCATTTTAAAAGTTTGGGCTCTAAGAATTTTGTATTTTTAAAAACGGTTCATATAGTTTTTACTTTATTTTTGCTCAAGTAAATGCAACCTTGGTGAGCATTAGAGACTTCTTTTTAAAAACATTACACACCCCAAACATTTGAATAGTATGTGAATGTGGATTGAAGATAATTTTATTCATTGTTCTCAAATATCTGTGCAGGCAAATATTACAGAGATGGAGGTGTCCATCCCCTCAAAACTGCACAATTCCCTAATTGGTTCTAAGGGGCGTTTTGTGCGTTCCATCATGGAGGAGTGTGGTGGTGTACATATCCATTTCCCAACGGAGGGCTCTGGCATCGATGCAGTGACAATCAGAGGCCCAGCGGAGGAGGTTGAGAAAGCCAAGAAACAGCTGCTGTCCCTGGCAGAAGAGAAGGTATGTTTGAAGGGATGGGTTTCCTTGAAGAACTTGAAACTTAAATCCGGTAATACTGGTGTTATGCTTGGAATGTTATTTGGGCACGGGCTTTGTTAGTACCAAACTGTATCCAAAAAGTATCCAAACTGCTTTTAACACAAGCCCAGTGATTGTTGCTCTTAAAACAATTTAATTTACTTTAATCAACTTGTTTTTTAATAGCAAACTAAAAGCCACACAGTTGAGCTTCGTGCCAAACCTGAATACCACAAGTTCCTTATTGGAAAAGGAGGTGCAAATATCCGCAAAGTACGGGACAGCACAGGCGCCAGGATCATCTTCCCTACTGCTGAAGATAAGGATCAGGAGCTGATCACAGTCATCGGTACAGAGGAAGCTGTAGTAGAAGCACAGAAAGAGCTGGAGGCACTCATTAGGAGCTTGGTTAGTCCCAATGTTCATCTATTTTAACCCCAACACTGATGATCAGTAAAATATTAGTATCTTCTGACTGGTTTCCTTTTGCTCTCATATTTCTAATATCAGGATAATGTTGTTGAGGATTCCATGATCGTCGATCCCAAGCACCATCGTTTCTTTGTGGCACGTCGTGGCCAAGTCCTGAGGGACATCGCTGATGAGTATGGTGGTGTTATAGTCAGTTTCCCCCGAACTGGCTCTCAGAGTGATAAGGTCACCCTAAAGGGAGCCAAAGATTGTGTGGAGGCTGCCAAGAAACGCATGCTGGAGTTGATTGATGATTTGGTGAGTAGATGTAAAAATCTGCAATAAATGAATGCAGTTCCCATCTCGGACAACTGCAGTTATTGTGCTGTTTTAAGGAGGTAATGGATTGTACATTCCCTAAATCTGCAGGATGCGCAAGTGACCATGGAGTGTGTGATCACTCAGAAGTTCCACCGCTCCATAATGGGGCCGAAGGGCTCTCGCATACAGCAGATTACTAAAGACCACAATGTGCAGATCAAGTTTCCAGACAGAGAGGACCAGCAAGGTAAATACCACAGTGACTGTCGATAATTAAAGGCCATATCAGGGAAAATCAAATAATTCTTGATCTTTTGAAATAAGGCTCAACTCTCCCTTGTATAATAAGACACCAAAATGGCTCATCTTGAAATCTTCATTGTTGTGATATCACATTAACACTTACATTTACACATCAGTGATGGCAATTTGGTATAACTAACAATAAGGGTAAGATGTGGGGAAGCTTTTTTCCGTTATTTCTGCTGTAATTGACTAAGCTATTTATTAAATTAACCATGATTTGTTTAGAGGTATGTTCTGTATTCCAGAAGTGTGTTCAAAAACAAATGTTTGCATATTGATTTTGTTTGGTTTTTAAGCATCTTAAGTTAGATTTGAATGTTAAGGTATTAATTCAAATGCTTAAAGGTGGCATGACTCATGAACAGTGTTAATTTTGTTGACAAATAATTTTCGTCATTTATTTTCGTCAATGACATTTTTTCACAAACGAAAACGAGATGACTAAATAAGAACGACAAAAACTTTGACAAATCTGTTGATCTAACATTTTCGTCTAGTTTTTATTCGTTGACAAATGTTAGGGAGGGATGTTTTGGGAAGATATCCAGTCAGAACTGATGTCCTGCGTTTGAGGTAGATGCACACATTTGAATTGTAACATGCTGATCTACCCGGCGGGACATGAGTTGGCATGCGCTGGATGCATGTCTCATAAAACGTTCAAAAATGTAAACGTCTGGGAGAAAGAGAAGAGCAGACATATGGATAGATCTGAATAAGAGTGACGACTCAATAGAAAGCTGTATTTGGTACGGTTTTCTGTGCGCACTTACCTGAAGCGTGCAGCCATGCACATAGAGCTGTACATATGCGAGTCCTGAATTAAGCTCTCTTTCGTGTCTGAATGGACAGATACACACAACATTGTCTAAATGCCTGTTTTGGAGAGTATTCACGTAAACGGTCTGTTTGTCTTAACAGAACGTAAACAGATGTGAGAATATCGGATCTGCATCAGTGCAATTGGATCCACGCACATTCGGTCTTAAAGTGAAAGTGCGTAATAAACCTAATGCAGTCTGTCCCCTTAATATTAATCAAACAACAAAAGAAAAAGAGAAGCATTCACTGCTCTTTAATAAGGATTAATTATATTTAATTTATACAAATAAATATGTCTGCTTGAAAGAATAAAGAATGATGTATGCAAGATGTTTTAAAGAATGCATATATCATTAATTGAAAAGAAGACAGTGTTCTACTTTAGGAGAAGTGGTTTTATTTAAGATATTTTTTTTCTTTGTCACAGCAGTTAAATCAGTGTCTGTATTGCATGTTCAAACTTTAAAATCTTTCATATTATCAGGTTAATAGAGGTTTTCTCTGGAAGTATATAATGGGTTTGGAAACTTTAGAGAAATTCTAATTGAATGCATTACAATTTAACTAAACCCATTAGATTTTAGTCGACTGAATCTACTGTAGATTTAGTCGACTAAAATCTTATTGTATTTCATTGACAAACAATTCAGATGACTAAAATAAGGCCAAAACTAAATGGCATTTTAGTCAAAAGACTGACTAAAACTAAATCTAAATTTGCTGTCAATTAACACTGCTCATGATCTGCATTTATTTTTATTTTTATTTTTTTTATAATGTTCTCTGAGGTTCACTTGTTATCAAGATTTTTACATCAAAAACATCCTAATTTAGAAGTAATAAGCTATTTTCTACCCTGTTTTTGACCCTCTCTTTGAAACACTCCGTTTTGATGGGCGTGCCGCATTCAAGACTTGGAAGTAAACTGCTATGATTGGGTAACAGTTTTACATATTAAAATTAATTTCAGTGTCCCCGCCATTACACGTTGGAAGTAGTTTTGAAAACTTCCGTTGTTGAAAAATATCTTATTACAAAGGATGACTTGCTGCGTTTTGTGTAAACGGAATTATGAATGAACTGTCGTTCTTAGGATATTCGTAGTTCATCCTTTTAGAGAAAGCGGAAAAAAAATGTACATGGTTCATTTAAAACTCGACACTGCAAATGACAATGTTGTAACGTCTTACTGACTTTTATTTTCTGTCTCTCTGAAAAGCCTTCTTCGAACTGTATCATTTAAAAATTAATCCGCAGTAAAATGAAGCGAACAATGAAAGTGTCTTACTGACGTGATCTGACTGGAACTTCATTAAATATGGTTCATCCACGCTTGCTTAATGTTAGGATCACAAGGATGCCAATGCAAAGAATTTTTTCCACAACTTGTAACTATAAAACGCTGGAGTAATCCTGTGTTTGCACCGGTCTCATATTTACTACTACATGATATGTGAATCAAGGCAGGGCTAAAGAGACTGTTGAAGTAGGCGTTAGTGATCTTCTGCAGAGGCGGTCTTTCATCGCATGACCAATGAGACAAGTCTGAAACGAGTCGTTTTTCTGAGCTTGGTTTCAATGAAAGCTTTTAAGTTTTTTGACACACAAGGAAGTTTTGAGTTCTGAAACTTAAAGGATATTTGTATAGTACAATGACCTCTTATGTCAAAAGATCAAGGAAAATTTGATATCTCAATTCATGATCCTTGAAGTCATTCTGTGCCTCTTGGAACATTTATGCATGCAGTCCAAAGTTTGTTTTGTGGTCATGAACAACTAAATGGCAAGCAAAAATTAAATCGTTTAACATGTTTACAAGAGTACTTTAAAGGTTGTATCAGTGATTTCAGGCCCCCCAAAAAAATCATCACATTCATCTAATCTTTCCTAACGATCCGCTAGCTGCCCGCCCCATAAGCATGCTGTCAAAAAAACGCGTCTCTGTAGGCAGCCTAGGCTCTGAGATCTGCACACAAAAACAATTGGTTTCACCACCACTCAAAACCAAAACAAATAGTGTTCCAACCAATCACCGACAGGGGGAGGGTGTTGTGAGGTTTTGTGCTCGTGCATGGCTGCATGCGAAGTCGGAGCTGACTCAAAACCTCACAACACCCTCCCCCTGTCGGTGATTGGTTGGAACACTATTTGTTTTGGTTTTGAGTGGTGGTGAAACCAATTGTTTTTGTGTGCAGATCTCAGAGCCTAGGCTGCCTACAGAGATGCGTTTTTTTGACGGCCTGCTTATGGGGCGGGCAGCTAGTGGATCGTTAGGAAAGATTAGATGAATGTGGTTTTTTTTTTTTTTTTTTGGGGCCTTAAATCACTGATACAACCTTTAAGGGGGAAACATTACCCTTGTTTCATAGAATCACATGCATATTATTTCTATGGCAAGCCTAAGGTCAAATCTGTGGCCTTTGTTTATTCAGCTCCATCAGCTGATGCTCCAGTTCAGGAGAATGGAGAAGCCAATGGAGAGGTGAAAGAACCTGCTGATCCTTTGGCCCCAAAGAAGTGCGATGTCATTGTGCTCTCTGGCCGCAAAGAGAGGTGTGAAGCTGCTGTTGAGGCGCTTAAGGTGCGACTGCCATTTCCATTGTACACAGTTCTGATTTGTGTATTCCAGTGCATTTTGTTGATTGTTCAAACAATATTTGTCGTTTAGGCTTTGGTTCCTGTGACCATTGCGGTGGAAGTGCCTTTTGAGCTTCATCGTTACATCATTGGCCAAAAAGGAAGTGGAATTCGCAAGATGATGGATGAGTTTGAGGTTGGTTTCTTTACAGCTGATTTCAGTTGAATTATAAACCTAGAGAAGTGTTTAGAGATGCATTGTTTTTTTTGTTTTTTTTTTTGCTGTTGTCCTGTCATTCCTGACAGATATATTTTCTTACAGGTTAATATTCAAGTGCCTGCTCATGAGTTACAGTCTCACATTATCTCCATTACTGGCCTGGCCTCCCACCTTGACCGCGCTAAAGAGGGTCTTCTTGAGCGTGTCAAAGAGCTACAGGCTGAACAGGAGGATCGAGTGAGTTTGAAATCTGAGTTGCAAAAGAAACACTGTTCAAATTATTTCCACTCTATAATTACTCATTATATAATTACTAAATAATATATTTTTGTCTGCAGGCTCTCAGGAGCTTCAAGCTGACCATCACTGTGGATCCCAAGTATCACCCCAAGATTATTGGACGCAAAGGCGCCATTATCACCCAAATCCGCAACGAGCATGAGGTCAACATTCAGTTTCCAGAGAAAAATGATGAGAACCAGGTAACCGGCTGGAGCCTAAAAACTGATAAAGCAAAAGCTTATTTCTTTGAAAACATTCCATTTATTTAGTTTTGGTCTTTTAGGATCAGATTACCATTACTGGCTATGAGCAAAATGCTGTGGCGGCACGTGATGCCATTCAGGCTATAGTGGGTGAACTGGAGGAAATGATCTCTGAAGACATCACCCTGGACAGCAGAGTCCACGCTCGCATCATAGGGGCACGTGGCAAGGGAATCCGCAAGATCATGGATGAGTTTAAGGTGAGATGGTGGTGGGGTCATCTTTTTGGGACCAAGTATTGACTTCTATCTTGACTGTTTTGTTGTTGTTTTTTAAATGCACTTATAACCCTCTGGGGTCCTTCGGGTCCAAATGGACCCGAAGCGTTTAAATAAAAAAAATTAAAAAATCATAGCTTCATCGGAATGATCCGAAATTTGGTGACTTTGTTGGTACTTGGTATATGAACACCCAAAAAAATTGGGGACAGGATTTGAATAGTCTAAGTGGTTGTAAAAAAAATAGTCACACTCAGGACCTTCGGGTCCAAATGGACCCGCCATAGGAAATGAATGGGAAATTGGCAAAAATGTGACAATACAGAGTTTTTTTGTGCGTACAATCTACAAATCAGCCACGATCCAGAAAAAAAGCACACAACAGTGAAGGGGTGAATCTATAAAACATCAAGAGTGCAAAACAGACACATCCACACATACACACACACACAAACAAACACACTTTTATACACATACACACTAATAAATTCAGATTACAAAAATCTGTTTTGAATTTTTAAAAATCACAGCTTCATCGGAATGTTACGAAACTAGGTGACTTTTATGGTATTAGGTATGTGAACACAGAAAAAATATTGAGGTCATGATCCAAGCATGCTAAGTGGTCATAACACTTCTGCTCTTTGGTCAAAAATGACCCCCATAGGAAATGAATGGGAAATTGTCAAAAATATGAAAACACAGAGGTTTTTTTGCGCATACAATCTACAAATCAGCCAGGATGCAGAAAAAAAGGACTCAACAGTGAAGGGGTGAATTTCTAAAACATCAAGAGTGCAAAACAGACACATCCACACACACACACAAACATACTTTTATACACATACACACTAATAAATTCAGATTACAAAAATCTGTTTTGAATTTTTAAAAATCACAGCTTCATCGGAATGTTACGAAACTAGGTGACTTTTATGGTATTAGGTATGTGAACACACAAGAAATATTGAGGTCATGATCCAACCATGCTAAGTGGTCATCACACTTCTGCTCTTTGGTCAAAAATGACTCCCATAGGAAATGAATGGGAAATTGTCAAAAATATGAAAACACAGAGTTTTTTTGTGCATACAATCTACAAATCAGCCAGGATGCAGAAAAAAAGGACTCAACAGTGAAGGGGTGAATCTCTAAAAATCAAGAGTGCAAAACAGACTAAATCTGTTCAGGCAAAAATTACTAGAATTCGCAAGCCTTTCTACAGAGAGCTGTAAATCCACTAGTGGTAAAAATGTGCTATTGCGTGATAAAAATGCTCAGTGTGTCCACCAGTTGGCGCCCATCTCATTTCAAAAATTGCTTTCATGAGGCCTAGGCTTGACTCTAAAATGAAATACAGCTTTAATAAAAATTAAATAAAAATTATATATATATAAAAAATTTCTATTATATTCAATGGGAAAAAATGGGTCATAATTATTGCATAAATATTAATTATAAATCATAAAATTATTTCAAAACACCAAAAAAGAAAAGAAAAAATATTATAAAAAACAAGTAAAAAAAAAAATATTAAGATTTTTTAATATATATATTAATCCCGCCCTCCGGGTCCATTTGGACCCGAAGGTCCCAAGTGTGACTGTTAAACGAAGGACCCCAGAGGGTTAATAAATGTTTGTACATATTCTATATATTGTTTTGTGTTTTCCAGGTTGATGTTCGGTTCCCTCAGAGTGGAGCTGCAGATCCAAATTTAGTGACTGTGACTGGCCGTCCAGAGCAGGTTGATGAAGCCATTGATCACCTTCTGAACCTGGAGGAGGAATATGTAAGATTATGCTATACTTTGGCAGAAGACGACTATTAAAGGCTATTAATTTTAAAGTACTAAATTTGTGAACATATATAATTTTCCTTACCCTTAGTTGGCCGACGTAGTTGAAAATGAAGCCAAAATGGCCTATATGAAGCCTTCTGGTTCCACTGCCTCCAGCATGGATGAACCTCGTGGCCCATCCAAGGGCTTTGTTGTGCGGGAGGCTCCTTGGACCACTGGCAGTGCACCGGTAAACCAATGTTATGTCTTGAGTGAGAATCTGTTGCAGAGTAAATGACTGAAATTGAGCCATAGATTTGTGCATAATACTAATAGAGGAATTGAACCTGTTGTCACCTGTGTTTTTGGCTTAAGGCTCCGGATATGAGCAGCTCTGAGGAATTCCCCAGTTTTGGTGCACCTGTGGCTGCTGCAAGATCATCTCCATGGGGACCCAAGCGTTTTTAAAATGTGTGTCCTTCAGTGGTTATGTTGCAACCTCCTGGTTTCCTCTTTACTATTATCCCTCATTTGACCCATTTGGATATGGATTGACCACTTCCTCTGACCCCCAGTATATCAGCACAGTTCCTCTGCTCAAATTACTTCTGCTAGTAAGGGTCTTGATTTAGTCTCTCAGTGACCCTTAAAAACAAAACCGGTGGTAAACATTGTTCTCTTTATGAGGGGTGATCTCTACCAGGTTCACCTGAATTAGTATGAAATGAGACAACCTGTTTGCATTTTAGAGCGAATCAAAAATTGAAGGAAAACAAAAGTACTCCTGACCATGCTTCAGATATGAAATGATCCAGGTTTAAGTGATTTTTGATATGACTTAATTACAAAAACATTATTTCATTACAAAGGTTATTTTTTTGGTTTATTAAGCTGCTCTGTTTCATAGTTGCCTTTGCAGTGGGGTTTGGGAAAAATATACTGTATACCTCGGAAAGATGTTGCTTCTGGTTGAAGTCAAATTAATTCATAGGAAATGGGTAACCAGCTGTACTTTTGCCTCGTTCCCTAGGGTAGCCATTTTGTTGCAGACATTTCACTCGTCTCTGTCCCCATCCCTGATTCTCTGACTCTGGGAAAGGATTCCATGCAGCCTTTACAACTTTTCTGACTTAAAAAAGAGGGACTTTCACTACAAAAGTATTTTCAAACTGCCATTTGCTTTGGAAGTCCCAGGGATGTAGTTGCTTGTGCAGTAGAAGTCCCAAGGTTCCCAAAGTCTCTAAAACGTACACTAAACTGTTTGTTCTTTTTAATTTCAGTTTTTGATATTCAGAATTCATGTTTATTAAAGATTCTAATATTTGGATGGGTGAAAGAGACAATTTTGTGCCAATGAAATGTCAAGTCATGTTTTACTCATTCTTGCTAATGGGTCAGTGTCAGCCCCTTTTTTTGGTCTTCCAATTGCTATGCAGGTTGGTGTGAAACCATAGCAATGGCCCTCGTAATAGCCTTATAAGAATTATGCAAAAATGACAAAGGAAATGATTATGGATAACACTGGAAAATAAACTGTCCAAAAAGGAAAATAAAAATCGAAAATGTATCTGGACTTGTTGGGGTGAGACTGATTTGTTTTTGTTTTTTTTCACATGCACGATAACCAATAAGAACGTATAAAGTGTGTACGGGAGAAGTTACAATAGCCCACATGGAAGAATCCATCAAACCCTCCAGCCGTAACCTTTGTGGTGAATGCTGGTTGGGTGTTGCTGAAAATTAGCAGTTATTTCTCACTTGTATTTCACCTTGTATATTTTTAGATTCATAGAGTATTGTCAAGTCAAAGTCAGACTTTTGTAAATCCACATGAAACGGAGTAGAATTGGATTCTTTGGTATATGGTTAAGAGTATGTACACTCTTAAATTCTCTAGAATTAAGAAAGAACTATTCAATTGTGCTACAGCTCATCCCACAGGTTTTTATATGGGGTTATTTCCATGGCAAAACCTTCATTCTGTGGTCAGTGAACTGATCTGTTCATTTTGAGATGTGATTTGGATCCATGCCGTGCTGGAAGATCCATCCACAGCCAATTTTAAGCTTCCTGACAAATTCAATCAGGTGTTGATTTAATATCAGTTGGTACTTACTTAGAGTTTATGATAATGTGTATGTTTCTGTCTGCCATAATTGCCATAATTATTGCAACCTTCCCAAACAAGTTGTAGTTATATAAATTAGGTCCGATCATAGTTTTGGAGACCCAACCAGCAACTGCAATTCTCCAACTTTGATCCTCCTCACAAACAACCCTCCTCAGTGCGTGGAGGGCCAATATAGACACATCCTCCACCATCACCAGTTGATTTTAACTTTTGATTAAAGCTCACATAGTGTAAATGAGAAAATTCCAAAAATTAAACTATTATCTGAGCCATTTCATAGTTTGTGCCTTTCAACAACCTTTTCTCACACATCATAACTGTATTCTTACTAGGTCTTGTCATCTGACGGAATAACTAAACATTTGGCCTGTGTCACTTCATATTTAGAGCCCAGTGAAACAAAGTCCTGACTTATCACTTTTCAGTTCTCTTGATCACTAAGGTTATAAAAAACTTACCATGGCCTGGTTTCACAGACAGGGCTTAGATTAAACCAGGATATAGTTCAATTAGGACATTTAGTAGCTTTAATAAACATGCCTTAGAAAAAAACATTACTGGTGTGAATCTTGATACAAAATAATGGCACTGACATATTTTAATATTTGACGGGACAAGTTAAAACGGCTCCAACATGCATTTTAGACTGGGACAAGGCTTAAGCCTTGTCTGAAACTGAGGGCAAATGAATGGGATTATATTTCAGATAGATTTTCTTTCAACTATTTGATTATGTAAATGTTAGAATTTTGTGAATAATGTTGAACGACAGACTGGAGGAGAAATTGCAAAAACAAATGTTTTATACCGTTTAAATCAATCTAGGTTGTTGAACATGTGATTGAAAAAACATTGTGGCCAGTACGGGGATCGAACCCGCGACCTTGGCGTTATTAGCACCACGCTCTAACCAACTGAGCTAACCGGCCGTGATTATGATGGACGGAATGAGCTCTTTAGATAGACGATTGAAGTCTGTTCCCCCGTGTGGTTGTACGGTTACAGTATTTTAGTTCATTATACTTTCACGGGGTTTTATCAAAATATGACATCAAAAACTAATCTGATCTTTTAGAGACCCGGTACAAAACAGATCATTCATAAACTTTCACAGATATAGTAATCACATGGCTCGTTGGTCTAGGGGTATGATTCTCGCTTTGGGTGCGAGAGGTCCCGGGTTCAAATCCCGGACGAGCCCATATATATTTTTAAGAGTTTATTCAGAACCTGAAAAAATGTTCATGGCTTTACTTTATTTGGGGTTGCATGTTCAGATTACTCTACAAGAAACGCAGATAATAATGAAAACGAAGATTTGTTACGGAGTGGAATCAATGACTGCCAGTTGCACTGCTACACATGCGTTGGTGGTATAGTGGTTAGCATAGCTGCCTTCCAAGCAGTTGACCCGGGTTCGATTCCCGGCCAACGCAAAGACTCTTTTAGATTATGTAATGCTTTCATTTTATTTTGAAAAGTAATCTATCGCGCAGAAACACCACAGATTGGATATGCATATATCAATTATGTAAAAGAAAAAAAAGTTATATATAATTTATATAATTTAATCAAATATAATCAAAATATAATGTATCATTTTAAATAGTTATAAAAGTAATGTAAAAGTAAAAGTGCCTGACAAATTGCACCCTGTAGTGCATATACAGTGAGGAAATTAAGTATTTGAACACCCTGCTATTTTGCAAGTTCTCCCACTTGGAAATCATGGAGGGGTCTGAAATTGTCATTGTAGGTGCATGTCCACTGTGAGAGACATAATCTAAAAAAAAAAATCCAGAAATCACAATATATGATTTTTTAACTATTTATTTGTATGATACAGCTGCAAATAAGTATTTGAACACCTGTCTATCAGCTAGAATTCTGACCCTCAAAGACCTGTTAGTCTGCCTTTAAAATGTCCACCTCCACTCCATTTATTATCCTAAATTAGATGCACCTGTTTGAGGTCGTTAGCTGCATAAAGACACCTGTCCAACCCATACAATCAGTAAGAATCCAACTACTAACATGGCCAAGACCAAAGAGCTATCCAAAGACACTAGAGACAAAATTGTACACCTCCACAAGGCTGGAAAGGGCTACGGGGAAATTGCCAAGCAGCTTGGTGAAAAAAGGTCCACTGTTGGAGCAATCATTAGAAAATGGAAGAAGCTAAACATGACTGTCAATCTCCCTCGGACTGGGGCTCCATGCAAGATCTCACCTCGTGGGGTCTCAATGATCCTAAGAAAGGTGAGAAATCAGCCCAGAACTACACGGGAGGAGCTGGTCAATGACCTGAAAAGAGCTGGGACCACCGTTTCCAAGGTTACTGTTGGTAATACACTAAGACGTCATGGTTTGAAATCATGCATGGCACGGAAGGTCCCTGCTTAAACCAGCACATGTCAAGGCCCGTCTTAAGTTTGCCAATGACCATTTGGATGATCCAGAGGAGTCATGGGAGAAAGTCATGTGGTCAGATGAGACCAAAATAGAACTTTTTGTTCATAATTCCACTAAACGTGTTTGGAGGAAGAAGAATGATGAGTACCATCCCAAGAACACCATCCCTACTGTGAAGCATGGGGGTGGTAGCATCATGCTTTGGGGGTGTTTTTCTGCACATGGGACAGGGCGACTGCACTGTATTAAGGAGAGGATGACCGGGGCCATGTATTGCGAGATTTTGGGGAACAACCTCCTTCCCTCAGTTAGAGCATTGAAGATGGGTCGAGGCTGGGTCTTCCAACATGACAATGACCCGAAGCACACAGCCAGGATAACCAAGGAGTGGCTCTGTAAGAAGCATATCAAGGTTCTGGCGTGGCCTAGCCAGTCTCCAGACCTAAACCCAATAGAGAATCTTTGGAGGGAGCTCAAACTCCGTGTTTCTCAGCGACAGCCCAGAAACCTGACTGATCTAGAGAAGATCTGTGTGGAGGAGTGGGCCAAAATCCCTCCTGCAGTGTGTGCAAACCTGGTGAAAAAACTACAGGAAACGTTTGACCTCTGTAATTGCAAACAAAGGCTACTGTACCAAATATTAACATTGATTTTCTCAGGTGTTCAAATACTTATTTGCAGCTGTATCATACAAATAAATAGTGAAAAAATCATACATTGTGATTTCTGGATTTTTTCTTTTAGATTATGTCTCTCACAGTGGACATGCACCTACGATGACAATTTCAGACCCCTCCATGATTTCTAAGTGGGAGACCTTGCAAAATAGCAGGGTGTTCAAATACTTATTTTCCTCACTGTATATTCAGCTTGTTCTTGGACATCATGAAAGTTTGTAGCCTGACTCTGAAAGGGGAAAAAAAATACATCTTATAGGCTATCTCAAACTTAAGCAACAGGCTGTCAGGCTTCTGGAAGGATGAAGTAGGAGACGAACACGAAGATGATGAATTCCAAGATTTTAATTCTCAATATAAACAAATACAAACAAAAAAGGGAGCGTGTGCTCAGAACATACAATAATTAATTAATGTAAGGCGGAACTACTGTTAGATACGCGGGTTCTTTAGGGACACATAATCTGTAGCCCCGCCTTAGCTCTGAAGCAGGGGGCCAATGTTTCGTAAAAAATGTAAGCTTCCCCGGGCGCCGCCATTGATTAGCGAACCCCCACCTGCTGTTAGCATTCCATTGACTCCCATTCATTTTGGCGTCACTTTGACAGCGAATAACTTTACATCTGAGGCGTTTAAAGACTCCATTTGTCCATTATTTCTTTCTAAAGAAACATGAAAATATATAAAAGGCTCCATTACCTTGTATCTTACGTTATGGCCCCGTAGAAGCAGTTTTTGTAAAAATAGGCTAACGATTGCGTCATAACCACGCAACTCTCAGTTTGCTCTGCTCTGCTCTGAAGAGAGATTTGCTTTGCTCTGAAGCAGGCTGCGATGTTAAGTCATAGACAGTAAAATAAATGGACACAGATACCCCATTGGATTCAACGGAGAAAAGTGAAGTCAATTAGAGGCACTCAGTTTCTGATCGCTGAGCGACTGCGCAGACTCAAACTGAGCTTGACGACGTAGATGTGACGTGAGCAACCCGTCTGTCTTCTAGTAGCTGTGCCAAGAGAAATCTGAATCATTTCCCTTCCGAATCTTGCAGAGACGGAGAGTAGGAGCTGTCCATGAGCTAGGAGCAGGAGCAACTTTATGACTCTCTATGGGCTTCTCCCTTGACTTTATCGGACTTTATGCCTCCACGCCCCCCCGATTGACAGCGAGCTTCTCCCCGTCTATACGGTAATTTCCAGAGAGTCGCGTGGTTATGACGCAATCGTTAGCCTATTTTTTACAAAAACTGCTTCTACGGGGCCATAACGTAAGATACAAGGTAATGGAGCCTTTCATACATTGTCGTGTTTCTTTAGAAATAAACAATGGACAAATGGAGTCTTTAAACGCCCCAGATGTAAAGTTATTCGCTGTCAAAGTGACGCCAAAATGAATGGAGTCAATGGAATGCTAACAGCAGGTGATGGCTTGTTAGCCAATGGCGGCCCTCTGGGATGGTACGCTATTTGAGAGCTGGATTACCCCCCTGTGTAAAGTTTGCAATGCTGGAATATGGTGTGTTTGTGAGAGAGAGAGAGAGAGAGAGAGAGAGAGATGGGCGTGGGTGCGATCAAAAGGCGCAAAGTGTTTACTTATATTTGTGTGCGCGTGCGTGTGTGTGTGTGAGGCGCGGGCGCGATCGAACAGTGGAAACATAAAAACATACTCCGTCATCTTGTTTATACAGGATATCATTCAAACTGCTAAGTGTTTAAGTTACTGTTAATTCAAATTAAGGAAAACAAACATATTAATCTGAAATGTAGCAAATTAATTTTCAATTCATTCAGGCACAATTACCAAACATATCTCAAGGTCTTTTTGTCTTTTTATTAATTTAATTCTACATTTTTGTTTTGCTTTTTCAGAACTGCCTTAATTCTACGTGGCATTGATTCAACAAGGTGCTGAAAGCATTCTTTAGAAATGTTGGCCCATATTGATAGGATAGCATCTTGCAGTTGATGGAGATTTGTGGGATGCACATCCAGGGCACGAAGCTCCTGTTCCACCACATCCCAAAGATGCTCTATTGGGTTGAGATCTGGTGACTGTGGGGGCCATTTTAGTACAGTGAACTCCTTGTCATGTTCAAGAAACCAATTTGAAATGATTCGAGCTTTGTGACATGGTGCATTATCCTGCTGGAAGTAGCCATCAGAGGATGGGTACATGGTTGTCATAAAGGGATGGACATGGTCAGAAACAATGCTCAGGTAGGCCGTGGCATTTAAACGATGCCCAATTGGCACTAAGGGGCCTAAAGTGTGCCAAGAAAACATCCCCCACACCATTACACCACCACCACCAGCCTGCACAGTGGTAACAAGGCATGATGGATCCATGTTCTCATTCTGTTTACGCCAAATTCTGACTCTACCATCTGAATGTCTCAACAGAAATCGAGACTCATCAGAACAGGCAACATTTTTCCAGTCTTCAACTGTCCAATTTTGGTGAGCTCGTGCAAATTGTAGCCTCTTTTTCCTATTTGTAGTGGAGATGAGTGGTACCCGGTGGGGTCTTCTGCTGTTGTAGCCCATCCGCCTCAAGGTTGTGCGTGTTGTGGCTTCACTAATGCTTTGCTGCATACCTCGGTTGTAACGAGTGGTTATTTCAGTCAAAGTTGCTCTTCTATCAGCTTGAATCAGTCGGCCCATTCTCCTCTGACCTCTAGCATCAACAAGGCATTTTCGCCCACAGGACTGCCGCATACTGGATGTTTTTCCCTTTTCACACCATTCTTTGTAAACCCTAGAAATGGTTGTGCGTGAAAATCCCAGTAACTGAGCAGATTGTGAAATACTCAGACCGGCCCGTCTGGCACCAACAACCATGCCACGCTCAAAATTGCTTAAATCACCTTTCTTTCCCATTCTGACGTTCAGTTTGGAGTTCAGGAGATTGTCTTGACCAGGACCACACCCCTAAATGCATTGAAGCAACTGCCATGTGATTGGTTGATTAGATAATTGCATTAATGAGAAATTGAACAGGTGTTCCTAATAATCCTTTAGGTGAGTGTATATGTAAAATATAATATTAAAATATAATATAATATATATGCAATGAAAGCATGCTAACATGCAAACGTGAAGGCTGACAATTTGTACAGTATACACTATTGTACATACACACACACTCTCTTTCACACAAATCACACACAGACATGCATGCCCATGTGTGTGCTTACGCTCACACACGACGCATGCACACACAAACGCACACACACCTAAAATTCTTAAATGAACAATTGTGTGCAATTTTGATTACAGTCCAAAGTTTGTATTTATGTCAGTTCTTACTGCATTTCACCTTTTATTAATTTTTCCTTATTTTTCCTTTTCCAGGTATCGGAAACGTAAGGAAAATGGTCAAATTAAGACACAAGATTGTAACTTGTATACACAACACTTGTTAACACAAGGCATGGTACTGTGATGATTACGATAAATGAGAAAATGAAACACTGTTTATGAAATAAATATTCTTTTAAAAATTGTATGTGTTTTAAATATGTAAAATAGGGTTAGGCATCAAACCCCTTTGTCAACAGTTAATGTGTGAGCTAAATGGGCAATTCCAGCGTTATGGACGTGACATTTGCAGTCAAAACTTGAATTTTTAATTCTCAGAAAATGCATTTAATACCAATATATTGTAAACATCTGTTTATATTTCCATACTACCTTAATAAAGGAGTCCAGACATTAGAAAAATATCAGTCTACGCATGCGTTTTATATTTAATATGAGGGAAATACACATGCGTAACGTGACAAAAAAAATCTCTAACTTTTTGTTACCAAAATATTTTTTAGTAATTCTGTGAATTACACTGCACAAACCAAAAGTAATAGTACCCACCGAATGAAGAAGGGTTGGCTCTCCACAGAACATAAAATATTCATTTTATGTTATTTTTCGTTTTCGCATTTATGAGGAAAAAACAATGTTATGGACGTGACGTTACGGACGTGACCGCTCTGAAAGCGGCACTAAAATACTGCTTAAAACGTTCACAGAGACCTCAAACAGGCATTTAAAACACCAAATATTAAGGATTGGCATTATAAGCAAAAATAATATTCGATGTTTGTTCGAAAATCGTACCTCTCCCCCAACATGCTCACCGGTAAGACGCGTTCACTCAAATCCAGCTCCAACATTACATTTGAGTAGGCATTTAGTCTCATATTAATGTTTAAATAAAATAATTGTATTTTTTATTTCATATGTTGATTATATGAAAGGATAACAGCATGAGTAAGATCATAAGATGCAAATATATCGGATACGGACCGTATCATACGGTATATCAGTGGGCAGGCATGATTTTGACCAATTCTTTAGTTTTTTTGTAGAAAGCCTAATGTGAATTTCGTTTTATATAAATTGTATCTTAATTTTAATCAATGTTTCATCAACCAATTGCCTGGATTTTTTTAAATAAGAAGAAAATAGGCTATAGCAGACAATATAATCAGGACACAGAGGCGCCGTCGCGTGAAGTGGAGCGCGCCTCATAAATGAACCGAAACTCCGCGTATAATGTAGGCTACTTGCCTCACATACCTGAGAAATATATCTATAGGACGTCTGAAATGTCTACTTTTAAACTACTTTTAAGTCGTGAGTCAAAATGATTGCAATATCACTGTTATTTTGTCAGCTTGATCGCGGGATTATGATGAATATTCATGTTTTAACCAAGAGGGAAAAACGCGACATCCCGAAGGAAGTGTCCTATGGCTATAAGACATATGCTCTTAAAGTTGTACTGTATCATATACTACCTTCTGATATTCATATTTCGTTCTGTAACTGGCAGAGGAAGAGAAGATCCGTTAATGTGCGCTTTATCCGCCGCGCACTGAGGCGTTATATATAGAAATATACCACGCCGTATTAAAGAGCGGTCTCTATTGTTTACATTTTGTTATAAAATAGACTGAATTTGAAAGTTGAGACGTTTTTTCATATTAAAACTAACAAAGCACAAATATTATTGCGATTATTGGATATGCACTGAATATATGGTAAGCCTGAAACCGATCACAAGTGCATATGATTTGATGTGAAGCGTCCGTAACGGTCACGTCCGTAACGCATTATTATGGTTGTTCAAAGCAAAGTAGTGGAATGAAATGTCGATCCTAGTAAGCATAAACATAGTTTAGCTTTGCATATAAAGTTTCAAGTTATTTGCATTTATAATTGTTATATTATATAAACTTAATCTTTAAAACGTTACGGACGTGACAGAGCACTGAAGCGTCCAGACCTCTTTATTAAAGCCCTTATAAATTCAACAGGCAGTGCTGTTATGACCAAATTAGTATATTTATTTCTCAGGCATGCCTCCATCTTTCACCAAAATGCTTTATGTTCAAATTAAGTTTTTAAAAGGGGGGTCTTTGATACCTCTTTTGAAAGCATGAAATATGGCTGGTTGTAATTAAAATTTTAGCATTGTTGCTCACCTCATATGTGGTGGAAAAACAAGGCAATTTTCTTCAAATTTCTGATACAGCACATTAATACAGTATATTACAGACCTAAATGGACAACTTAAAAGGGGTTTTGATCTTTAGGTAAAAACTTTATTTTTTCAGGGTAAGGATGACCTTTGCGTGGAATTGCCCAAATCTCATTTCCGAAACATTGATCCTCATTACCGAAATGGCATTTTCATTACCGCAACATGGATCTTTTTTACAAATTAAGTAATAATTAGATAATCATATTTTGTTTTAAAATGTATATACATATTATACAACACTACTTATTTAAGGTCTGCTACATAACAAATGTGTATGTTATCTTTTAGTGAAACAATTAAATAAAATAAACTGTAAATCATCACTTATGTTTCGGTAATGAGAGAAAATAAGGAAATTACAAAAAATAATAAATATGAAAAAATAATCTCTCCAGAGTTTTACATAGCTTTGAGCATGAGTAATAAGAGTCTACTTTAACATTAGCCAAAAATACACATTTTTAACCATATATTTAATGTAATGTCATGTTGCGGTAATGATCATTTTTTTATGGACTTCATCTAAAAAATGTAAATAATTATATAGGATTTTTTTTTAAAATCTTCTAAAAATAATGGTTATAGTAAGTTCAGACCTTAATCTTATATGTGCAAAAAGAAAATTGGCTTCAAGGGCATTTAAAAAATTCTGATGCTGGACACCTTCTAAACCTGGATTTCGTGAGAATCACCCGAGCGTGTGCTCAGAACATAGATAAACCTAACATAAACATTGACCGACAAGTGAAGACTGAAACACTCAGGGCTTAAATACAGGGGAGAACAGATCAGGGAAACAAGACACAGCTGACAAGACTAACGAGGAACCAGGTGATACAAATGAACTAATGAGGGTAACCATGGAAACCAAGGAGTGGCGGGAAAACAGAACAAAGGAAGACATGTGACCAGTGACAAAAAAACACTCAGACAGAACAGAATTGTGACAGGCTAATTCAAGTCGATCCTTTTATTTATTTATTTTTTATTTATTTATTTTATTATTATTATTATTATTTTTGAGAATACTTCAATCCACTCCTATACCAGGGGTCGGAAGGTAAGTTTGGCATCGGGCCAAAAAGATTTTGGCCACTAGACTAATTTAAGAAATTAATTGATGAAAAATGCAACTAGAATTGCCTGTGACAGACTGTTACAGTGTCTTTTGTAACTAGTAGTGAGCTGTTACTCTGTGTTAAATCCTGTAGTAGGACAGTCATTAACAAAAAGCCACATTTGTGTGGCGGTGTCCGGGTTTTAAAGTGGATAAATTTATAAAGCAGTAGTGACACGTAACCTGGCAAGTATCTTCATTCACCAACTTGCAACACAGACCGCCCTTGCTAAAACACACATATGTGGGAGATGCGGAATGGAAAAAAATAATAGACTTGAATAAACCCATTAATATCATGTTTGAGTCATGCTCTTAACAAACTATGTTTTATTTCCTCTTTCCATATTGTGTATAACACAAGTGTATCATTTTAATTTGCTTGTTACACACTGGAGCATAAATTATTGTAATAATTATTTGACGTAGACTACTTTTACACTTATTCCTTGGCATCCTCTAAACTAATTTTTTTTATTGTTTGCGTGCTTGAGCCAGGTACGCTATTATGTCGTGTGAGGGATGTTAACATTTAAGCTAGCTGGTGAGAGAAAATGGCACTACAAGGGTCTAAAGAGGAAAGTTGACAGCGAAAATAGGGCATAGCCTACAAAGAAGAATGGAAAGACAACTATGCGTTCATCCTACCTAGTTTTGTGAATGCAAAGCTGGCAACGAATAGGCAACGAAGTGATCCACAGACTCTTTTGAATTATGGCAAGCCGTTTTAGCTTAAATTGTACCCAGCGTTACTCGTCGCAATAGCATTTTTACTAGTAAAAATTCAATTAGAGAGCTCTACAATTCTATTCTTACTAGTAGCAATTACAATTAGAGAGCTCTCTAATTAAATTATTACTAATAAAAATTACAATTAGAGAGCTCTCTAATTCAATTATTACTAGTAAGAATTACAATTACAGAGCTCTCTAATTCAATTCCTAGTAACAATTCCAATTAGAGAGCTCTACAAATGAATTTTTACTAGTCATATGTCTCCATTGACTTCCATTCATTTTTAATTACGGAGCTCTACAATTGAATTGTTACTAGTACGAATTACAATTAGAGAGCTCTACAATTGAATTGTTACTAGTAAGAATTACAATTAGAGAGCTCTCTAATTAAATTATTATTAGTAACAATTCCAATTAGAGAGCTCTCTAATTGAATTTTTACTAGTAAAAACAAAACAAATTAAAGATATGTATAATTGCAGAGCTCTGTAATTGAATTAAAGAGCTCTGCAATTGCATTCTTACTAGTAACAACTGAATTAGAGAGCTCTCCAATTGGAATTATTACAGTAATAATTGGATTAGAGAGCTTTCTATTTAAATTGTTACTAGTAAGAATTAAATTAAAGAGCTCTGCAATTGCATTCCTACTAGTAACAATTCAATTGTAGAGCTCTCTAATTGTAATTCCTACTAGTAACAATTCAATTGTAGAGCTCTCTAATTGTAATTCGTACTAGTAACAATTAAATTGTACAGCTCCGTAATTAAAAATGAATAGAAGTCAATGGAGACATATGACTAGTAAAAATTCATTTGTAGAGCTCTCTAATCGGAATTGTTACTAGTAAGAATTGAATTAGAGAGCTCTCTAATTGTAATTGCTACTAGTAAGAATTGAAATGTAGAGCTCTCTAATTGAATTCTTACTAGTAAAAATGCAATTACGACGAGTAACGCTGGGTACAATTTAAGATAAAACGGCTTGCCATATTGAATGTCTTTCAGAACTTATCAAATTAAAAGCTCTCAATTCATCTCAAAATAAAACATTGCTGCAAAAACGTTCACGTGCTTTTATTTTGAAGGCAAAATCACTAAAGACGAAGTGATTATGAGTAACTGTTGCTGTCATGACCCCTACCCCCTAGTGTGAAAGCGCCCTTATAGTGGCCGTTTCTCAATATGCGTTCTTGTCTGTACTTGTGTTCTTGTGGACTTGTGAAACGTCATCAGTCGCTGCCCAAGTACTGTCCCAATACACAATTTTGCATTTTGGTAAGAACGGTTAAAAATCCCGGAAGTGTTCTTGACACGCCCATTTTACCGAGGATGCATCGGTTGGTAACTTGTGTGAACTTGACGGCAGAAATATCCCAGCATTCATTTCGGCATTCGAGGAAGGAGAGGCAGGTCAATACAGTAGGCTAAGTCGTTTTTATACAATTTCGTACGCTATTTCATCACTAAATTCACTTCTGAGAACATTTGATGCGAGAAATCAACTGTGTAGATTTCAAATATTGGCATTTTTACGAAAATTTATGGCGAATCGAAAATGTGCTCAAACGTTTTCGGAAGTGAGAATCTCCATAAGCGTTGCTTTATTGTTAAGAATATACATTACATTGTAGTGTACAGTTGTAGAGTAATCCCTTGAGCTGAGGGTAGGCTTGGGCGATAAAGCCTGGCTGTTATCGTCAATAATTCTCGTTATGTTTGGGTACTGCAGACGGCGTCTGTGCGGGGGTATTATTGCGCAATACCAGCAAGAACACATCGTCTCAAACTGTCAGCAGCGTTCTGTGTGCTCGTCACCTTGTGAGTTCATTCTTCCAAGAACGACTAGCAAGAGCGTTCTCCCCAAGAACACAAGTCTGTTCTTTGCATTCTTGGTTTTGAGAAACACTGTTCCTCCTGGCTCCTGAACAAAAACAAGATGCCTATGCTGCACCATGGCATGTCCTAACGTAATTATAAGATGGCAACCGGTGACATTCTACCCGGAGCTGTTCACTTCCTCAGACTCTTCAGTATGCGTTTCTCAGCTGGCAACATCAACTCCGAAATGAATCTGCAGCAGTGAGGTGGTACAGAGCTCTGTAAGTTGTTTACATTCATTATCGTTGGAATGTTTTGTGCTTTGAGAGATGAGGTAATTTAACACCCTCTCTGGTCTCGTGGTGCAGCGCAGACCCTGTGCGTTGTGTTTCGTGTGTTTTGAAGAAGGCGTGGCTTTGAAAGCTTTGAAAGCTTTGAAGGGAGGGTGGGATCCCATGCTTCCACCGAAAATTGCCTACCTTATAGTTAAGTTAACAGCAATGGAAACAACGGCAGCGACCTTTGTTAATTATACACGTGGAGCTTAACCAACTTTGTGCCTCTGCCCTTTTGTATTTTATAGTTAAAGGGGTAATATAATGCCATTTTTGTACAAGCTAATATGATTCTTTAGGGTCTAAATTAAAAGTTTGTAATATACTTTAATTAAAAATTCTCATTAGTATTGTAAGAAAACACTCATTTTACCTGGTCAAAAACAGCTGTTTTCAGCACGCGTTTAAGTGGATGTGTCTTTAAATGATAATGAGCTTTGCTCACCCCGCCCCTCTGTTCTGTGCGTACACAGTTTTAATAACACAATAACCATAACGCGTTGTTCATTATAAACGTGGGATTATGAATTATATTGAGAACGCCGTATATAACATGCCGTAATGTTCCCTGAGTGTAAACAGCAGAGGTGGGAGTAAGTCACACATGTGCAAGTCACAAGCAAGTCTCAAGTCTTAACCTTCAAGTCTCAAGCAAGTCCAAGTCAATTTTGTGAAAAGCAAGTCAAGTCGTAGCTTGGGTCACAAGTCACTGGCAAGTGTCACATGCCTGTCCTGTCTTGTGCTGCACATGGGTGTTTTGTTATTTTGGGCCATGTGCTCATGTCTATTGTCTAGCCCCTCCCATCTTGTTATCTGATTATTGGTTAATTTGTCCCACCTGTCTGTCTCGTTACCCTCCTTTGTTTGTTCCCCTATTTAGCCTCCTTGTGTTTGTAGTCTTGTGCTGGTTCGTTGTCCGAGTTTCTTGTTCCTAGAGTCTCTGTGTTTTGAGTTTTTGTACCTTGTCTGATTGTCACTATTAAATTTCCTCTGCATCTGTATCCTCGTCTCATGATCATCTATCCCGTGACAGAAACTCGGACAACGAACCAGCACAAGACTACAAACACAAGGAGGCTAAATAGGGGAACAAACAAAGGAGGGTAACGAGACAGACAGGTGGGACAAATTAACCAATAATCAGGTAACAAGATGGGAGGGGCTAGACAATAGACACGAGCACATGGCCCAAAATAACAAAACACCCATGTGCAGCACAAGACAGGACAGGCATGTGACAGCAAGTCATACAAACGTTTGATGATTTCACTGAATTTATATATTAAAATAAGTTAAAACTACAAAAGTTGTGGACTATGGTTTTATTTGCAGCATTTTTTTAAATATGCATTTCCACACAGCTGAGTGGTTACAATAAAAATCTAAAAAATAAAAAATAAATAAAATTTCAAACTACATAGACTAAAATGTAAATGTAAGTGAAATTAGGCCAACATTAAAGCGTGAAAAAAAAAAAAAATGCCTCAAACATTGCAGAAGACCATTAAAAGGGATTAAACAATTCACAATTCAAGTATAATGGTTCCTGTGCCACCAAATGGCATTCTTCAAACTGGCATCCCCTTTATATAAGTTAGGCTATTTTTAATTATGAAGTTAAAACCGCCAATAGGTGGCGCCAAATCACCGTCTTAATGTACGAGTCAAAGAAGCATTCATTCAACTGATTTGTTCAAAACGGCAGATTCGTTCTGGAACTAAGCAACTAGGTCACTGAATCACAATAACTCTTTCTGTGGCTTGTTTAGAACTATTGTCATTGGAGAAATAGAGCAAAAACAGAGAATATTTGGAATATTATGTCTAAAATGTCACATCACAATATTCACTCTTTGTTTACTGAACTGTTTTATAAAATCATTATCACATTTGCAATCGCGCCAATATTCTGGAAATATTTTTTAATATCATATGTTATAATTATAAAAATAATACTATATATTTTTATAATAATATAATTATAAAAATAATAAAACCCATACTAGGGCAATTTTTCCACCACATTTTGAATTTTGGGTGCATATTAATTCTGCTGGCATTTTGCCCCCAACCCCCTGATAACATCTAATCCCTGCTTTAAGAGAAACATAAAACACGACAAAACATTAACAGTTTTCTATGTTGTTTTTTGTCATTGGAAAGAACGACATATTTGGCTTTAAAGCATGATTGGAAAAAAATGTGGCAAATGTTATACAAAACATATGCCATCATTAATTATCATTTGAATATTGACAACATTAAGCTACATGAAAACATAATTGTGTAGCCTATAAAGAGGCATGCTGTTTTGACCAATATTCTCTCTAGATTTAAAGATAGTCAAATTAACTATAACAAACAGGTTAAACAAGCTTACTTTTAGACGTGGTGAATGAAGTTCGACTGTTCGAGGTTGTTGTGATGGTCGTCGATATCCCTTGCCTGTTATTATGCGTACAGCAAATCTTCTTGTATGAATATGGTCAATTTCTAGTGTTTAGGCCTATATCCAAAAAGAAACGATGCTGGGAGATGTTTTTGTATTTAGCGCGCTCACCGCGATGTATGTTTTTTCTGGGCTTGTGCAGCGTCACGCAATCGCGCAGAATCTGATGACTGACGTCAATGCTTTCATTTTGTTCATGAGCTTGATTGACAGGCGATCTAACCAATCATAATCCGCCATCCGCCATTTTGTCCGACAAAGCAGTCAGGAGAGATAGCTGATTAACATGGGAGAATTTGAACTTGAAAAACGGAATGTACTGACGCCTTTCCGCGGTTAAAACAACATTCCTTCTTATGTTCATTCATGTTTATTTGATGCTATAAATTAACGAGAAGGAAGAGATGATCGGTTCACGAGCAGCTTTAACTGATGCTCTACAGCGATCTGTCAGACACATTTAAGAGCCACAAAACGGTATGTATCGTTTAAATTTCTTTTAAAAAATGACCAAATTTGAAAGGTGAGACTTTGTTTAATATGTCTAATATCAAAAGTAACCGAAAAGTAACCTGGTCCGTCCTGTCTGTCAGCGTGTTGTCAGTCTCCTCTCTGCTCCGCGATGTATTTTTCACTGCGTGAGAACATGGTGTGGCGTGAGAACAACGTAGCTTGTCGGGCATAGGGACAGTAACTAAGGGGGGCGGGTCTTTGCGAAGGGTCAAATTGATGTTGCGATGATTTATATAAAAATGTATATCAAGTCATTCTCGAGTCATACAGTTCAAGTCAAGTCAAGTCTCGAGTCATTGGATCTCAAGTCAAAGTCAAGTCGAGTCATTTTCTTTATTTAGTCAAGCAAGTCTCAAGTCCTTAAATTTGCGACTCGAGTCTGACTCGAGTCAAGTCATGTGACTCGAGTCCCCCATCTCTGGTAAACAGCCGCATTCATCGTGAAGCGTGCAGCTAGCGATATGCAAAGATTAATATAAATATTAATATAAAGGTTAATAAAACGTTACACTCACTTCTTCTTCTGGAGGTTCAACAGGATCACGAATAGTTGGTAACGATCCTTTTTTCAGGAGCAGCTTCACCCTCGACTCGAGCAGTCTGGTGTGTGAAATGATGCGCGCAAACATGAAAGCATTGACGTTGATCGTGGGGAATATTCCCTTCCAAAACAAAACTCAGCCACTGCGTCTTCAGCGGTTCGGATTTAGGAACATCAAAATGACTGCTGTGTTCCTTATTACACCCAAGAACAGAACACCACAATCGCTTAGACGCCATTCTGCTCATAGACAGTGCTCCAGCAGCGTATCAACAATGACCGCAATGGTCCGCGCGGACTATGATTGACAGCTCGCTCACGAGCGAGGGCGGGTCTGTGTTGAAACACTGCTGTCAATCAGCAATCGTGGGAGGGGCGTCCGACCGTATGACGTCACTAGGTCGAACGCTATGGTCGAACGGCTTGATTTGAGTTGGGGGGAAAACATAAAAATCCATCCAGTGTTTTTTTTTATCTTCTTATATCATTTTATGATGGTTGTGTACAGGCACTGCCAACACACATTTCAGTACAATCAACTTGTAAAAGTGCATGTACCATTATATGACCCCTTTAAAGAATTTTTTTTTTTTTTATCTTTTATTTTTTTTAAAGAAACATTAAGCATTGCTAGTTAATGAAACTCTTTGCCTGCTGCCATGTTTTTGTCTGCTTAAGTCCAGTCGTTTGAAAAACAAAGTGCAATATTTACTATTAACTTCTAACAGTGTTAACAGACGGGCAACTTTGTTTAATTGTCTTTTAGATTATCTTTTGGTCTAATTTTTGTTGAGTTTGGTAATGAGCTTATTTGTGCAAATATAATGTTTTGACATTAAGCGACATACGCAGGTATACACACTCCCTGTTGCCTGTCTGTCTGTATTTGTGTGTGCGTGGAGTGCAGCGCTTCTGAGGTGTTCACTTACACTTTGAAGGTCTTCCCATCTTTGCTAGTACTTGTTAACGGATGCAACGGTTGCTCTCATAGGAGCTTAGAGGCATAATCATGGTACAATTAAGATAATTTCAGAACGACAGCTGGTGGGTAGAGAAGTAATTTTCACACCTCCTAATCGAGGAGGGCTGTCAGATTAAGATAGAGAAGTGATTTGAGAGAAATTGTCTTGGCCGAGTCTTTGGAGTGTGGCCCAGGTGGCCGCAGGTATCTGCTGCTCGTCCGTGTCTACCGCTGCCCAGGAGGAAATTTGTTTTTGATTTGCCACACTGGAGAGATCATTGGAGAGCCAGACTTTCTCCATATGTCTGTTGGGATTTGTCAGTTTATAACCAGCGTCTTCTGCCCACCACTACATGGGCTACACACGCACTGTAGTGGTGGGCAGCAGAAGACGCTAATAACAATTAATAACAATTGTTATTAACAAAACACACACACACACACACACACACACACACACACATATATATATATTTAATTAATATTTGTAAATATTTTTTTAAATACATACCAACTTTTCTTGAACAAGGGCATGCAATTGTTTATTTGAATTGTGTTCTTACCGTTAAAACCGAATAATTGTGTTTGGTGTTGTTACTGATTGTCCACTAGATGGCAGTGTTACCCATGTTTCATCGATAAAGGGGAGACCGGCTGTCACTTTTTTTTTCTTCCCTCGAGTGAATATATCAAGACAATGAAGGTAAGTCAGTTGATGTGTACCATATCCTAAAGTCTTGGCTGCAAAAGGCTACGGAAAAAGATACAGCTCATATAACACTATATGAGGTAAATTGTCACAACGGGGAACGGCTGTTCGTTCATTGACTCTAATTCGAGATTTTATTATCGCTTTGATATCTAAAATATATAAAGAAATGAATTTAATATACATTATCATAAATTAAATAGTAAATTAATTATGAAAGAAAACAATTAAGGACTTAGAAACATACAAAAATAACTAATTAAGATTATGACAAAAATGCTTTAAGAAATTAAAAATGATTTATTGATATTTTGCATTATATTATTAATTTATAGTAATTCATATAAAATGCAGCATATTAAATACATGCGCCAAATGCCCTAATATTAATGTTAGCTTTTCCTGTTTATGAAATTCAAGTTCATTAAATAGTTTAGTCTTGATGTGTGCTAGTTGGGCTTTATTGTGTTCACTATGGTTTATCCAACAGCTACAAAAATGATAATATAGGGTTTTTGTTTGGAGGATGGAATCCACACACATTATTCTGAATGAAGACAGTTAACCAACCAGTGACAACTAACCAGTCTGCCTTATTCTCTACACTTTTCTTTGTGCTCATTAGTACATTTAGGCCTAGTATTTGATATTAGTATGGCTCAAAAGTCATTTCATTTCAATTTGACACATGGCATGTAGTGATGGAATAAAGGTTATTTATACATTTTCATACCATGCTATTGTAGGTTACCAGTCTTCATAAAGAAAGAATGTTGGAATTATTCAGAGCTGGCAGATTTCTCTTTTAGAGCAGTGCCTAATGAAAACTGACATTCACAATTTTTTTTTTTTTTTTGTGGAAAATGATGACAAATCATTGATTTCACCAACAAAACACCAACCGCGCATCCTGCGAGTGAATTGATCCACGACAAACATACCTGATCTCATTTACACAGTTGTATACCAGATAAACTCCACATTCTAATCTATTTCAGTAATGGGTTTTGTGTGGTAAGAATGCACTCTAATTATGTGAATTGCTTTGAATGCCCAACAACAATGAAGACCGGCGACCATTAGCGGATGGTTTCCGACCACTCGGGTAAAGCATGATCTGCACAGCCAATAACAAACACTGCTGTTACGTCTCCAATGTCTGAATGTACAGAGAGCAATCAAGAGAGATAGAGACGACCTATTCAGAAGCCAGTCACTCCTCAGGGGCCGATATGAAAATATGAAGTACTCTGACTGAGCTCTAGAAAAGGATTAATCATTTTAAATGCCACTGAAATTAAAAGGCCCCGAACAATAATTACTTCTGCTTGCTGTTGCCACCCACGCTTCCCATGACTTCACCTGTGGTCAAAGGGGGCAGAAGGATGTGTACAACCAATCAGTGAAGCTGACGCCAAAGCACTGTTCTCTTCTTCCTTGTATGCTCTGTTCTTTCCTTCTGCTTTTTAATTGATATTCCGGGTGCTTTTCATCATAGTCCTCCTGGGTTCAACCTTTCAGAAGCAAAACTTGACAGTGATATTTCAATCAAAACCACGCCAGAGGTAACAACTCTTCTCCAGTGTTTGTTAAAATGACTGTTATTTGCCTTCGGTTGTAGAGGGAATATTCAGATTAGTGGTCAACCGATATGTTTCCCCCCTCAGAGATGATGGTTTACATTTGATATCTTTCCAAACCTGAATATGAGGATACACAACACACTCTTATGGGAAATCTTATCTATTTTACATGTGGCGTATTGCTGGCTAATTCGTATGAATTTGTACGATATATCATTCGTAGGTTTTCGTACAATCTTAAAGGTGCAATAAGCGATTTCTGAGAAACACTGTTGAAAGTTGATCTGACTAGCAACAAAACACACTTGTAGCCAATCAGCAGTAATCATTAGGGGGAGGTGCCTGTCTTGCATATCATGTTTGCGAATTTGGGGGCGGAGCTATAAAGGTACATTAAAAAAACAAAAACAAAAACACTGGTTTTAAAAACAACCCAGTTTGTGTTTTTTTCAACCCAAGGGCTAGGTAAATATAAGACATAACACGTGTTGGGTTCATTTTACCCAATATATTGGGTTGGTTGTTTATTTAACCCAGCATAATGGCTTGATTTAACCCATCATAATGGGTCGATTCATTTTTACTATACTAGGTGTTTTTTTTCTTCATCCATGAATTAATGTTTACGGATTAACTTAAATCCTCAATTTTTTTTAAAACTCCACACAACCACTGGTTTGCATGATAATTCCTTTATTTTCGATCAAATAATAACTAGTGCTGGGAAAAAATTAATCGCGATTAATCGCATCCAAAATAAAAGTTTGTGTTTGCATAATATATGTGTGTGTACTGTGTATAATTATTTTGTATATATAAATACACACATATGCATGTATTTATTTAAGAAATATTTGCATGTATATACTGTATATACATTTATAAATAATTTATATTATATATAAATAATTTATATATAAATAAATAAAAATCTTAAATATATACATGCATATGTGTGTATTTATATATACAAAATAATTATACACAGTACACACATATATATTATGCAAACACAAACTTTTATTTTGGATGCGATTAATCGCGATTAATTTTTTCCCAGCACTAATAATAACACAAGATTTTTTTAGAGTGTAGGGCGATCCTTTTAGATAGGGGCGTGTTTGTTTTGGTGACTTCATATTTCAGCGTTTCTCAGAAATTGCTTACTACACCTTAAATTCCCACTGATGATTTCGGGGTGGAACTTCCTGCTTACTTTTTTCTTTTAACTTGTGTTCCTGTTTACAAATCACATCATATGAATTCAATACGAAATCACTGAACTGTCAGAGCCCTTAATAGCATGTTTTCGCAAGTTACTGATGGATTCATATCATGTTGTTTTTGTGTGTGTGGACATATTGTGTGGTAAGAGGTCAGTGTATTTGAGATGATTGTTTTTTCTTATCTGTGTGTGAGTGCATGTTTGTTAGACAGTGAGTAATGTTTTTTTTTTTTATTGAAAGCGCTTTGGGGCTGGCGCGTCATGCTTCACTGAGCTGTGACACAGAGGTGCCATTCAGATCCAAAGCATGTGATGAGACTGTAAACACAGTTGTCTTTGCTTTGTACCTTTTTCTTTCAGCTGTTTCTGGGTGAAGGGCACTCAAACAGTCTCTCAATGCATGCTCAGTGCATGAAACAATGGGGAGATTGGATTGAATCATGCATTTTATATGTAGAAAATTGCAACAACAACATCAAAACTGTTTTAATTCATACTTATGTCACAGTGGTTCTCAACAAAGTTACCAGGGCCCACAAATTTCCAAGGAGGCTTCAAGATGACTTAATTATAAGGCAAATCAAGCCAAAACAACAACAACAACAACAAAATATTAATATAGATTATTGGAGTAAGTCTAATTGAACTTGGTCTGCCAAAATAATTTTGAAATTGTTTCAGTTAGGCATATTTTTAAGTGAAATTACTGTGTGTGTGTGTGTGTTTGGCCAGGAAAACAGTGACATTGACCTACAATTATATATGAACATGATGTTTAAAAAGATCTGAAAATCTGTAGTGACCTCTCTGGGAAGTATTCTGCCCAATGTCATGTCTCATCCCCATCATTTTTGTTAATGGTAACTGTAAACCAAAAAGCAGCCATGCTTGTTGTGTTCACTCTCTTGCTCAGAGATAGCACATATAAGAGGTGATTCCCCATAGTCCGGCTCTGAGATCCATGGTAAACGGTTGTGAAATGGTGGGAGAAAAGGGGATTTGGTGAGACGGTCCAGCACAATGACATTGTCTGGACTACAGCCCTTCAACTCGCCTGACTTCAGTGAAAAGCCCCTTCAGTATTTCCTGTCAAACAGAGCATTTTTTTCCTTGACTTCTCCTTAAGTGTCTAGACAGTGGTTTTCTTGCTTCGTTGGTTCTCTTGGACAGGGGCCAAATCTCCTCTCTTGAAGGCGATAAGAAATCCGTGTTATCAGGGCCTCAGAAGGAAGAACCAAGCCCAAGCGCGTGCCACTCAGGTGGGTAGTTTGATGATTTGAGGTTTCCTCCCTCCCTCTTCATGAGTGTGGCCTTGGCCAGGTCCTAAGGAGACTATGGCCTGTGCCTTTTCATTTAAAGTCAGCGTCTAGGCCTCCAGTGATTGGGAAAAGGCATTGCATTTTCATGAACCTAATGAAAAAATTCAGCAGTATTAAATGGTAGTTCACTAATAAATGAATTTACTCACCCACACGTACTTCCAAGCCCATAACTTCCATTTGTATTCAAAACAAAAAATAAGATTTTTTCTAAAGACTAGATTCTCTAATCATTTTTGCCTATCCATTGAAAGTCAATGCAACCAAAAGTCATGCATCAAAAAAGTACAAAAAGAGATTGTAAAAAGAATCTACTATGAATCGAACAGTTTAATCTTCTGAAGAGAAATGGTCGCTTTATATAATGTACAGATTTAATTAAAGTTTTTATTCATAGGCATATAAACATAAAATATAGTAAAGATAATAAACATCATCGGTTCTTGCATGTCAGGCAAGCACGGTTGCGCTTTTGTTTACATTTGATTAGCTTTTGACGTATCTGTTTTGCTGTTGAGCTGTTTTCTTTTAAAAAGTTCACAATGTTGTAGCAGATGAAATACAGATATCATTTAAATATATATATATTTTTAACAGTTTTCTAATAATTCAACTGCCCGTCATCAATTATTCCTTGCATAACGTTACTCTGTTGCTAAATGGCATGCAATTATTTTTAAAATATATATTGTATGGGGGAGAAAATGCTGTTACTACAAATAAAGCTTTTCCTGCTTGTGCTATGTTAGCCACTTGACAAAATTGTGTTGTCTCTGAGGCATAGTACAAACATACTCGCGGTAAATCAAGAATAGAAGAGGTTTAAACAATAATACTATTGAGCTATATAACAATGATAGTTTTCTGTTGCTAAAGGTTTCCAAACAGTTGCTGACCTGTCTAATAAAACACATGGTGTTTCCATGGTTTCTATGGAAGTAATACCGAAAATCGAAGGGAAAGAGGATGGCTTAAATGACACGTGACACAATGACACGGGCCGTTACACTGGTTAAAAATTGCTGTTTTCTCTAGATTTAAATGTGTTGGAAACTTTTTGAGATAATGTAAGTACACAAGTCAACAAAATATATAACATTTTGATTTTCGGATATTTTACTCCAAAAATCTTACATAGTGTGCCTTTAATTCAACGG
Source organism: Squalius cephalus (assembly GCF_949319135.1). Taxonomy (NCBI): domain Eukaryota; kingdom Metazoa; phylum Chordata; class Actinopteri; order Cypriniformes; family Leuciscidae; genus Squalius; species Squalius cephalus. Next base: position 18,185,341 of record NC_137131.1, read on the forward strand.
TAAACGAAGCGACTTTGAACTTTAGTAAAAGATTAACCGTTGGATGAAATCTAAATAAACTTTTTGGGTAAAATATCGGTCTACCTGAAATAATAATGACCTGTTCAGTTAGCGATATATGTATGATGTGTACATTTACAAACTAATGACACCAAAAGTACTTTATTTAAAGAAGTACAAAACGTAATACCCTGCTGGGTAGATGCTGTAACTACTGCAGGACTCTTTCTCCATTAAAGGCCATTCATAATAATCTGTGTATTCTGAACCCAAAAAAGATAACATATAAATTGCACATATTTCATTATATTATAGTAGAGGTTTTACCAGTAACATTTTCTTTTAGAGGGTTCTTAAAAGCATGAAATGGACAGTCTGCTGGCTTTGACGTCACAGCTCTTGCGCTGGCAGGATCAAGGAGGTCTGGAGACGGATATCTGTTAGCATTCCTATTCATCTATATGGCAGTTGGCCTTCAGAAGAATGCGATCAGAAAATTGCACATCAAAAATCTTTTCTCATGGATCACCTTTTTGACCTAAACACCTGAGCTATAAATGCCATGTTACTAATCACTTTGGAGCCACAGAAAAATGATATTGGCTGATGACTCAATAAGAATGGGTACAGTCCTAATAAAGCGTTTCATTTATTCATTAGCTGCAGACAGAGAAATATAATATTTCATGCTTTTAAGAGCCCTACAAAAAAATCAGGCTTTGTTAAAACTTCAACTTATAATATGATGAAATATTTGGTAAATTTCTTTGATCAGAATACAGAGCTACTCTTGAATGCCTGAGGTTAGTGAAAGATGTTTTTTTTTTTTTTTTTTTTTTTTTTTTTGAGGTCCAGATTGTGTAATTGCGTCATCTACCAGCAGGGGAGAGGCTAACTGGACCATGCTAACCATCCAAACTTTGACCCCTTGTTAAGCAGTTCCTCCTGGATTTCGCGATTCTTTGATCACAGAATTTAACGCAAAATCAAACAAACTCCGCAATATTCAGAGGATCTTGCAGTTTCTTCTAAATAGCAGATTTTGGGCCTAGACATGTCTTCACAGCATGCATTCAGCCAAAGACCACTTTGTATCGATCGCTAAACTTCTGTTTGCGCCTTTGCTTAGGTAATGCATGTGTCACTCCCAGTCAGTCAACCAACAACTGCAATCCTTGCTCCCGCTATAAGCAAGCATGCTCTTCCTCTCTCTCTCTCTCTCTCACACACACACACACACACACACACACACACACACACACACACACACGAGCGCTCTTAGTAACATCTTTTCCATCAACAGGTTCAATTGATCAACTTCATGCTGCGTAAAAGAGGCTCGCACACTCTGTGAACAACCCCAACATTGATGAGGAGCATGACAGAACTATTGAAGGAGACGCTTATTGGAAATGTAAATTCTTCTTGCCAGCAGCCATATCACCCTGTAGCCCAAGACTGGTTGCCCACTGAAGCTAAGCAGGGCTAAGCCTGGTTAGTACCTGGATGGGAGACCTCCTGAGAAAACCAGGTTGCTGCTGGAAGAGGTGTTAAGTGAGGCCAGCAGGGGGTGCTCACCCTGTTGTCTGTGTGGGTCCTAATGCCCCAGTGTAGTGACGGGGACATTATACTGCTAAAAGAGCACCGTCCTTCGGATGAGACGTTAAACTGAGGTCCTGACTCTCTGTGGTCATTAAAAATCCCAGGATGTCCTTCGAAAAAGAGTAGGGGTGTAACCCCGGCATCCTGGCCAAATTTGCCCCTTGGCCTCTGTCTATCATGGCCTCCTAATCATCCCCATATACTGATTGGCTTCATCTCTGTCTCCTCTCCACCAGTAAGCTGGTGTGTGGTGGGCGTTCTGGCGCAATATGGCTGCCGTCGCATCATCCAAGTGGATGCTGCACATTGGTGGTGGTTGAGGAGATTCCCCCCTTCTATGTAAAGCGCTTTGAGGTCTCAGAAAAAGCGCTATATAAATGTAACAAATTATTATTATTATTATTATTATTATTAATAAATTCACTCTCTGACAGTAGGTGGCGCTTATGGAACAGCAGTAATACAGCAGTAATATTTGCATATAAATATAATTTGTCACTTGTGGGCAAAACACAATGCAATAGGCCTACAATGATGATTGAGAGATAAATAAATGTTTCTCAAAAGCCTGTTGTATAAATTTTTTTTTGATGCATGCATTTTAACACAATTTGTCTAATGCTAATGATTTTGCTCCATGTAGTAGAGATTTTTCAGCAAAGTTTTGTTCATGTTGATAATATAGATTCCTTAGAAATGCATGTATTAAATCTAATACTGTAGGCTTTATAGGGTTTAACAGGACTACACTTAAATTTCTATTTTTGTTTCTCTAAGTGTTCTGTTTTTATAAATTACAGAGCCCATTGTTTCTTGGGGTCAGAAAAGTAATAAAAATGTTAAGGATGTTGTGTGTGGTATATTTTTACTGCAAAACAACACAAGAAATGGCGCAAATATTGCTGCAAATTTTGCGAAAAGTCACTGCAAATTCAGTCAGTTTAGGCCACAAAAATCTGAAAACAGTCCCATGCAATCATGCAATCGTGGCACTGGTTAAGGGCTCTTCCCACAAATTTTCAAAAATTAAGTTCTCTGATTAATAATAATAAAAAAAAAAACATTTTTCTGGTAATAGAACATGTCTTTGATTGATAATAAGTTCTCGTTTTCATTGTACTTTGTATCACATGGCTAGCATGCGCAATGACCTGAACCTCTCCAATTATGCAAATATATATATGCTTTTATTCCTTAAATTGAGTGTTTGTGTGGATGCGAACTCTCGGATTCTCTTTGTTTAGTATTATGAAACCAATTCTTGTCCAAGTTCAGTGTGTAAGGTGAAAAGGTATCAGCAGAATGAACGGAGAACTCTTGGTACGCAAACAATATGTGACAAGAGTCACAAAGCTGCTCTCACCGCCTGGCCATTCTAACAGGGTGTATGAGAGATTGAGGTCACTCAGAGAGGTCTGAAGGTACCTATATTCCCTTGACACTAGCCACGAGGGGTAATACATCAGCCATTCATGCCATTCACAGCTTAATGTCCATCTTCGGTGGATATTGTGTGTTTTGAAAATCTAAGGTCCCTGAAGTAAAAATCAATCCGTGAATTGTGTGCTGTCCCTTGTTTGAAGTCTATTGTGGCTTAATTCCCCTGCCAGGTAACACAAGAATGCACCCTTTCTTCTGGGCATAGTTGATCCACAATATTGGCTACTGGTCCTTAATTCCTCTCTATGCAAGGTAACTCTCCAGCTCCAAGTCATTCAGACTCCTTTCTCTCCATCTTGAAAGGACGGCCTGTGTTGTGAAACGAAAAGGATTCAATAGATGTGAATGATTTATTCAAGGGAAAGCATCAAGACTCCAGAATGAGAAGCAAAGTGCTATTCTTTCTTGAAGGACACACGTTCGTTTGCAGTAGCACAATGGGAGCATATTCTATGGCTTTTTCAATCTGTTCCCATTTTCTCCCCTTCATCTTTTTTTTTTTTTTTTTGACATACAAATGAATGGATAAGAGGCATTTTTAGCAGAGAAAAGTTTTGCCCAAAAAATTTTATGCAACAAGTCAAATTAGATTGGCCAAAATTTCATTAACGTCACACAATAGAGTTATTTTCTGTTCCCAGGGTTATTCAAACTATACCTGAGCAAGCTGGAAATTGTAAAGCGTGTTTCCATGCTTGAGGTGTCAGAGGAAGCTGTCTGCTCCACCCTATGTTAAGGCTGTACCTTTTTTTCATAATTAAGGTGAAATATATATTTTTTATGTCAGTTCATTAATGACCGTTCTCCATAATTCAGGCATACCAAGGGATATTCATTACTTTTTTAAATGCATTTGTATAGCATGTCAACGTTTCATCTCACCACATCTTTAATCTGTCCTCTCATGGAAATCCCATTTTGCTGGCCAGTTTCTTTCACTTTGACCTTCTGGCATATATTGTTTGGCTGAGTTATTCACAGTTTGTGATGCCCGGGGAGTAATAATGATAGCTGGATTTTCTACACTTTTAGGCACCCTATAAATGACAGTTTCATTGTTCCTCATGACCTTTTGGCGGCATGATGGCTTGTTTACAGCGCAAACAAGCAAAAATACAGTTAGTTGTTTGAAAAATTAAATACAAGCTATTGAAACGCTCCACTTCCATCCTCAAATTGTTCCAGTAAAAGCACAACTTTACAACTCCACTTGAAAGTCACCTATGTTACTTTAGTCAACCATCTTGGACACTTCCAACTTCGAGCGCCGGTGGTTATTTTCAAGTAGAAGGTGGGTGAAATCCAAGTTCTGAGTTGTCTGGAATGTTACAGTAATCAAAGGTTATTTGAATGAGAAGGGCTGCTTGATTAAATACAATAGAGAAACATACAAATGAACCAAACAGTGCTTTAAGTTAATTTTACACAGCCTAGTCTTCACAATAAGAGTTAAACTTGCTATATGATTCTTGTTAAAGCTACAAAAGTCATTCAGTCAAGAGCAGTGAGTGATTTCCTCTTTGACTTTTGTTGTTTGATTAACATTAAGGACACAGAGTGCAGCAGGTTTATTAGGCTCCTGTAATTTTTAAGACATGTAATGTGTATCAGTATATTGGATCTGTAAATTTGATTTTCTCCAAACTGTTTAAGTCCATTTAAGTCATAAGCTATTGGGTTTCCGAGAATTTTTTTGCATGTATTTGACTGTTTATGCACGCACACAAAGTCACTTTTATTTTTTGCTTGTCCGTGTTTTGCTCCATCTCATAGCACACACACAGAATGGAGGGCCACTATCCTTAAGAGTTTAGCGCCAATCCCAATTAAATGCACCTGAACCAGCTAATCAAGTGGTGCACTTCAATCAGCTCTTTAGTTCAGAGGTCAGGGCACTGATCAGGGAGTCGGCCATTTTAAGGGCTGTATCAGTTGCAAAATCCTACCAGTGCACTGACACGTTCGCTCCCTAAAAAGTCCCACAATACACTGTGAAAAACTGCAAGCATTGATGCTTACTATGTTCCCTTAACGGAAGTTCTGTAACTTGGAACAAAAATCACATGCACCAACTAACTACACAATGACAAGCGATAGATGTTTTTTTAAAATACAAACCATTATTTAATTATAGATCAACATAGCAGGCAGGTAACAAATCTAGCTAATATGTCTTATTTATTTATGGCTAAAATGTTGCACGTATATGTAACAAGCAAATATTTATCATAATGTACTTTAAATAACATAAAAAATAATGTCAGAAAGATATCAGTTCTGCTGTTATTCATAAATACCAGTAGTGATGTTGTAAAATGAGGACGTTGTTTTGCAAGTGATATTTTAGCCAAATCTCACCTGATACCAGACCGATTCTCAACAGTCTGTGGTCTGATTCTCCTTTTCATGATAGTCCATGCATTTTCAATAGGAGACAGATCTGGACTACAGGTGTAGAGTGTCTACGAAATCACTCTGTTGTATCACGTGCAGAATGATGTCTGGCATTGTCTTGACCATGGACTTCCCAGGAAAGAAGTCATCTTGATGGCAATATATGTCTCTGTAGAATCCCAATAAACACCTCCACGTCACTGGTACCTCACACAGTCACCCATACCATGGCAGATGTTTGATTTTGCACCTGTTGCTGATGAAAGTCTGGATGCTCCCTTTCGGGACTGAGAACTTAATGTCTGTTTTTTCCAAAAACAAGTTAACACATGGACTCATCTGACCATAGCACACATTTTCACTGTCTTTTGGACCATCTGAGATGAGCTCAGGCCCAGAGAACTTGGCGACATCTCTGCATAGAATTGATTTATAACTTTCTCCTTCCGTAATAGAGATTGAAGTAGCATTTCTTGATGCAGTGGCAGACTGTGTTAACGGTTTTTCCAAAGTACTCCCAAGCCCATGTGGCTATATTTAAGGACTGAGACAAGTCAAACAAAGTCCATTTATGAAAAGCATTTAAAAAAAATGTAAAAAGAGGCGTGGTAGATGTTTTAATAAAATTATACTGCTTATACTGCCTTTATACTGCTCCTCCAGATATGATGCTATCATTTTGATGCTTTATTTCACCATTTGGTTGTTCTCTCTTGCTCTTAAACCTCTATTGAGCAGACCTTGCTTCTTCAGAACAGAAATAGTTCTGTCAGGGGTTAAGCTGTAAAGAGCTCTCCAAAGATCCTTATTCAAGTCCTCATTGAACACACCTGCTGGTATTAAACTAATCATTGCCATAATGATAGGTTCAATTGAACCTCCTAACTCACCTCAAATCACTCAGGAAATAGACCCCATTCTGGTGTTTTCTACCACCAAACAAGGGAGACAAAAGCTGCTGCTCTTAATTTGCAGGTAAGCCTTTCACCGGTGTTGCTACAGCCTGCATTTAACTGACTGAGTGACTCTCCCTTTTGCCAGGGCTCATTTTTGGCTATATAATGGTGTCTGAAGATCCCTCCGAGTCCATTGTGACGAACGGGGGTACGTTATGATCATTTAGAGAAAAAAAACGGAAATGTCCCAGAGGGCTTTAATCTTTCTTCATTATTTCCCCATTATGGATAAATGCTCTCTGAGGGCCTCTTTCTGGTTATAAATGAAACACTTTGACTCCTTCTCCATCCCACGTTCTCTCGCCTGCACACCTTTCACCCTTTGCTTTCATCTTTTACTTAGGGATATCTTGGAGAATGAAGCGGCCATGTGTATTTCACTTGCAGATAGAAGGATAATTAAGTTGATAAACAGGGGTTGAATGGAGTTAAGTGTTAAGGGAGTGGGGAGAAGCTCTCTTCTCTTACTGATGGTGTATTACCACACATGCATTGAGTCTTGATACGCGAGTCACCGAAAGTCATTTGCTGATGGTATCTGTCAGAAAACAAAATCATATGGATCAACAAACCAGCTGTTTGAGGGGTTGGCATTGAAATGACCTCAAAGGCTTTGATGAAACTGCTCTTTATTAACAAAGTTTCCTATCTTCTTGCATATCATATGTATTCATGCATTTAATAGCCTACTATGTGCTTGGTAAATGTAACTGATTCATAAGCATAATAATTTGTACAATTTACTAATGCAAATGTGTTACTTTTTTTTAGTAACATTCTTAAAATTCAATACAGTACCCATAGAAAAATCCAAAACAAGCATGGACGTCAAGTTTCTTCTACAGATGTCCATGTTATGGTACTCGTTTTCTCTCTTTTTGTCATTAGGTATTTCTGTAGACTTCAATGCTTAAGAGCATGGAAGAGCAGCAAAAATTCCTACGTGCCTTTGCCAGGCTCTTAAACTTCATTTAGAAGCATCTCTCTGAAGTTTTCAGAATCATGCTATCTATATCTCGATGATGTTTTCTGGCATTCTCTGCTTTGGTAGATGAGAAATGGGCAAAGCATTCCATTCATTTCTGTTCTTATGTGATGACTGCTAGCAAAAGGCTTCCTGCATATTGTGTTGAAAAGAGGAGGAGGAAGAGAAAAGATAGGGAAAAAAAAAAAAATCATATTTCACAAGGGCATAGAATTTAGTAGGAACGTTATAGGGACATGTACCTACCAATTTCCAAAGATTACTGAATTATTTTGTCCCTAGCAATAATTTAGATTTTTGAGCCATACCATTGACATTACCGGATAAGTTAAAGTAAATACTCTAAAAAAACTTTTTACCATTTATTACATGGACAGAGTAAGAACGTAAGGTAAGTTTTTAAAATATATGTGCACAGTTCAGTTGAATGATAAAGTTTACCTTCCTTACCTTTAACTTAATATTGTTAAACTGAATGTATGAAACAAACTGTTAGCAGAAATTTCCACAAACAGTGAAATAAGATACTGCAGTTTATCTGTCAGATGCTCGTTAAAGTTATGCTTGTTACTATGGCAAAAGTGGGCTCCCGAGTCCCGTGTTTTCTTTCAGAGTCATCAATGGTCCAGCTCTTTTTTTTTTTTTTTTTTTTTTTTTTTCTTTTTTTTTTTTAATATTAAAGTAAAGTTATGTACAGCGTCATTAAGGAACCGCACACTCCCCTAGCTGCCTGTAAGTGCTCTCCATACATTATGTAGCCTATATATCATGTATTTATGAATATGTACATATACATTATGTATATGCACTATGCTTTTTCTCAGTCATGAATGTACTTGCTAAGATTTCATGAAGTAGGCCTACAGAAAGCTAAATTGTAATGTTGGTTTAAATAATTTAAATTTTGTAATTAATTGTCTATTGAACATACTGACATTAAAAACTCTCTGTATGAATTATGATAAGGTGGTAGCCAACTCACTCATATTCAGATATTTTGATGGAAATTTTCTTCTGTCCACCTGCATATTTTTGTCCAGGGTGGCTTGCTGGTGTAGGTTGATAAATCCTCAATGGATGCTGTTTAGATTACACGAAAAGCACTTGCAGCTGTACCTGACTGCATTTAATATTAACATTTAACTTTATAATTTCCTCATTCCATGGCCATTTTAAAATTCATCACGTGATGACAGCATTTTGAACCATTGCTAATGGTCTGCATTGGTTGATGTAAAATAAAACCCAAAAGTACATAACTGCAAACAAATATAAAGAAGAACCGTAATTATTTAAATGAAATAACATCAAATGTGAAGTGTCACGCATGGGAATTCTGAGAATATCAGTTTTTTTCACTGTAAATGATTAACTACTTGTTTTGTTTCCTTCCAAAATCTGTACATTTAGCAGTTTTTTGTAAATCTATTACAGTTTTTCACATGTAAAAAAAAAATTCTGACAGAAACACTGTTTTCCATTAAAACAGAAATATACTGTAGAAAACAATGCATTCTGGGAAATTTTCATAAAGTAGCCTAAGCAATTATATACTGTCAATTAACACCGATCATCCACATTCACAGGCTGTATCCGAATTTGCCCATATACTCATTCACTATTCCCTACATTAGTTTACTATAGTTCACTCGACAGAGGCAATTTAAAAAAGTGACACTGAGGGCCCTATCTTATACCCAGCGCAATGCAGCGCCAAGCGCGATGCAAGTGTTTTTTGCTAGTTTCAGTCCGCCGCAGTTTTCATTTTCACGTTCTGCGCCACGTTGTTTAAATAGCTAATACATTTGCGCCCATTTGTGCGCCCATGGGCGTGCAGGTCCGGAAACGAGGTGTGTTCTGGCGCAATATATATATATATTTTTTTGTTATTTAAAGAGCGCGTTAGTAATGTGTGCCTATAGGCGGGTCCACACCGCGTGTACACTCTGCTTATTAAACGCACAGTGATGCACGTACAGCAGCACACAACCATGCCAAATATTTAAAATAAAAGGATTACAATGTAAAAGATTATTATTGTCTACATAAAGAAATGGTGGAATCCGGCTTGTCTCGTATGGTCTGCTTACGCATTTTTAGCTCGCGCACGAGCAGTTCCGTTTGCGCTCTGGAGATGCGTTCGGTCTTTTCACTATCAAATTCCGTCATGTAAATAGCGAATCTGCCATGGCGCGAGCGCAACTGGCATTTAAAGGGAATGGGAGATGAGACTCTGATTGGTTTAATGCACGTAAATCCCAAAACACACCCGTTACTCATTAAGAGAATAGGGACAACCCTTTTAGACCATGCACCTGGCGCGCCGACCATTTTTCCCGTGACCTAAACTAGCAAAAGTGGATTCGCACACGCCCTAAGTGAACTTGTGCCCTGCGCTTTAGACCATGCGCTTAGATTGTTAAAATAGGGCCCTATGTGTCATTAGTGATGAACACCTGCTGTTAACTAGCAGAATCACTGAAGGAAAGAGAAACAAGAACAGAAAAAAAAGAGAATAGACAACAACTACAACTGACTTCCAGCCACAGCCTCAGATAAAATCAACTGATGATAAAAGAAGACATTGAATCTCTCAAGATCTCAACAGAGGAGGATTAAACAACTAAAAAATGGCATTACCAGCTTCATCTAGTTTGACTTTATTTCTGTCATACATCTACATAAGTTCTTATTGAGAATTAACAGAGGGTTAGATGTTGATGTTTTATTAAATAGTAGTTTGGTTTCATTATGGTGATTTGCTTTAGTTGGGATCTTGACCCTTGACTTTTTGGTAATCAGTGTTTGCTTTAGTTGGGATCTTGACCCTTGACCTTTTAACATTATTTTATCTCTGACTATACTTAAAATCATTCAGATGATCTATTTGTCACATGTCTGGATCTCATGCTGTAGTGTCACAGAGCTACTATAATCAATAACACAAAATTAATAACACATCCCCCATATAATCAAAGACTAGACTCCATGAGATTAGTGAATCAGGCCATTACACAGTGTTAAGTCATCAATACATAGCCAATGTCATCTGATCACATTTTCTCTTGGCTTTTCTTGCCATAACAAATGTGTAAACAGTTACATCAGCCAGAGAAAAACTAATGTTAGAAAACACACACTATAGCAAACACTTAAGTATAGTTTCAAACCAAATTATTATTTCCAATAAAACATCAATATCTAAGCTTCTGTTGATTATTAATAATAACTTTTGTACACGTATAAAAGAAATAATGACAAAATTGTTTATAACATATTTTTTATGGTAAAGTACTGGCAACAACAGCTGCCAGTTTGTCCCGTAAAGTTTAGTTCAATACAGTAAAACCTAAAATATTGCTACTGTATTTTTTACGGTAAAGTACTTCAACCAGTAGCTGCCATCTTTTTCAACCTTAAACTTAAGTTCAGTACAGTAAAACATCAAAATATTTCTACCGCTTTTTATACGTTAAAGTACAGTAAATGCTAAGGTATTTTTTTTTACAGCGTACTTCCAAAATCTGTACATTTAATTTTATTTTACAGTAAAACTACATGAAATGTCCCGCTAGAGTTTTTAATTGTTCTCTGTGTTTATTAAAGCAACACTAAAGATTTAGCCTGGGAAAACCCAGACAACTTCCAGCAAATTTAGATTTGCTCTGCAAGTAGTCTGGCAAAGAGCTCATTCAAGCCCATTTCCATGGCCTCGAAATCATGGCACCAATCAGAAACGTTGAGGCGGGCTTTACAAGATGACGATCGCTCTGATTGGTTTTAGGACTAGCCTATCCAATTGCGTCCAGAGGCATTTGAGCGACGTCCGTTGGTGAAGCGCACCAAGTTTTAAATGCATTATTATATTCAAATTGCAAACACATGAGGACAGTCTCCATGAAAGACCCACTGGCAGATGAACGTGCTACTACATTTCTCTCCGAAACGGTAGGAAATTAAATTAGATTTAATAGAGGATTTTAACTGTGACAATATGATTGACAGGGCAGTTTACGTGACAGGATGCATGCAACAGATCCGTCCGATAAAGATGACGAAGTAGTATGTCCCAAAACTTGCCTACTTTTTTGCTACACATTCAAAAGTAAATACATTTTCTTCACAAAAAGTGTAGCCTACATACTTTTATGGCGTAGTGTAACTTTGGGACACCGCATGCTTTACACGATGCCGATGCTCTGATTGGTTTTAGGAGTTTTAGGTCTATCCAATTGCGCCCAGAGGCATTTGAACGACGTCCGTTGGTGACGCCCCTTTGGAAATGAGTTATTAAAGGAGTTTTGCCAGACCATAACTCAGTTACTACTGTCTGGTTTTAACCAGGCTAAGATTATTTTTTACCTTAAAATAATTAAATTTTTTCCAGAATAGTTTCAGTGGTTCATCAAGTCGTACGGATGGACAATTCCGCTTCCAAACTGTAGGGGGACCGAAGAGGAAAAGTTCTTTGGTGTTGCTTTAAAGTGATTATCTTTTGTTCTGCACCATCCATCTCATTCTTGTTGGATTTACTAGCTTAACGGTTAAACAGACACACTTTTACAAAATGTGTTTTTATGGCGGTCGTAGTGCAATTAGGATGTGAATTAAATCTGTTTAATTTTTGAGATCTTAATAAGGTTAAAATACAAAAACATTAAAAATAAACATTCAAAATTCGTGAATTTAATATTTTATAAATAATATTTCACCAATTTGAATGTTTTTCTGTTTTGAATGAATTGAAGACTAGTCAGAAATCATTAAAAAAAAACTTAAAGGTAAATATTTTGCAGATAGTTTTACCATTTTCTTTAGTACAATGACAATACAAAAGACAAATGATTGAATTTTGTAAGCAATGCAATTGTTTTGTCTTTTACACTGTTAGCAATTGATGTAATTTTTACAATACATTTTACAACAACATATTGTATTCATGTTTTTATTGTAAATGCAAATGCATGATGGGAAATTTATGGACAGTCCTGTAATTTTATTGTAACTACACTGTAGAAGTATTTTACAGCCACCGCATAGCATTGTGGGATCGTTGCTGTTTGAATTTTGAAATTGAGCGGCCAACGTACCAGAATCAAACATTTTTGGAAGAAGAACACATCTCAGGTATGAAACGTTAACATGAAATCTATTTTCTAAGTAACGTTATATGGATATATTAATACCGTTGATATGAGTGAGTGCTAGGCTACTAATCGTTTCGTTTGGTATATTTCAGGGGTATTGGTTATGCGCGTGCCATACGAGGATGGGAAGTTCGAATCATTTTACTGACTCTCTTGTTCGATCTCGTTCATCAAAATGAAAGAATCTTTTTTCGAGCCATTTCGTTCATCTAAGGGGCTTTAAATGTTATAACAGGCAAATTCCCCGAACACATCCACCTATGCAATCTTGATTATATTCTGAATTAAGAAATCATTATAATGCAGTCAAAATTTTTTTACAAGGAACATAAATAATTACTTTACCTTCAAGTTCCGAGTCTTTCGTTCATCTGTCACGTGACAGACGCAATGAATGGATCATTCATGAACGACAGATAACAGCTACAAGTCACAAGTGTATGCACTACTTTCTTTATGCAAGCACTATATAGGATAAATCACTATACAGGATTTACCCTATTATACTTTATCGACCCGAATTGATAGGTCAAACAGCAAACATCCACCAACAAATAGTCTATAGGCTGTCTTTGAGTTCACATGAACAATGGTTAAATTATTCGTCGGGCTACAGAAGAATACCATAATTCCTCCGTTCAATTAGGCCTAAGACATCGAGAGTCACGCAGACCTATAACAACCCAGCCACAACACATTTTGGGAAAAACATGCCTTACCTTAACACAGAATGGATTTCAAGGACTTCGCGCGCAGATCAATGGCCTCGTTTATATTTTTTTCAACGAATCTGTGAGTTAACATGAGTGGAATTTGCACCGCAGCGCCACCACACCTTGATGCTCATGACAAGAATAGTAGTTATCTTTATTAAAGTGAATTACCGGTAGGTTTAAATCGCGGTCCTGCATGAATGAATGATATTTGTGCTATTTTACACATAATAATCCACAATGATCACATTACACAAAACTAAAATTGCACGTCAAAATAACACATTGTCAATATTTTTTGAGACCTCCTAAAATTTCACAAATCACTTTTTCAGGGGAGCCCATGTCTTATTAAGGGGAGCCGAGCTCCCCTTAGCTCCCCCGTAGTTCGCACCCTGATTACTGTGATATAAGCGGAATATAGCATCTGGTATGTTCAGATGTTATAACTTTACTAACTTTGTGCTTGGCCAAGCAGGGTGGAAGAGCAGTCATGAAAGCTGTCTTTATCTATATATTTATTTATATATAAACTTTACAGGTATAACATCACTCACAGTTGCAACAGTTCAATGAGATATACTCATATATCAGTGGCGGGCCGTGCACATCACACAAGGCCTTGGTGTCCTGAATTAATGATTTTTAATGATGTAGCAGCGCACAGAATCTATAATTGTTGTAAAATTGCTGTTTTTATTTTGCACCTGCAGTTTATTGGGTTAATGCTGAGTTCGGAAAAGGCTGGATAGAGAGCAAGTGAGTTTGGCTTGTGCGGGGGCATACTGTGCGATTTTTGTTCGATTTTGAGCCGAATTCTGACTGGTGCGACTCTTTTTCGGGTCGGGCCGATTTTCAGCATTGTCGTGCGTCGTTTGTCGTGCAGTGTACATGGGCAATAAACATGACTGGCAATCGGATGGTCGGAAGAATTTCTGGCATGTCAGAAATTTAGGTCGCTCCCCGTGACTATATCGCACAGTTGAAGTAAAGCTACGAACCGACTGCTCTAAACTCAGTGTTTTTTCCTTCACTGCACCTGCGCGAAAACAGAAGTTTAACCGAAAAGAGGGAGATCTTAATTTCTATTGCTATCAAACTAGCTACAAATTACTGTTGCTTACCTCCAGTTTGTGTTGCAAAATGGATAAACCATATATTACCCACATCTTCTAAGCCACCGATGTAGCTACCGTGCCCCTTTAATTTGTTAAACAATGTCCATGTTAAACAAATTGTTTTTGAAATAAAGCTGTTTTGACTAATTATTGCAGTGTTTGGAAATATTTTACATTGTTAATAATTTTAATTAGAGGCCTATAATTCAATGTAATCGACCTTAATGTTTTTAGACAATTTTCAATGAGGAGGAGTAAGCTTCTATGTAGCCTAATCTTTTATTATCCTCATAGTGCGTTGGTTATGCGGTGATGTGCTATGAAATTATTGCGTGGCAAATTAATTATATTCAATTTAATAATAAAAGTAGGCCTTCCCTAATAATAGGCTACTGATAATACAATAATACTACTAATAATTTAATACATAAATTGGAAATGCTGTTAATATTGATAACTGATGCATGTTTTGACAATATCTCTGGATACAATATGTCGTCTATTGGCGCAACCCAGCACGGGGGTTTATCGCGCATATTTCACTAGGGGTGTAACGATACACAAAACTGACGGTTCGGTAAGTCCCACGGTTTTGATGTCTCGGTTCGGTTTGGTTCGGTTCATTTAGGTGGGGTGGGGGGTTTAGAAAGCTAAAATTGCTTCTTCTTTTTTTTTTTAAACAGTGCTATAATTAACAAATTGTGTCCTTGTCTTTAAATTAATTCAATTACAAGTAAACGTTTCGCAAGGATAAAAAAAATGATCTGCTATTGCTGTAAACTATATAGGAGCCCTTACTTTCACATTACTATAACATTAAAGCTTAACAACAGAGCCTAAATTCAGTTGCTATTTATTTTTAGATATTATAATAATAATCAACACTCAAGTAACAAATTGTATGAAAACATATAAACTGTACATAAGGCAGTTTTTACATTAACATCTAATTTATTATTGAAATATAATCATTTACACAGTTGCTGTCATTTTCATGACAGATATTTTAAACATACATTAAATAATCAAGATGTCATTAACAGGTTAAGTAAAATATAATATATAGGCTAATAGTGCATTTATTTAGTGAAAGGGTTCATTTCCTTAGCAAACCAACAAGCTGTGGACACTGAATGACTTGCCTGAGCTAAATAAAGCTATGTGAAAAATCTGTTTTATTGACGTATTTCCGCTGTTGAAACACTGACTTAGCGATTACACGACTTATGATGCCTTTCAGTAAGTATACTGTACCTTTCAACATACCTTCAGGTGTCCATTCATGTTTATTCTGTAACTGAGGAAGAGATGCTCGCGTTTACTCGCGCTCCGCGCTGCCGCTTTAAATGAGGAGCCAGTATGGTGATCTGTCACGCCACATCAAAGAGCGCCAAAACGGCATTTAATGTTTGAATTTCGTGATCAAATAGACAGAATCTGAAAGATTACACCTTGCTTATTATCGAAAGTAACAAAACACTGAGCTTATTGCGATTAAATGTGGTTAATGGTGGTTAGGCAACAACGCTGTATTCGTTGTGTACACATAAGACATGAGGTCCAATGGGGGCGGGGCGGGCGTGTTCGGTACGCCATGAGAGTATCGCGATTCGTATCGTTGGTGGTGTATCGCGGTTTTTCGGTTCGGTTCGAATATCGTTACACCCCTATATTTCACACGTGTGAGCATGCAGTCAAGTCGCAGCTCGACGTTCGGACCCTATGTGAGCACATAAATCCTGAGCTTTAATCTTTACATCGCATGCGATCCACTCGTTCAGTTTGAGTATACCTTGCTGAAATCGCACAGACATTGCACAGTGTATGCCCGCCTTTAGTGTACAGTGGTTCTTGCGTTCCAATTATAAGTTCAGAAACGGAACCTCCCTTGTCTTGTCCTTCAAGGGTAAATAGTCCCTTGTCAGACGTTACAATAGTATGAATGTTTGGGGAAAAAAAGAGGTTTCGATCATAAAATTTGCAAGAAGAATTAAGAAGAAAATCATATTCCCCATGGAAGAAAAAAAAGACTTCAACTACTTGGTTGTTCAGGTTATCTGTGCGTTTCAGTCCCAACAACCTTTTCTATCGCCATCAAGTCTAATGCTGAAAGTCGAGTCTGTCCCGTCGTATTACTGGCATAAGTTGTAATTAGCTTTAGGGCTGAGTGTGTCCGCTCGACAGAAGATGTGGACACAGGGACAGTCACCGCCAACCATGACGATGTGTACTGACCCATGCTCTCACACAGATTTTTGAACGAAATCAATGAGATCAGCGGGACTTTTGCCTTCAAAATCAGTCATGGCATATATACAGTCATTTCTGTTTTTACCCGGACAGATCGAATAGAGTTCCGTGACTCTGCGTTAAGCTGGATAAGGGATTTTTTTTTTCCGGTTGGTTTGAACCTGCTGGGGGTCGAGGAGGGAAAGAAACATTAATTTGTGGGTTGAAAAACTATTAAATCTACAGGAATATATTTTAGCTTATGCAGTTCGCTACAGATGTGGTTAGCTAGCTCTGACTACCAGTAATAGTAGGCTACACGCTCTGAACAATCCAATCAAATGACGTGAAAATGCCGACGTTATTGTAAAATGGCCCCGATGCAGTCAAATCTAAATCTGATTGACTGATTAAATGATTATCTGATTGGTTAAAGCTACAGTTTCATTGTCATTAATTTTAAGCTACAGGCGCCCGCACTATTGATTCTGAAGGCCTCAAGGCAGATTTTTTGGCCATGGCAACACATGATGGCTGAATATATATATATATAATTGGATAAAAGCTACAAACATACACTACTGGAAGCAGCACAACCAAGAGAAAAGCTATGAAATTTAGAGAATGGACTATTGGGAATAATTTAATACTCATGAAAAAAATATATTAAAGTGCTTTGAGTGCAAAATTCAGTGTTTAGGCCAGCAGAGAAGGCCTTGCTGGCCCTGACAGCCCACAAAAATATAAAGATAACTCTTTTGTTACTGAGTTGTATAGTCAAGAGTTCATTCTCAAGGCCATGCAACAACCTCAATAACAAAGCGATTCTTTGAGCGCTTTAGTTGTTTCCAGCGGTATAGCATCTACACAAGTGTAAATATGCGACAGTTTAGTGAGTGTTTTCATAGAGATTCAGAATGTGTCTGGGATTTTTGTGTGGCTCAGCAATCATATCTTGCTCATTCTACCAACAGAAGATCTGCTGTTGTGTATTTATCTGTCAAGACCACAGCCGTGCCAGTCAATCCCAAGAAAAACCCAATGAAAGCCTTCCTTTTTATCCTTGAAAAACTGCATAATGAAGAACAAATCAAACTCGGCTCATCTGAAAAAAAGAAAAAGAAAATCTGAATAACATTGGGAGATAAAAATAAAGCAAAGAAATTATTAAAACAGAATGACATGAAGTGAGCCTAGAATGTCAGAGAGAGAGCAACCGAGAGAAAAGGAAAGAGGAAAAAAATAGTTCTTTGGATTAAGCATGCATTGAAAAAAAGAGAAGAATCTAAATTCTCGGGTCCTAATCTCTTGCTCGAAGCGGCGCTCTGTTAAGCCCTGGTTTGGGATGACAGGTCCCCCACCTGGACAAGCTTGGACAATGTCTCTGCAATGTCTCGTTTCTGCAGGAACAGTGAGCCACAGACGGCTAATCACGTCCGGAACCAAAGGCACCTGCCCTATCTGCCTCTACATTTGGTGAGGAATCTTTAAAGAGGCTAAACCTCACTTTCATGCTTGTCTTTTATTCACGGTAAGTGCTTATCGAAACCGAGCTGTTGCCACTGCCCCGTGTTCCCTCCCACAAGCTCGGAGAATGCTTGACGTAAGTACAGCCAATCTGGGTAAATACGAATCTCTCCTTACTGTCACTGTTGGCATATTATGTCCCTGAGGGAACATTCTTTTCATAATATCATAAGCTGCTTAGCGGTGTGCTTCTATTTAAGGCATACATATTAATAGCTATAAGGAAATCATATTTGAACTGTTCCCTGCAATCAATGTCTTTAGGATTGCTGTTATACTTTGTATAAGAAGGTGCTAATAACTTGGAGGCTCTTAGACTGGGCGATCTAATCCCTTTGTATGATAAAGACTCGCCACGCCAAGAGTGGTTGCCAGATCGTGGACAAGGTGCTTCAGAGGGTTAGTTCTTAACGTCATCCTCCAACTCTGTTCTCGCCCGTGTTTTAGCCTATCTGCCATTTTTTCCTCTTTTTACTTCCCAGAAACCTGGCAATATGCTGAAAATCCAGCTGTAAATGTGCTCAGTTGCCCATTGAGTGCCTCGGACACTGAATGACTACCGGTGTGACTTACCATACTCTATTTGATTTCTTGTATTATGTCCCGAAACAAAGCAGTGTTGATAAACCAAGGCTCAGTAGGATGCTTGAATGTTTTTTTTTTTTTTTTTTTTTTTTTATGTTTTTTTATTTATATTTTTTATATATATATTTTTTTACAAGCATTGCTTAATCCTTATTTAGTGATACAAAGAGCTTGTGAAAGTGACTTTGACTTTTTATCTAAATAAATCATAAATTAAAATTCATAAATACAATGACTTCAAAAATGTAAATGAAATAAATTAGTTTTAGTTCGTTTTTTTTGTCTACACAATCAAACCATACAGTAACATGCAGAAAACCCCCCAAAACAAAACAGGAAATGATGTAATAGAAAGGCCCCCTGCAAAACAAGGTCAATAAGCCTCTTAAAATATCAGACAATTATTATGACAAGTTTAGTTCATGCTGTTTCACATTTCATGAAGTTTTACAGTAAAATACTGTTAAATGTACAGATTTTGTAACCCTATAAAAAACAGTAGCAATATTTCTTGTTTTACTGTCTTGTGGTGTGACTCCCCAGACACTTTGAATTATTAATTAATGTATATATATATATATATATATATATATATATATATATATATATATATATATATATATATATATATATATATATAATATTCTTACCTTAATAAATACAAGATTTTTATTTGAAAAAGCTTAAACCAACATGAGTACAAAGAGTAGAAGATTTAAGATTTTGACACAGACTATATATTTTTTTCAAATATCGTTTCCTTTTCCTAATCTTAGACACTGTTTTATGCTATCGATTGGCGTAACCTTGCTTCACAGTAGCAGTATTTCACATCAAGAACCGCTGTATTATGAAGACTCACTACGGTCTCGACACCAAAGCGTGTATTTGCCCTGGTGACTCGAGACCTCTTTTTACCCGGCTTAATTATCTAAGTATGTCAGATATTGTTTACCAGTCATTCTTAATACAAAGACACAGAAATATTTGGATGTGCCCTCATTTCTAATTATGATGGGCTAATTGCTACAGTAATGCGCTCATTAATTAATGCTTCAGTGTTGGGCCCCGATCGCTGATTTTACAACATCCAGTCCCTTGGCACACATACCGCTGTTATTTGCTGATATGATTTACATATTTTCTTTTTTTAACCACTGGAATAGAGACTTAAGGAGGTAATGTTGGTAAAATAACATATTTGCTTCTCCAACAACTGAATCAAGTACACACACCTAGTCATGTTTTATCTCAGTTTTTTTTTTTTTTTTTTTTTTTTTTTTTTACAGTATAGAACGAATCTAAAATTGATGAATCCGAGATGGATAAATCTTGATTCCAGCATCAACATGCATACTGTGTGAATTTGACTGTTTTTTTTTTCTTTGATTCAACAGTTTTTCTCCATAGGCCTCCACATTTGAGGTTTTGTGGGTGGCCATCTGACTGGATAGTGTCACTGCACGTGTCACCACCAGGAGGGGCTGGATAACAGTGTTATGAGGCAGGACACATGTAGGAAAGAGTAGAAGCAGAGCAGGGGCATGGTTCTTTGAGCTTAGATGAGTGCCTCAATTGTGAGAGTATGTTCCTCTAAGCCTCTGGTTGACAGCAACACAGTACTCTTATTTAAAGCAATTTCAAACATGTCTTGTCTGACAAGTTTTAAATCCTACTTAACACCCCGTAACAGCCACGAGTTTACTGTCAGAATTAAAGAGGCGAATTCTCAGAGGGGGAGAAATTATCACTTTCATTTTGTTCTCCTCTGTTCTGCAGAAGGGACATGGCAGGGATGTTTACCTAGGGATGAATACATTTACTCCCCATTTGCAACACAATGCCTTTCAGTACCATGAAAGGCTGCTGAAAAGTTTACCTTATATTTTAATTGCTGCCATTACAGATGAGGGAATGAAAGGAAGGTTCAGTCGTTGCGGGATGACAGAATGTCGGGTCTTAGAGGGCAAAGCAGATGTCTCTGGAGATCAAGCCCAGAGGTCTACATGAGCTCTGTCTGTAATGGTTGTAAGCGGTGTGGAAGAATTGTATCCTTCTGTTCATTTGAAGGTATTTCTAATGACTTTATTTTTTTTCTCATCCTTGAATCAAATGGTAGAATTAAATTTTACTTAAATATTCAGTTATTATTCCAGAGAAAGTTTCAAAAAGGAAAATAAAACCTTCACATTTAAAGGGATAGTTCATCCAAAAATGAAAAAAGGTAATTTACTTACACTCATGTTGTTCCAAACCTTTATGTATTTTCTTTCTTTTGTGTACTTTAAAAATGACTTTTCAAAGTTGTAAACCTTGTGGTTTATTAGAGCATGTTTTACAAGAAAATACTATTCTGTTTACTCTTTCTACTATAACAATTTCACGTTTAAATGGATTGCCGTTTCTTTGTAATTATTGTGAAATATACTAGCATTTTATGTAATTCAAAGTAATTTATACACAAACTTTTTTCAATGTGGGACATAAAAAAAAGATATTTTGAGTTGTCCTTGTTATATGTTACATAGTTAGTAATAACAGTAAGTCATGCATAATTGCATGTAACTAACCCTAAATCAAACCCTAACCCTATGTAGTTCATTAATATTACGGTGCATAAATGTGTAATTGTACTGTAACAAAGACACCTTAAAATATAGTGTAACCACCTTTTTTTTTTTTTTTTTTTGTGGAAGTCAATGCGAACCAGAACTGTTTGTTAATTAAAAGTGTAAAAAAAAACATTTATTTTGTGTTCAGGAGAAGAAAGTATGCTTACACTTTATTTTAAGGTGAAGTAGTTACATTCTACTTACTCAAATAAGTACTGAGTAATATTAATTTAGTACATGTTACGGTTAGGGTTTGGTTTAGGGTTAGTTACTTGCAATTATGCATAATTTACTGTTATTACTATAGTAAGTATACATGTAGTAACGTCTAACTACGTCACCTTAAAATAAAGTGTTACCGAAAGTATGAAATTAAGTCATACAGTTTTGGAATTACATAAGGGTGTTCAAATAACTTGAATTTTAGTTGAACTATCCCTAGAAGTGTTATAGTGTATATTTTTTAATGCTAGTAGCATCTGTACATTCAGAGCTGGTCACGGGTTGTACCAGGATTCCATAGAGTTATGCGCATTTTTATCTGCTTCAAGAAGCAAAAACAAATCACCAAATGTAACAATCTCCTCCCTGTCCTGGTTGCACTGGCATGTGAGGAGGTGCAGAGATAAGCGCCCCGGTACGTGTCGGTGCTGTGTGAAAGACACTTGTTATCTGTTCCTAACGTGGACTCCTGCTTAGTCTAGGCAGCCACAGAAATATGTTGGGGAAATCTGATATGAGAAATCGGCCCATCTGAGCATCAGTGCGAGCGCATGCCTTGCAGGCCGATGTTTACTTTGCCCTGTGTTCTTGAAGGAAATATGTCAATAGACAACGCTCCGACTGAATCTGGCACACTGGTGGGAGCTTCCTTCGTGACCTCATAGCGATGAGACGACTCATAGCAGTGCTGAAAGGGCATTTAGTGGAATGAGCTGTTCGATGATAAAAGCCATACAATCTCAGTCCGTATTCAGTCGGAATTTCGATAATGTTTTTGTTTAGTTCATTCAATAGTTGCAATATTGTGTTTGTACTGAGAATAGTGCAGTAGTTGAATTCATGCAGGGTGGCTATGAATAAGTTGGAGTGTTAGTAACCTTAGGGTTATCTATTTGTCAAATATTAAGAACAAGGTAGCTACATCAGTCTGCATTTTCAGATCGGTGTTCTGAAAGGGATAGACCACCCAAAAATTCAAATGGTGATGATTTACGAAACCTCATGTCATTCCAAACCTGCATGTTTTTTTGTTTTTTTTTTGTCTTCTGTGGAACACAATAGAAGGTATTTTGAAGAATGTTGATGTGCTGAGTCAATGGGAACCAAAAAAGTTTGGTTTTAATCTTCAATATTGTTTCAATGTTACAATCCACCCTTTTTGGAACACTAGCTGAGGTCGCTTGATCAGGACAAAACATTTTAATAGCTTAGATAAACAGACAGAACAACAACAACATTACTGTGTGTTGATGCTTGGCATAGAAATGTGTTATTGTGCAGATCTTCCTCCTGATATGTAAAAAACCTACACACAACAAAAAAAATCCTTATGTACGGTTAATAGTTGTGATTTTATTTAAGTATGGTGACAATGTAGACATTATGGGATGACCTATTTGGTGTCTGTAGAGTTCATACCTGCAGATTTCATTAACTGACAATTAATGAAGAAAAAAAGAATATATATATATGTGTGTGTATATATATATATATATATCTGAACTTAATCTGGTGTTTACCTTATATTGATAATTATTATTAATTGTTATATTAATAAAGGAAGTGCAATATAAGTTTATATGATGGCTTAAGGGATAGTTAACCTAAATCAATTTATTCACCCTCATGTAGTTCAAAAACCTGTATGACTTGGTATTTGGTATTTCATGGTATGTCATACTAATTTCCAATTAGTATTTTTAATATAAAACTTATGTGTAATGTTATGTAATATTATTTTTCAGCATGAGTAACTAGGTAACTAATAAACAATTATTTTTCATGTTATCATTATTATTATTTTTTTAAATTTTTATTTAATATGATGTTATAACAATGTTATCTGCCCAAAATGACACAGCATGCCTTACAGGGATAGTTTTTTATAAAAAATAAAAGAAAAGTCTATAATCATTTACTTGCATGTCATTCCAACCCTGTATGACTTTGTTTCTTCTGCAGAACACAAAATAAGATATTTTGAAGAATGTTGGTTTTGGTTACCATTGTTTTATATTGCCTTTAGGTATTACAGTATGTAGAATTATGGTATAATGTTATATTAGGTGATTTGCACATTTTTAATGACACCATTAAGGCATGTTTACATCAAGACAAATATTTAAGAAATTTTGGGTTTTAAATATTTTAATTTTAATGAATGGCTGTTAATGTGTTTATTCAAACCGACATGAGCATCTGGAACCGTCTATCTTGGATCTGTACTCTTGTATTTGGTGTTAATTGACAAACACCATAATGAATACAAAAATCTGAATGTGTCTGAAAACATGTAAATGCTATTTGACAAGCGGGCGACAGAAATCTTTGGCTGAACGTCTGATGCATGTGACACACAAAATTGGAAACACTTAAGGAGTGTCGAAGTCAACGTTTGATTAGTTGAATTCTACAGGATTTCCGGGAGACTGTGTCACATTCTTTAATGGTCCGCCTGGAAACAAAGCTGCTGTGATGCCAAACCCCCTCATGGAAGACGAAAGCCATCGTGTTTACAACTGTGACAAGTGCTTATCAGGATGAACTAAATGTTGGATTTTCAAAAGTATGTAAAGTTCTTAGTTCATAAAAGTATCATAGACTCTTTAAAAGACGTCCGAAAGTTTTGCATGCCTTTTTGTTACTGTACGGACATCAGTGTTACATTTTCATGCTCCTAAACATGACTCTGAACAAAACTAACTTTGGTTGGTTGCTTTACATGTCAGTCAGACGGCCTCTGGGCAGCCTTTGGCAAATGAAAGCTGCTATGGAGTCCAGACCTTCTGCCATTAGTCTGAAGTCTGGCCACATGAGACTACATATACCTAAAGGCAATATAAATCCTGAAAGGGCTGGGGAGAGTTTTAAAATTTTAACTCATCGTTTTGTTTCCATGTTAAGAATGAAAGACAGACAACAGACATTCTGAAAAGGATGCTGTGGGCCAGTAAGGCCTGTTGTTAAAGGGATAGTTCAGCCATAAATGACAATTGTCATCAGTTACTCACTCTCATGTAATTTCAAACCTGTATGACTTTCTTCTGTGGACCATAAAATAATATGAATGAGTGAATCAATGATTCAATAAGTGAATCAATGATTCAATGAGTAAATCTGCATTTTCATTCAGCCGTCTGTTGTTTTTTACACATTGGTCTGAACAGACAAATTGCATGTGTAAATCAGACTGAATCTTTTTGTAGAACTTTAATCTAAATGTGAGCAGGCCTTTAGCTTATCTCTTTTTATGGAACAAGCATTGTCACAGCAAACTTGTGTTACAATCACCCCGTTCTCCCCTGCAGTCAGTCTGTTACTGGTGAAAACTGAACATATCTTGTGTGTGTCTGTTACACTATGTACTATTCTGCGTGTGAAGAAGAGAGAGAGAGAGATACAACAGTTTTGATTACTGCTCTGCTACTTTTATGGGGGTCCGACAGGCCATGTCCTCACAGTGGGGAATCAGTAGCTCTGTAATTAGCCCTGTGGGGGAGCTCTGCTGTCTGCAGCACCTCACAGAGGGAGCGCTAGCCTGTTTTTGCCCTTTTCTTACTCATCTCCAACACTATCTCATTACACACAGAACTGCACCGACCTCACTCGTACGAATTCGTACGATTTTTGCAAATCGTACATATTTTACAAGTTGCCCAATTCGTATGAATTCGTACGAATGACCTACCCCTGACCCCGCCCCTAAACCTACCCATCACTGGGGTTTAGACAAATCGTACTCACTCGTATGAATTGGTCGTGAGATAGCGTTGATTTTTGCCAGTAGAATGGAAAAAAGCGCAAGGTCTAGAGACTGTTTTTAAAAAAACTGAACTTGTGAGCGTTTCATTTTTTGAATGCCGTGTTATGTGCGAGACGTGAGGCGGGAGCACGACGATAAAGATGTCCGTCTAGCGCATGCTTGCGTTAAAATATAATGGAAAAACGCGTTCTGTGTGAACGGCCCAATTGAGCATACTGCTGTTAAGATCAGCATGTATTTTGCCGGAAAGAATGGGCTTGAAAGTTGAATGCCGCAATAGACGTGTCACGTGTTGTTTGTAGGTGAAGTGTGGTTTTGCTTAAAGTTAACCCTGATCCTGTTATTTGATATTCCTTTGAGATTCGAAAATGTGCTATTGAATGAGAACGACTTCAATTTAAAATAGAACATGTCAGTGAATAGTGCAAATACTTGACTAACTTGACTCGTGCCCTGAGCTTTTGAGCAGTGCACACGGCAATAAAAAAATCTCCTGTTTATATTGCTCCTACTGGGATTTTCAAGGTTGCTCTCAGTGGAGCCAAGTTGGAATTATTGGGATTTGGAAGCTTCAAATGTATTAACTACTGAAAATGACAGATTGATGTCATGGGTATTTTCAGACTTTGTATTTGAGCTTTTGAAACTGGTACGGTTGGTAAAATGTCTTGCCACATTGTTTGTCTTTGTACAATTAGTTAAAGTATGATTGGAAAGGCTATTGAAATTAGAAAACGGGGATATTATAATATTTCTGAAGAACACAGACCTGCATGTCCTTGACTAGATATCACGTTAAAAGCTCCACAAAAAGCTGTATGCACTTTTTTCTTTTGTTAAAAATACAAAAGCTTAATATGTAACCCTGCATTTTATTCTTGATCTTTTTACTTTTTATTCAGAGGAAAATAGTGGCAGAGAGAGGAAACAGACCTGAACCCAGCTATAAGGGTCAAAGACAAAGTGTGTTAAAAAAATTGCAAATGTCAAGTTCTTAGAAATGTACTGTATTCATGGTTTTGACAAACTGTAAGATACCATTTTCAACTAAAGCATAAATTGAATGACAAATTTAATTTAAAAATGTCATGTGGTGTAACCAAGTAATAAATATAATTAAATATTAAATGTTTTTGCATGTATTTTTCAAATTTGTTGTTGTTATATTTAATGACCATGACAGAGTCATGTGGGTTTTCAGGAGATTTAATAAATTATTATTACCACATGATAGATTTTTTTGGCAGAATTTGTCAAATATATTTTTTGGAAAATATATAAGAAAATAATAATTATAACTTTATTATATAAGAAATAATAAAGTTTAGCATAGTATATATTTTTTAAGAATTTCTTTGTTTTTAACACAATTTTGTATCTTATTTTATCTATCTTATTCTCATAATATCTTATGTCAGTTGTACCACCCAGAATTTTTCTTTAAATCCCCAAAGAAAAAAAAAAAAAAAGTAATTCAGAAATCAACATTTATCATAGAGCATGTCTAAATTTATAGATCCAGCCAAAAAAACAACAAAAAAAGGAACGTCATTTGATTTAATGCCGCTAAACATTAGGCCACAACTCTAACCAACACATCCACCACTTTAATAGAGAATTTAAACCAAGTTGTTTATGTGTCACGGTTTTGCCTAAATTGTCTGTACATTATATGAAAAATGTGTCACCCAATATTAGCCAAATAATCAAAGGAATTGCTAAAAGCAATGGGGGCTTTTGGATTAATAGCATTATTTACAAAGCTATAGCTGGGTATTGCAAATGTGTCTAAGTTAGCAGCAACACATTTGTTCCTAGCGCAGTAATTGCCTTTTGAAGTGCTGTGCTTTCACCCATGTTGCCTGAAACAGAAAACTGATCAGAGAACAAATAATAGAGCTAAATGAAATGTGTCTTGTTGCCGTAAGTCTACCCTGAATGTCTGAGCCTTTCCAGTCAGCTTTGATGAGCTCTAATCTCGTCCTTTCTCTAATCCGTATTGGTATGCCTTGTGTAATGTCTGTGCATTTCAGTGTCAAAAGAAGAAAACCGGTGTGTGTTTCCTTGCAGTTTTTCACATGAGGAAAGAAGACGCTTTCATACATTGTTGCTGTTTTCTGTTCTATAGTTTCTTTTCACAGTGTGCAAAGCAGAACCACCAGTGTCCAAATTTACATCAAGCATTAAATTAGTGAAAAGATTCTACTTTTTTTAAAAATTACTTAATGGTTTAAATCCTAATGTTAAAATAAAAGCTCAAACCCTTACTGCTGAAACTGTCTTTTTCTTTGTAGTAACTCTATGTGAAATAAAACATTGCACCAAAACCGAAATCCAAAGAACAAAATCATGATGACATTCTAGTGGAATTTAGTGTCATTTCAAAAAGACCAAGGAGATTATCTGTGTTCTTTATGCTGAAAAGACACACACACACACATATATATATATATATATATATTATTAAATATTTATTTAAATATGATCCCAGATTTAAAAAAAATATATTATGCAAAATTAATTAAATTTATATATATTCAAATATTTATAATGTTTGTTAAAGAATACAAAATAAAGCAAAAGTTGTATGATCTGTAAGAAAGTATTGCTGGTATTTTCAATAGAGTGCAACAGTCAGAAACCAGAAGTAAAAACTTTTTAATATTAACATTATTATTGATTTTTAAAAATAACATAAAGCTTTAAAGACAGCCCTATTGTGTAGCACTTTAGAATACTGATAATTTAAAATACATTTAGAATACATTCAAGTTACTACTATTAACTAACAAGAAACTCAAGTAAATGACGAATTAAGAATTAGTAAATATTAACACTCAGTTGAATGACAAAACAGTATTCTAAAGTGTCACCCCTACTGCAAGGTAGTTAATCAATAGTATTTGCTTCTGTTGATACTGTCAGCCTGCATTATTTCAACTTGGTTTTACAGAATTCATGGTTAAAAACTACATTACCCATGATGCTGTCCAGAAAATTCCACTAATCAGAGATATCGAAATATCATGTTGGCTCCGCCCACTCCGCCCACTAAGGGCTTAAGCTCAAATATATATATATATATATATATATATATATATATATATATATATATATATATATATATATATATATATATATATATATACTTTTTTTTTTTTTTAATCCCTATGGAAGAAAGGAATGGAAAAAAATAAATCCAGAACCAACACCAATGAAAAAGTGGGTGGGCACTGTTGCACTTTATAGTATATATATGGCTAAAAGTAAACTCAGAGTGATGTATAAGATTTGATTGCTTTCAATACATTAGCACATAGTCATTTGTAAGTTACCTGGCTCACAAAATGCACACTGTGACATTTGAGATGTTGATAACCTTTCCTCAGAATAGCATCTGCCTTTATTTTTGCTCCCAGTTATGTCTTTAATTATGTTGCTTTCTCAGCTCTGGGAGGTCTTGCTCCAGACCCAACAAAGGCAGACATTTGTTGCCATCCATTTTCCAAATCAACAGCAACTTTGTCTGGTTTGTCATCCAAACACAGCTGTGCAATGTGTGGATGAGGGTATTTGTAGGCGAAATAAAGCCGATGGCATCCTGGGTAAATGAGGGAAGATTCACACGGAATAATGAAGGCCGGAGCTGTTTCTCTGTGACTGATCTGTATCTAAAAGGCTCTGTAAATACTGTTTCTGTACTGAAAGCCTTATCAACAGATATACATATCCACTGCAACCGCTGGCCCCACATGAGGGCTGTCTATCTCCTCCATCACTTTTAGTCTTTACAAGTCTCCTTTTTACCATTCTTAGGCAGCACTGAAACATGTTCCACCTCAGCTGATGCTTTACCATTTTCCCGTTTTTGAGCCCAAAGTTATATATGGTTTTATATATATATATATATATATATATATATATATATATATATATACACACATACACACACACACACACACACACACACACACACACACACACACACACACATATATATATATATATATATATATATATATATATATATATATACATACACACACACACACACACACACACACACACACACACACACACACACACACACACACACACACACACATATATATATATATATACATACATACATAGCAAAATGGACACTGGTGAATCCTAGCAGATGCAGTTGGTCATACTTGTATGGCCACTGTTTCATGAATAATAGTGAATTCAATGGGTTGATAGGATTGATTTATTTATTTATCATGAAAAAGAATAAAAGTTACTTATTTTTATTTATTTATCTGGAGGCTGTGAGGGTACATAAGACAAAAGTAGTTTAAACTAAGCCTCTTACAATGGTCTATTAAGCTGGCCCTTATAATAATAACTTATAATAATGCACTGTATGCTGCTTGTAGTCTGTTCACATTTTATCTTCTATGTTTGGACTTTGTTTCTTCGGATAGTTCTTGTTTAGGTAAAGCATGTGTAGTCTCCTCAGGCCAGCTTATTAAATGATAAACTGTGTTTCTGTCTTTGCCCTGCTTGTGATGAATGCTAGTAACACAGGAGCGGAGCAGTGGGGCTGTTTTAGCATTTAATAGTCTGACTTTACAGCCCAAAGCTGGCGCTTTACCCTGCTGCCACAGCTAAAGGGGGAGTAAAGAAGACAAGGTCAAAGCCCGGGTGAGACGTTGCCCTCACAGAGCCTTGCCCTTGACTCTGTTTGGCACACTTCCTTTGCTGAATCTGTGCCCCTTTGGCCTGCATTAGGTATTTCCAAAGACAAGAGCTCAGTGGGAAGGGGAAAATATAATTTGTTAGCATCATAGTAGAATCTATCAACTGCTGGCTTGTTGCCAAGGAAACAGTTTTTTTTTTTTTTTTTTAATTCATTGTAGGCCATAGCTTTTTAAATTGAATGTTGGTCATCTAGTGTAAGTACAGATTGTATAGTACAAGACAGACGTAGTACATAGTGTATACTGTAATGCACTTTTAAATACTGTTTTTCAACCGGAAACAAATACTAACATAAAAGTTGTTTATATATATATATATATAAAATATAAATAAATCATTATGCATGTATGGGTGTGTGATACACACACACGTGTTACCATGGACCACAAAACCAGTCACAGTCACAACCAGTCACCAGTCAATTTTTTTAAATTGAGATTTATACTGAATAAATACTGCCCTACAAAGGCAAAAGACCTTAACTCGCTAGAGTGTGGAACTGAGAAAAATGACTTTAAAGATTTTTAGTTGTCCCGCCAAATTAATTATAGGTAGGACACTGGAAATCTGGCAAATAGATGTTTTAGTAATGGAAATTATATACATAAAAAAATCTTGAGGTCAAACTTGACTTTTGACCACTATTTTAAAGTTACTGTACTCTGCCTTTGTATTGTTAGCAAAAAGTGAGAAGTCATGCCAAGGCAAAAGGCAGTAACTTCCACATTATCAATATTTGGTTGCTGATCACCATTAACAAAATCATTATAGTAACACCTGTATAAAATCTAGTGATCATGGCATTTATTTTGTATGATTTACAATTATTTATAGCCATCTACTTATTTCTATCCTGTGCTATGGTTGCATTCTGATGGCATTATTAATACATTTGACATGACAAAATACCTCCATAGATATATTAGTCAGGCATTGGCTCGACTGTGTTTAGGGCGGGGCTGAAGGTGCCGGCGAAGTTTTGGCACTCTGCCAGCTAGATGCATGAGTGTTTCAACCAGGTCCGGTACCCGAAATGGGTGAGGCGGGGCTTTAGTTCTTTGTTGTATTCACCTGCTACAGCATGTGTAACATTTTTCTGTCAACTCTGCATAATCCTTCACGATCAATATCGCACGTTTGTCGATGGAGTGGGTTCAGACCATACTAAATGTTCTGACCGCGTTTGTTTACGACAAAGCTCTGAGGACATCAGAAGTTACAGGGACTGATGGCAGCTGTACAAAGTACACAGGCTACACCGTAATTTTAATTTTAATGTACAGTAAAACAAAGGCAGAACACCGTACAATCTGGTAGGTAGCATTATTTGATAGAACACCGGCACAGTAACTTCATATTGATGCGCGGCTAAACAAAGGCAGAGTACCGTAACTCAATTTGAGCGTTCCAAAACAAAGCCAAAGAGCTTTGAGTTCTCAAACTTTTATACTTTTGTACCCACATTTGTTTACTACAAATGGAACAGTTCAGCCCTCTACAAGAATATCACAGACCTTGTGATTTGATGTCAAATACATGGTGTTCCTTTGTTACAACCTACCCCACTACCGGGGTAGGTTGTAACTTGTAACACATGCTGGGGTAAGTTGTAACAAAAGACAAAAGAAGTACAAATGGATGCCATACCATATGATATTGTTCAAAAACAGATTTATTGAAATAAAAGAACAATGAAATGTCTCTCTCTCAATAACAGACTATGTCTGTTTGACTTGTGTGTGTGTGTGTGTGTGTGTGTGTGTGTGTGTGTGTGTGTCTCTGTCTCTACTAGAACAAACTTAATTAACAGTACACTTAATAATAACACTCGGCTACTACAATGTATCTAATTAAATAACATCTTTGTACATCTTTAGGTCCAAAAAAAAAAAAAAAGTCTGTGTGTGTAAATTAATCTACTAAACAAACGTACTTAACGGTATACTTAATAAACACCACTACAATGTACCAGATTAAAGAACATCTTTGTACATCTTTAAGTCTAACAAAAAAAAATAACATGTCAATGTGTGTGTGTGTGTGTCTATGTGTGTATATTCTTAATCAGAGTCACAGTTCTGACAGATGAATGATGCTGGTAACCCTGGAGTGCAGGCTTGATGGGCCCATTAACTGCAGGGCGCATTTCACCCAAACCTTCTTTGGCTTTGAGTTGTTAAATTGCTCCATGCAAACCACTTTATATAACACACTGGCAGAGACACCTCTTTCTTTTTTCCATGCCCTAGTTAATCTTTAAAAACATGAAAATCATATATATTATATATTATATTCTTAGTAAGGAGATGTACAACTACTTTTTAAAAGTGTTACAACCCACCCAACCCCCGTCAGCCAATGTTTAGCTAGCTGTATTAGCATAGTGTTTTGAAATTAGCAAGGGGGAAATGCATCACATATTGCCTAAGAAACTACTGTTTGTTTAATCTAATATAAGTCATACAGTTTTATCTGCAATAGTACAGATACTAAACAAAATCTAGTCTTGGTCAAAATTTTGACTTTTTGACCTCAAAATAATTTTTTTTCTCTATGAAGGCTGCATTCCAGTCCACTTTTAGACACGCACTTGTGAACTTCCCTAAGCACTTCCCCTCAGGGGAATCCCTGCTGCCATTTTGAAGTGCGTTCCACTTGTGAAGTGGACAAGGGAAGTTTATATGGACAGACCCTCGATTTTGACTGTGGGAGCGAGTCTACTTCTTATGCACACTTCAGGCAGCTCCATATACCACAGTGCAACACGATTGTGATGTCAACACATATTGCGTTTAATTTACCCCACCACAAACAACTCAGTGATATATTAATTATTTAATATATATATATATATATATATATATATATATATATATATATATATATATATATATATATATATATATATATATATATATATATATATATTTAAACAACTCAAACACACCTAGAATGCTGCATTAAACAATTTCGTAAGGAAAAAAATAAAAATAAAAATCAACCCCATAGTGGATTCCAAGCGATCAAGGGCTTCGTTCCAATTCATTTTATTGCAAAGGTTCCGCCAGTAGTGGGCACTCATGCAACGTAAGCAATGACATACATCCGAGTGAACGAGACGGAGGGAAGTTAGCGAGTGAAGGGCAAGACAATTTTGGACTGGAACGCAGCCATATTCTGCATGTGCCTGTTTCCAGCCTTGACAATTACCATGATGGATCGGGGAGGAAGTAGGAAAATACTGAAGTGATCACATGAATCATATCTTATCCCTAATTGGTGGAATTGATGGTGTTACAACTCTCCCCATGTTACAACCATCCCCGGTCTCCCTATATATTAGAGATGAAATGGTATGAAAATTTCATATCACGATTATCAATATTATCACGATTTTGTTAAAATGAGATAAAATTTTCTAAATTAAATGATACACACTCATTTACACACACACACATTTGTAAAATGTATATTATTTTATATTTGTACATTTTATATTCACAATTTTTAAATCTGAAAATCAGCAAACAACAAATAAAATTAGCAGCTCTATGCACTTTTTTTAAAGCATAAACATTAAAGGGTCATGAAACCCTAAGCCAAATTTTCTGAGATTTTAACAGAGGTATGTGTGTTGAACACCATTGAAGACAATGTTAGTATCTGTTAGATTTAATAGTAGGGGGAAAATGGTTAAATTTGAGTTTTTTTCCGCTATTTTCATCTTCTGGGTTTAAAATCTTCACTATAGTGCTTTGATGACTCATCGGTGTCTCATAATTATTCATGACTGAGTTGTCTTATCCAAAGAAGACTCTTAATTATTCATGACACCACGTGGAACTTTCCAATAACAGACATTTCAAACTGTGATATTGCGTAGTAGATGAGAGAGGCAATGATGGGACGCGTGTTTGTTTTCGTGGTGCAAAAGTTCCAGTGCATCTCTCCCCATGATGCTGCCCGGGCTAGACTCTGACTGCGGGCGGGCGGTTGGCCATCAACCACGGACACATTAAAGGTCCCGTTTTTCGTGTGTTTTTGAAGCTTTGATTGTGTTTACAGCAGTGTGCAATATAACATGTGTTCATGTTTCGTGTGTAAAAAATATATTTTCAAATAGCTATGCATTTATAGTGTGTATATAAACAAATATATATTTTATAATGAACAAATTATACATATGCATGTACATGTATATGTTTTAAATAGTATTATGATTACTGTAGGCTAATATGTAGCAGGGTTTTACCACTGATTTTTA
The DNA here is from genome assembly GCF_949319135.1 of Squalius cephalus. Lineage (NCBI taxonomy): Eukaryota > Metazoa > Chordata > Actinopteri > Cypriniformes > Leuciscidae > Squalius > Squalius cephalus. The sequence goes on from NC_137131.1 coordinate 18,219,626, forward strand.
GTGACAGATATCCCCCCTCCCCTCTCCCCTGCCGTGCCATACCACACCCACTCCCCTCCCTTCTTCTCACAGCCACCACGCCCATTTAAGTTGCATTTTTCAAAAAGATTGTGAGCTAGACTTGAGCTGAAAGAGGGGGGGTTTCATGACCCTTTAAATTATATGACCGTTGTCAATAGCAACGCATTATAACAGCGCACATCCATGTCTCTTTTATATCCGCGGACGTGCTCTCTCTCATTTCATTCAAATGCAACTTGCTTTCTTCTCAGTTTTTGATTGTATTAAAAATTAATTCAGAGAACTTTAGTATTAATACTAATATCGTTGTAGTGATTGTTTCTGGATGGTTGTTTTACTGTCAGCGTCAGACTGAAGCTGGCTGGACAGGATTTACCGCGAGTTTTCAAAATCACAATAATCAAACATGGTTTTAATGCTAATTACATTTTAAACGATAATACTAACCGCCAGGACATTTTATCGTGGTTCATTATTATTATTATTATTATTATATATATATAGGCTCTATGAAAACGTACTGCCGCCACAACAGACTCATAGAAGTAACTGAGCATAGAACAATGTTCTTAAATTATTAGTGTTTTTAAAGATTAACTTTTAGATATTGGAAAGATAATCTAAGTATATTTCATCTAATTTAATCTAAAAAAAGAGGTAATGCCATGCAGCATCTACCTCTGCCATTAGGTAAACTCTCCCTGCTTTCTGCTAGCTTTAATATGTTAGCTCTTTCCCTTTTGATTTGAAGAGGAAATGTTAAGTCCATAAAGTGTCCAACATTCCCTACAGATTTTTCGGTTGAATGAGTGCATCATCCAGGTATCGTATACTCTAGGACTTGTTGAATTTTTCAGTGTATATTCACATCATTTGCGCTCATTTTTATATATGACAAATGGCCGTTTTATTGCTCTTGGAGCCCTTGACTCCTAAAAGCAATCCCTTGTGGAGCAATATTTCTGACTGAATTGAGAATTTTATTAAAAAAACACTTAAGCATCAAGTTTTTGGTTACTAAATCTGCATGTTTATATGTGATGATACACGTAACTTTTTATATTAGCGTCAGGAAGTTTTGGAAGCACAGGATTTATGTTCCCTCCCAAGCAATCTGTCCTTTCCCCACTGTCACAGCAATTGAAGAACAGTCGGAAAGGAGAAGAAAAAAGAGGAAGGAGAAAGAAAAAGCAGACGAAAGGTCAACAGGATGTGAAGCTTCTATTATCAGCAATCTTCTCCTGGCTTCCACAGGCAGCTTGTTTCTAAACTGCCACCTAGCCAAGCATGAAGGGAGTATAATTTTAGCCAATCTCCCAGTAGCTTGGGTGTACAGAAAGCCATTGTAGGCCAGCAAAATGGTCACAATAGAGGCACTGGCCACTGATAAAGATCTGCATAGGTAATGCCAGGACAGCAATAAGTGAAATTTTTGCGTCCCTGCATTCAGACGGCACTCCCTTACAGCCCTGACCACTATTTGTCCCTTTTTCTTTGAAAGTGATGGATAGCATTTTTGTGCAGTATAATTGCAAGGGCCAGGGCATGTGTGGAAATTGATTAATTCCCTGAGCGAATAATGCATTACCCTGGATACTTCTTTACTGTTTATCAGGCCATGAAGCCAAATGCTTTGTTTGCTCTCTTCAACTTTCCCCAGCTACCCCTAACAGGGCCTTTTCAAGAGATCTCTGCTTTGAAAGGCTTCTAGTCATTTCGGTAGTATTTGTTGTGATACATCTTTGGTATCAAAGGTAACAGCGAGGGCAGAAATCAGAGACAAACACGTAAGCCTTTATACCTGAATATGTCACTCTTTAAGTCACGTTTTACTTTGCATTTTGCAAGAAACATGTTAAAGGCACTGTCCATAAATACTGAAAATTGTTTTTGTTTTCTCTTATTCCTGTTTCCTCAGTGTTTTTGCTGAAAAGTTTAAACCTGACACCCCAAGATTTTTCTTATGTTTTTGTTGTTGTTGTTGTTGTTGTTTCTCAAAAAAAAAAAAAAACTTTTTGTCCACAGACATATTTAAAAACTATGACTGATGAGAATTATGGCCTTTTGCATTTCAACCTTATTTTATTCAGATATATAGTTGTTGTTCATTTTAAATTTAAATGTATCAATTTGCACTTTGATACCAAAATTGAAAGCCCCCAAAAAACGTCTTTGCATTGACCTGTACCTGAATGTATATCCAGGTGTGTACACACAGATATAGCTAAAACAGGTTACAGCAGCTCAGTCTCTGACATCATTATGAATTATGATGACCAACACTAGTAGATAAGGAATATTATGCAGACAGTTAATGTGTATTGATCTGCAAGTAAGATTTTTTATTTTTATTTTTATTTTTTATTTTTTTTATTTAATTTAATTTAATTAAATTTTATTTTATTTTATTAACAAAACTTGTCATACACTGATAACTACTATTTATAATTCCTGATAATTCAGGTGTGCAAACAACTGAAAGTAACAAAATATACCATATAATATAGAAATGATTGAAAACATAATGTGTGTAAATGTGTGCTGTTGACAAATGCAGTCATACAATATGTTCACATGTTCGCATATCGCGTCTTTTGCGCGCCCAAGTTCGTTATTTCAAATGTAGGCGCGCGGTATGCGCGCTCATAATGGGAGCGACGCGGTTGCGGTGCGACACGCTCGTTTTTTCCAAGCGCGTCCGCGCCGCATCGAGATAAAAACATCTCAACTTTTCAGAATGCCGCAAGCGCACCGTAGGTCACGTGACAAGAACCAACCAGAGCGCAGCTGATGGTTGCTTAGCAACGACAGACGCCTCCGGAGCGCAACCGCCCTAGCGCTTTGGAGAACGCGACGCGCCTAGCGTTTTCTACGCGTTTTTAGGCGCGATATGTGAACGGCGCCTAAAACAGATTGGGGCAAAATGTGTTAACATTTTAAGATCGCTATGCAAACATACTAGTTTTACATCATTTGAACAGGTAAGTTGCATCAGCAATAATTTAAGTTATTTTAACGTTATGCTTAGTTTTTACCTAAAGCATTCCCCGTTCAGACGGTAATACACATATGGACATGTCCACATTCAAGCATTTTATATAGTGGGCTTAGCTCACCCTTTTACAGCACATTTAGTTCACAAACAACAACTAAATAATAATAAATCCTAAAATTCAGAATTAGTAATTTGCGTGTGCACTCAAGATCCAAGGATCTCCCGTTCTTGACTCATTTTGAGTCAGACTTGTGAATTCAGTGAATTGTTAAATGGAGACTCATTTGACTTAGTGAGTTGTTGACTCAAAAACAGATGCAATCAAATCGGTCCCATTCACGGATAAATCATTCAGTGCGATTTGCGAACCGATAAAACAGAAAATAATCAGCTCGTTCACGAATTAGAAACCGTTATCTCTTCTTGGAGCGGGTGGCGATTTCTTCAGTTCAAAATAACAAGGAGCAACATGTTTTTATGAAATGTAGTTGAGTTAAAAGTACGATATTATGCTTTGGAATGTAATAAAAAATGTTCCAAAATAAAAATACTTAACGAGTACAGAAACTTGTAACCGGCGACAGGGTGTTGGGCACCCAAGGCTCATTGATGCACGAGGGCAACAAAGGCGATCCTGTCTGGTCAGAGCCAACAGAACTGTGGCGCAAGTCAAACTAAATTTTAATGATGGTTATGGGAGTGCATCGCACTCTGCTGCATATGGTATGATGCATAGCTGCAGACCAATCAGAGTGCCTATAATGACCCCTGCCCACTGTTCAAAGCACCTACAATGGTATCATTACTGGACCTTGGAGCAGTGATTGAAGGTTGCCTGGTCCGATGAGTCCCGGTTTCTTTTACATCATGTAGAAGGTCGTGTACGTGTGCTCCGTTTACCTGGGGAAGTGATGGCATGGGATGCTCTGGGCAATGTTCTGCTGGGAAACCCTTAGATCTGGCCATTCATGTGGACGTAAATTTGACACATGCCACATACCTAGTAAACATTGTTGCAGACCAGGTGCACCCCTTCATGACAATAGTGTTTCCTGATGGAAGTGGCCTCTTTCAGCTGGATAATGCACCCTGCCACACTGCACACATTTTTCAGGAATGGCTTGATGAACATGACGAAATGTTCAAGGTGTTGCCCTTGCCTCCAAAAAAGCATCGTAAGCCTAAGTAGATCATAGAACCATTGCCACCAATGGATAATTCCTCTGATAAACTTAGCTCAAGAGAATAACAGCCCAGATCTCAATCCAATTGAGCTTCCGTCGGATGTGCTGGACCAACAAGTTCGATTCACGGCAGCTCCACTTACAACCTTGAAGGATCTGCTGCTAATGTCTTGGTGCCAGATACCACAGGACACCTTCAGGGGTCTTGAAGAGTCCATGCCTCGGCGGGTCGGTGCTTTTTTAGCAGCATGCAAAAAGAGGACCAACAGCATATTAGGCAGGTGTTCATAATGTTTCAGCACATAATATTTTACTGGGTTTGATACCTTTGCTGCAACAATTACAATTTTGTTTTTTAATAAGATTTTGATTATTGGTTACTTGTTATCCTCCCACCAGTTGTCTTTAAGGTGATAACAGATGTCAGTTAAACCTACTATGCCATATTCAAAAGGAAAAAACAAAACAAAAACAAAAGAATGACAAATCTGAAAGCAGTAGCACTGTCTACAACTCAATCTCTGTATTGTCTAATCTGAGAAACAGTGCTTTTGGGTGCTCTGAATGTAGCCACAATACACATTCCCATCTCTTGTCTAATCTCCCTCTGAACAGATGCCTCAACTTGAAGTGGCAGAGTTGATGAGGGACACAAGTCAAGATCAAAACAAGTTGGCTGAACAGGAAAAAAATGTGTTATAATTTTCACAAGAGAAAAATGCAACCATCAGAGACAAACATCTGAGGTCCTCATCATGAGCCATTTGTCAAAAGTCTGATAACTGACTGTGGGAGTGGCACAACTTGTTTCACCTCATGACTCAGGAACTGGTGCTCTAGAATCTTTAATCACTACATTTCTAACAAAGAAAATGCTGTGCTTACTTTGCAAGTGTAATTTCACCTTGCTTGTGAGAATGTAAATACATATATCAATAAAGTGTGTGTGTGTTTTTGTTTTACAGGGTATTCCAGAAAGCAAGGTTAACTTACCATCACGTATACCCTGCAGATTGATGGTTGATTAACTCAAACAAATCAAAACAATGTAATATAACAGCTTAAACAGTGTTCCCTTATAGTAATCAAATTGACCCCTGCACTGTAAAATGTAATTAGTTGACCTTACTTAAAAAAAAAGTATGCAAACTCGTTGCCTCAAAAAAAAAATAAGCAAATTAATCTTAAGATTAGTGAGTTAGAAAAGCTTGTTTGTTTTAAGTGTAGCACGTTTTTTATGTTCATGTAACTTAATTGCCATGCTTAGTGGTAACTTAATTTTTTCATTTTGTGTGGATTGCTTGATATAAATTTAACCCCACTTAGAATTACTAAATACCTACAACTTAACAATTTTACTTCTGCTCACTCATTTTTCAAGTTCACTTAAATTAAAGAAACCAATTTCCTTGAATGGGTCCTTGTTGCAGCTGCCCAGGTTTGGGTCCAACCTGTGGCCTTTTCTCTCCCCCATTTCTTATCTACACTGTAAAAATTAATACGCTATATCTACTCAATAAATTTGTGGCAACAGATTACAAGCAATATTATTAATTAAATGTAACAAATTAGAATTGAGTAATAATTAATCAAATTAATTCCTTAAAAGTTAACCATTTAAAATGAAAAAAAATAAATTTTAAACAAAAATATTTGACAGACAGGCAGACGTCAAAGATGAATTAAGAACTCTTTATTTTTTATTGGCAACACTGAAGACACCTGATATTAACAAGCAGAATCACTGAAGGAGAAAACCGTAATTTTAAGCCACCATTATGGTGATCAGTGTTTGTTTTAGTTGGTCTCTTGCCCATTAAATCATTAACTTTAGATTTTGTTTGGCTGCTGTACTTGAGTTATAACAGCCAGATGAACAAATAGAAAAGGTGATCTGATGGTGATGGTTGTGTTTTAACATAATCATTATTTCACAATCATTTGACCTGATTCACTGAACTCATATAGAGCCCAATTTCTGAAAAAAATTAAAAAAAAATTTAGACACACACATCAAGAATCAGCCTGTGAATCTCAACAATGGTGACAATTATAAAGCATGTTGCAGTGCATTCTGGGTTCCACCAATCAAAACTCATTCATGGCTCACATCATGTATTGCTGCATGAATAAATAATGAGCTTATGTTCAGAGGTGATCTGTTTGTCACCATTGCTGAGATTCATACGCTAATTCTTGATGTCTGTGTGTGCCTACATAAAAAAAATAATTTTGAAGTTTTTTTTTTTTTTTTATTGATTTGATCATTTGGATTTCATTGAAATGGCTGATAATATTATGCTATACAAGGACAGTGCTGCTATAATTAATAAAGTAAACCTAACTCAGAAATTGGGGTCTATATGAGTTCAGTGAATCAGGTCAAATGATTGTGAAATAACAATTATGTTAAAACACAACCGACACCATCAGATCACCTTTTCTATTTATTCATCTGGCTGTTATAACTCAGGTACAAATCAAAGTACAAGTAACTTACTAAAAGCGAGTGTTAATAGCAGGTTGAAAAAAAAAATGATTAAGGTCAATTTACTATTTTTAATTAAATACCATGTTTGCATTTACAGTGTGTACACTGTTGGTCCTTTACCAACCCTTACACCATACTCCCAAACATGTCTCATGTCTCTATAACTTTACCCGTATCCCACCTCAATAGCAGCAAAAGTGTTTTGCAATCACTTCTGACATTCGTCTCCGTTCCCTCCTCAGGGAAAGAGGGGTTACCATACATAACCGAGACGTTTTTTTAACGTATAGTTAATGACACCTAATACAAAGTGGGACCAGTCATTCTTATATTTTTAAATATTCTATTGAACATCCAGATCACTCATACCAAATGCCTTTTTGTATTTGTACATTTGTAAATGTAAGAAAAAAAGTGCATGGGTAATATACTCTCAGAAAAAAGGTACAAAATCGGTCACTGGGACGGTACATGTTCTAATATATACCATTTAGGTACTAATATGCATACTTTAGGTACAAAGATGTACCATTTGAAATGGTACCGGCCCAGTGACAGCTTTTGTAACTTTTTTTCTGAGAGTGTATGAACTGAAGTTTAGGGACATTTGTATATTTTCAGGAAGTGCATGATTATATGAATTGAAAGTTTAATGACATTTGTAAGCATTTCAATTTACATTAAATAATGATCTGTTAATAAATCAATATGTACATGTTGCACATGTTGAACATGTATCAAACATTAACAAGTGCGTTATCTCATATTTCTAGCTATGTGAATATATACTAACTAATGATCTGTTAAGCATTATATAATGTTTGTTAATGATTTATTAATGAAAGTTATTATAAAGTTACCTTTAAATCTAGTGCTTTGCACATGTTACTGTAATGGGTAGATTTAAGGGTAGGGGTTGGGATAGGCGGTAGAAAATATCATTAATCTGTTATAAAATCAATGGAAGTATATTCAGTGTCCTCACTAATATAGTTAAAGTGTGTGTGAGTATATATATGTTTATAAAACGGTTAGTTCCAATCCTTGATTCTGATTGGTCAATAGCTGTGCTTTATTCCCGATAAAACACGGCTATGACCGCTTCGCCCAAAGGTTCTATTTGTCACTGCACCCTTAGCAACACCCTTAGCAACCACACGTATCAACATAAACATAGAAAAAAATGTAAGAATTAAAAAGGCTAAAATGTTTAAAGTAAATTTCGATTTACTAGGTGGCATGACGATGGATGAGTGGTCTGAGGAACAATTTGGAGAGACTTCTGCAAATATGAACCGTCATGCTGAAGTGCTGAAATGTAACATTGATACATTCGAGAAGACTCGTAATGAAAAAAATACCGTGCAGCAAACCCAATGGGCAGTGAAATGCTTCGGTGACTGGTGTAGTGAAAAGGGTTGCAGCATTGATTTTAAACAAATCACCAAGACGGAACTCAACGCACTTCTCCGTGACTTCTACGGAACTGTCAGAAGCTCCAAAGGCGAAAAATATGGGATCAGTAGCTATGTAGCGTTACGTGCGGGTCTGAACAGATTCCTGAATGATCCACCTTTGAGTTTGTCCTGGTGTCTGATTAGAAACAGCTAATTCACCTCATCCAATAATGTTTTCGTTGGAGTCGTAAAGACAATGAGAAGAGAGGGTCGTGATAAAACGGAGCACCACACACCGATTTCTACTAAAGATTTCAGCACCATAAAACTGTCCGATGCGGTTAATCTCAACACACCTGAAGGACTGGTTTGACGTGCAGTTACACTTCGGACGTAGAGGAAAAGAGGGGAACCGAGAACTCATTCCAGACTCATTCCGCATTTTAACAAATGAAAATGGTCTAAAGTATGTCACAGTGAGCTTCAATGAAGACACAAAAAACCATAAGGACCCACATGACAGAAATAAGGAGAGCAGGCGTGGTTTCATGTTCCAACAAACTGGGAACCCGCTTTGTCCCGTTGCCTCTCTAGAGAAGTACTTTTTTCTTCTGCCATCTAACCCCCCTGCTTTTTACCTTCACCCCAAAAAGCAAAACCTCTCTAAATGGGTTTGGTACGCAGATCACGCAGCGGCACATCAATCATATTAGCTATTTATAATTTGTATTAAATCTTGTTTCGTTTTTGACTGTTGCAGGTACACAAGAGAGCCTATGGGTGTGAACTACCTCGCAACAATGTTGCCGAGAATTTGTAAAGCAGCAGGCACCTCCAAGGTTTACACAAATCACTGCCTTCGCAGCACCATGGTGCAGAGATTGTCCGATGCTGGTCTCGAATCGAGGGAAATTATGTCTGTGAGTGGACATAAGTGTGAAAGTTCACTACAGAGCTACTGGAGGCCAAACTTAAAACAAAGAAAGCACTGGAGCGACATTCTTGCTGCAACAGAAAACACTGCTGACAGTGCTGAGTCCCAACTAAAGAGAACCGCGTTAAATATCACCACAGTGGAGCCGTGGAGCTCTTTATTTGAGCTTTCATGCATATTACACATTGGAACGTTGTTGTTCATGGTCAGGGACTATTTTTTTCTAGCGGAAGGAATGCTTTTATTGATTTAACTTCATGAAAGTTGCACTAATAATTTTTTTTTTTACTTTAATATTGTGTGGTAACCGTCTTATAAAAGCAATAAGGTACTCGAGGCAAGTGCTGTATCGTGAATAAGTAACGGCTGAAGCACTGTAAAAAAATTCTAACCTCTCCAAGTCAAAATTTTCTAGTGACTGGTCACATCTAAATTTTTTAATTGGCCCAAGTGCAATTCTTGTTGCAATAGTCTGTTAACATTGGCTCAATGAGAAATAATACGTCAGACTAATTGAAAATTTTAGATGAGACCAGTCACTAGAAATTTTTGACTTGGGGATGTAATTTTTTTTACAGTGAGGGGTTGCAGGCACTCCGCGAAAACAACGCCCTTCAGCCGTTACTTATTCACGATACAGCACAGCCTCTCGTACCTTATTGCTTACATATATAATATATACAGCTATAATTGAAATTATTCAACCCCTATTGAAAATAAGATTTATTGGCAAAATGTACAGACTTGGTTTTCCACAATATAACATATTGTGCAGCTTAATACATACAAAATCATGAGGCTTTTTTCATTATACAAATAGTTCTTTTTACGTGAGCACGCACATCTTTGTGCAGGAATGCCACTCTCCCTCCAGGTTGTCTCAGATGGAAGTCGACACTTAATTAACCTCTGGAACCACCTCTTGCTCACAACAGTTTTACTGACGACTTCTCTTAATAGTTTTATGACCTTTCCGTCAATAAGACTGAGATGGACTGAATCGACGTATGATTTAATTAAAGAAGTGCACGTTTAAGAAATATAACCACGGTGGAAAACCAAGGTGTGTGTGAGCACAGAAGTGTGACCTTGTGATGAAATATGAAACATGAAAGAGTTGAAGGCAAAAGTAACTAAATCAGATGGAAGTTGCTCTCTAATTGGTGTTAAAGATGAATTTGAGCGCTGTGTTGGTTCTAAAAATCTTCACTTTCAAGACCATTGCCATTTGTGGCTTTATCCTCTTCAAGAATTTTCTTTTAAATCTTGGCTTTATGTTTACACTGTCTATTGCTATAATTTTTCATAAGTGTTGTTCATTCCTTACAAGGTCAATATATCTGAGGTAGTTGATGTTTTATATTGTTAAAGAGTTTGAGCCCTTGCACTTGCCCTTAAGATATTTTATGCATTTTATACTTTCCTCATAATCTGAATAGTAAATGTCAGTATAAAACATGAATCACCAGTGAAGTGTTCATTGAAGAATCACTTCAATTCATCCATTTTTGTCATGGTCTGACCATCGTTTCTTTCTCTCTTTTTATTAAAATACTCTAAACTTTTCATACATTATTCTTTGATAACTAATAATCAACATCTTTAAAAAGTAGTGAATAGTGATAAAACACTGTTACCCTTCACTAAAACACCAAACCGTACATACTGGTCGAATTTCTTCTCCTTCCCCCGTGGTGTACTGTCGTTCGCTCCAGGGACGCGGCCTTCTTAATGTGGAAGAGGAATACGTTTCTGCACTGTTGGATTTCATTTTCCTCAGATCAAATATTTAAGATCAAGAGTGAGAGAGTGTGCAGCTTAAGTATATTGAACTCCTGGAATAGAGACTGCGCTGCTCAGACAATGGCGGATCAGGAGCGCAGTCACCCATGATGGCCTCGGCGACTGCCAGGGACCCCTGCCATTCTCAAACCGCAGTCCTGAGGAGAATGAAATAACTTTATAATAGTAGGGGTGTTCCTGGGTTTATACACTGATATAATAATCCGTTTTTCACACAATGGAGATAATGATCGTTATTATTGCTGGCGAGTGGGGGGTGGGCGAGGAAATAGTTTGGAATGGAGACTTTCCTCTCTAATCCTCCTGCTATGAAAGGTTAAAGACGGATTTGAATATTATGATCCATCCTCCTCCGTTACACAGAAATAATTGTGGTTTGAGAAGTCTGTACTTCCAGTCTAATGGTACAATTCTGATTTTGCAATTCTGATTTTGCACGGGGATGTCATGCACCTGTTTTTGGCAGTGCTTGCACACTAGGCCCAGCTATAATATAATATAATATAATATAATATAATATAATATAATATAATATAATATAATATAATATAATATAATATAATATAATATAATATAGCAACATGAGGGTTGCTAGATCTGTGGAAGGTTTTTGAAGGTTTTTTTTTGAAGGTTTTTGAAGGCTTCAGGTGGAAATGAAGAATGAATCATTATAGCACTAATTATGAACCTGTTATCTTCTATCTTTTTACTTCACTCCAAATCTACTTGAATTTTGAAAGGACATTATGCTTCTGCTTTGGTAGCAAATAGTCGTTTGGAGATACAGTCTTGACCTTGGAACCCAAACAAAATCACAATCATTTGATTTTGCATGTTGAATGGAACAGGTGGAGACCGCTATAACCTAATCTTCAGTTTGGGACAAAATATGGCCATTGTTTTTATTAGCAGAAGCTTTTGAGAAGATGAATAATGGATTACTAACATGAACTGGACTTAACTTAAATGGATGCTCAGTGGTGTTAAGCCCTGTTCACAGACACACAGCTGGTATAGGATTGCATTTGACCTGATTATTGTCCTTTGTACTTTACCCACAAAGATGAAACTATTGATATCAGTCCGAACTGGTGCAACATGGGACCAGGTGTCCTTTCCTCTCCTTCATCCTATAGGAACAGTACCTAGTCCCTGGCAGACAGAGGTGCATTAATGGCTTTATAAGGTTGCTTAATACCCTAATCCTGTCGAATAGAGTTTGGATGGATTTGTAGGAGATGTCAGGCCAATCCGCTGGTTCATAAACACTCTTGTAATAGTGGCTCTGTTGGTGTAAGGAGAGCAGGGGAGATGGTACAATAAAATGGGCCTACCTGTGACAGTTCAAGTGAGCCATTCTGCGGCAGAGAGGGGTTTAAGTGGACTTAAGTGAGATTAAATCCTTGTATGATTCACACTTTGTGAACGCTGTGGCAAATTGGAAGCAAAGCTCAGTGACCCATTTCCACTTACCTGTCCTACTGTACGTGAAACACTCCCTTTCAGATAACAGCATGAAGCAGACTCGTAGAGATGAGATTTCCATGACGTCTTGGCCACGGCTCATTATCCCGATTGTAAGCATTTTAAAAGCAATTTAATTGGTCAGTATATTTTGTGTCTTTTGATGTCAGTAAATTGATCCTAGCTTCATCTTGAATAGAGACATTATTTTACTGTTGCAACTAATATCCAAGCTACCAATAAACGGTGAAAGATTACATTTTTAACAATGAACTGAGATTATAACTTGATTAACCCTCTGGTGGTCTTTGGTCATCTTAGGCTGAAAAACGTTGTTTTGAATGGACATTTTTCACTTCATTGGAATGGAATAGGAATGTTGGTGACTTTTGTGGCACTTGCAATATGAAATGTGGACATGAATAGAAAAGGCTCAATGGTCTATAAAATAGTTACACTTGTGATCTTTGTCAAAAATGATCGCCATAAGTCTACAAATCAGCCATGATGAAGTAATGTTTGATACATTTACCTCAGAAAAGCCATGCAGTGACCATAAACTCATAGTTAGCAAGAAAAATAAACTCTAAAAAGTAGCATTTTCCAAAATATATACACTTTAGTACAAATTCATTATATTTCTAACATGTTTTTCAATATTTAATGTATGTTTGAATACATCCGTCATGAAAACAGATTTTTATAACAGACACCATTTAAATGTCTATACTATTTAAAAAAAACTATTTGCGGTGGAAACATAGGTTACATGGTACACTTTAGACACTCTACAAGTAACTTTGCAACTACATGTCAACTAACTCTCATTAGAGTATTAGTAAACTGCAAGGTTAGGTTAGGTGTTACGGTTCGGGTTAGCAGGATATGTTGACGTACTTGCAGTTACTTACAGTCAGCAGAATGTCTGTCGGTGGACCATCAAAATAAAGTATTGGCAGATATTAAGCATACAGTCTACCAATACTATAGACATAGTTGCGAAGGTGAATGGTGGGCCATCTTAAGTGGACCATCAAAATAAAGTGTTCCTGAAACATAATTGTGTCATTAACAAGTTATTACACTATAGATTAGTTTAATCAAAAGAAACTCAAAATATTATGTTATCATGAACCACATGAATTATCTAAGCTGTTTTGACAATATATATATATTTTTGTGATAAATCATGAAAATAGTTTTTTGTACAGTGTATTATAATCTTAAATCAGTATAATCAATTATTTTAACCTTCGCTTCCATGTTATATTTGACAGGGTTCCCTGTATAACATTATAGCTTATAGCTTTATTTTTTCCTTGAGAAAATTTGTACTGTAACTGATATCCTAATGAATTGATAATCGAAAGCTTGTGATTCGAGATATTTAATTTGATTTTATTCTAGTTTAATTTGTGTCAATACCCATGTCCTGTATATATATGTATATACTTGTGGGGCAACCAAAATCAAAATATCTTTTGTGTTCCTCAAAAGAAAACAAGTCATACAGGTTTGGAACGACATGAGGGTGAGTAAATGATGACAGAATTCATATATCTGGGTGGACGATCCCCTTAAATCTCATACTTCTTGGGTAACTTTACATCATTTTTCTTCAAAAACATGACTAATTCTTATTGTTGTTTGCAGTGGTTTATTGAGAGAATAGTATGAGTATGGCGTTTGTTTAAAAAGGCTGCAGTGTTCAGGTCTGGGATGGTCATAACTTGTGCCTCTCAGAGGTATCGCCTTCACACAGGCAAGAGCTCCAGGGAGGTTGGCAGGATGGAGATGAAGGAGAGGTGCGTCTTTGCGGCTCTCCTCTCGTCACCTTGAGATTACTTTTTCGTTACACATGAGACCCATAGTGAAACAGCCTCCTGAAGCATTAAATAAAGTTTAGCTGTGTGGCAGAGCTCGCTGCACCTGAACAGTCAGCCAGCTAATGATTCCTGAGAGGCAGCAAGAGTGTTCAGCTGGTCACAGTGAGAACTTAGATTATGCGCATATGCGTCTAATGCAAATAAAAAAACACGCACTATACATATACGAACATATACACGCGTGTTGATTCATATATTAGCATACCAATGTCAGTGTCCACACGTAGCAAATGCACACCTTCTCAGGTGTGTAGTATCATCTCTGATATCTGGGGGAGATGAAGTGTGTCAATTAAGAAAAAGATTAATAAAGATTATAAGTACAGTAAGCAATGCAGTCAGCTGAAGTGGCTTCTTAATGGTAGGATGTTAAGATATGTAATATTCTGTGACAGCTCCACGCTCCACTGATCGATATGAAATGTGTAATTTCAAATGCGATTAAGAGGGTTGACCGTTTTCTTGTCTGAAACTTATGTCTGATTTCCCAAATCTCCCCCTTACACACGGCTGCCCATTCAAGACAAGATTATAACACTTATGCATATTAATAACAGATTTACTGACAGAGTTTTGACTCCAAATGCAGCCATGAAGTCCCAGATAAAGATTACAATTGCTGCAAGACTGTCAATTACTTCACTGATTCTGGTATATTTTACTATACAGTTTATTTATTTTAAATAAATAGTACAGTCAAATCGATCACTTGGATTATTGTGTTTGTAATATTAACTGTGTGTATAACAATATGCATTGCTATATATACATTTACAATTTCACTTTTTGATATAGTTTTCAGGTAATAATAATAATAATAAAAAGCAATTATACATTTCAAACAAATGTAAAATCAAATAAATCACTTGGCTTCTGTCACTGAATACAGAACGGTGAGTACAATGATAAAACAGTTTATTAACCAACAGGGTGAAATGACATGCATGGCAAATATAGTAAATCACAACAACCAGAGTGGATGAGGAATGAAACAGTCCAAACAGGTATGTTGCACCACACACACATTGATGATTGCTGAAGATGATGATGATAATAATGTCTCTTATTTTTTAGGAGCTGAACAGACGATAATAGAGGAGACGGGAATCCAGGGAAGCAGGAACACAGATCAATAGAGCACAGGATAGGAAGACGAAACAAGTAGGTGACCCCTGTGTGTGTGGTGCTTTAATGGAGAGTTGATGAGCATTATAGCAGACAGGTGTCGTGATTAAGAAAAGTGTGCAGGTGATGACCAGGGAGAATTATGGGAAATGTAGTGAGGCATGGTGACTGGTTAATAGTGATCCTGATAGCTTCAGTGTAGTTTATCAAGTAAAAAGTTATATATTATATAATATAATTAACAATTAGACAAGTTTTTTTTTCCCCTCCAGATCTATTAGTTTGTTAATAAAGGCAATGTCAGTTCAGGTTTCAAAATGTCATGTGATGTGTCTACTCAAAAGCGTAATCATAATGGTGAATTAATAGTTTTTTAATAATTAATAAAAGTTTTTCAATAATTATGTACATTTGAAAAAAAAAAATATATATTAAAAACATTTATTTTAAAATAATATTTAGGAGGCATGTACACATGAAAATGTGTTAATACTTTTTGCTTGAGGGTACATTTTTGGGGTTATTAAAAAGACTATTTGAAAACTATTAGAAAAGTATTTCTAATGAAATAACTTGTGTTTGATACTGGATTTTTCCTATATCATGGATGCTCTTATGTAAACAGAGATCATTCAGTCATCGTATATCCACATATTACATCAGTTTCCTGATAGACAAACCATGTCTCAGATGCGCTGCTGCTGTTCTGAACCCATGGATGCCACGAATGAGCTAAACTGCAGCAAAAGCGCACATTCGTTGTTTGGATTGTAGGCAAAGAGAAAGTTTAGTCAGACACTTCGGTTTCCATGATCGTACACAAGAATTAGTACTAGAGTCCAATATGTTCACCATCTCTCCTCGAGCAGTGACTTGAGTCCTCTAGTATATCCATCTCCTTTTGTCTGCTTTTGTCCCTCTTTGCGAGAGTAGTGTGAGGGACGGTGAAGAGCGGAAGAGAAGGAAAGAAACAAACTCAGCTCACAAAATGTGTCAAGGCCCATAAATCTCGGCACTCTTCAAATCACAATTTAACAGACACGATGAGATTTTGAATCTCTTTTCTCTTGTAAGGAACAAGGCCTGCAGCAGGGTTTTTTTCTCCTCTCAACAGATCTACCACTGTATGGTATGTGTGAGTGCGAGATGTATAGAGCAAGAAAGCCAGAAAGAAATGAAAGAGTTAGTTAAGGGGGGCAGTTAGTGCCAGCTTTCGGTGGCCTTTTTATAACATGATTTACAATTTCTCAATGTAATGTATTAAAACGTTGACAGAGCAAAAGGGATTCACAAGATGCTGCATTAGAAACTCAATTTCTATGATGAATTGCCTGGGGCTACTGAATCGCAAAATGTTCTCCCCCTCCACCTTTTTCCACTCCCCCTTCCATTGCACTGAAGTTTTTGTCCAAATCTTCTTAAACCTCTCTCTTAATCTGATCAGTTGAATGTAAGGGGGTGAAAGGATTTCTGGACTAAAAAAGCATTTTTTATTTTTTTTGCCATCTTGTGTTCAGTATTTCCAAATGCTGGGTCAGTAATATTCAAAAATTGCTTAGTCCTGTGCTGCCAGTTGGCTCACTCCAATCCTTTCTCCTCCACGCTTGTATTAAGGGTTTAAGGCTTCTTTTAAATGCACATTGTGACAAGAATGGGTGCAATATTAAACTGTTTAAATGTGTTTGCATTAGCACTGCTTAAATGTGTTAGTTCAGTGCATTCTTAAGTTTTTTCCCCCCACCCTAATTATACCCTAATGCTATGAAATTTCTTTTCAAAATGGAGAATGTTTTGGAAATATTTGTTCGTGGAATAACTAAGGGGGACAAAGAGTAGGTGTCACAGTTTCCCTTGAAGCAGGACAAAAAATAATGACCTCAAATTGATTATTGGTGTGTAGAGGGATTTAGGTAAAATTTCCTTAGAAGTGCAGACAGCAGGAATGGCTGTTTCAGCCCTGCGTCAAAGTATCGCAGTGGGAATGTGGGAGCTTGGACAGAACGGATCATTTCAGTCTAAAAAGCTTGCTTGGCCAGCATCAGCTACTTTAGCTTATTTGTATATGAATTAGACAAATGTGTTCCATAGATTGCATAGATGGATGTTTCAAGGGTTTGTTTGCATATGATGGGAAACCGGATGTTCCGGGCTCTTTTGAAGTAAGGATAAAACACCTTCCCCTTCCCATTTATTGATTATTGTAAGTCACGGCCCGTTTGATAATCTTCAGTAATCTGCAATGTGAAGTTGAACACATTTAAGGACATTAACAATTGACCACCTACATTTACATGTATAAGTATATATTGTGTTAATTAAAAAACTTGAGTGCATGAAGACCTCTATCTGTAACTACACTATTAAAAATGTATAGGCCCAACAATATAGTGTTTGGTGCCTAAATGTTTTCTGAATTTTAAAGACTAGCACAATTCACCCCACAAAACACATTTTGCTTGGCATGTATATTCTTGTATATTCTTCAACTTGTACAGTATGTAGTTTTAGTCATATCAGTTAGTTCTATTAATGAAATTAGTGAACTTACTGCAAAATATTGAAGAATTAGGTTGGATGTATGGCTTTTGATCCATATTTGGGTTTCAACACACCAGTTAAGAACCACCCTAACTGAAAATAAATAAGGTTTAATGCTGGTTTAGTACTAGTCTAGCTGGGTAGGGGACTAGTGTGGTCTTTCTGGTGAGATTAAAGGTCACTTAAAATGAAAATTCTGTATTTTTCTTGTTGTTCCAAACTTTTATGCGTTTCTTTCTTCTGTGAAACACAAAGAAGATATTTTGAATAATGTCTTATTTTAGTCTATATAATGAAAGTCAATAGGGTCCAATGTTGTATGGACCATGACATTCTTCATAATATATACTCGTGTGTTCTGCAGAAGAAAGAAATGCATGAAGGTCTGGAAAAAGTGGATAAGTAAATAACTATCCCTTTACATCTGGTTAAGCTATTGAGGAAGCCTGGTGGAAATACTAGTACACCAAAATCCCTTTCAGCAGGGCCTTCATTCAGAGAAGCCAAACATAAAATGCCCTCCATTCAGATCACAGGAGAAAAAAAAGAAGACATATAAATGGAGAATCCAACCCTGCAGATAAAAACAATAAATAAGAGCACAATGAGAGTTTCCCAACATTCATGGAGAGTTTGCTTCAGTGTTCCTAGATCTTGGCCTCTTTTCGGCATGGATGATGATGCCATACTGTGTGATTGTTCCTCTTCGTCCATTGTTCTGTGTGATTTACAACATGCACACAATACCATGATATTACTTGCGGTTTACACTGGCTGAATGTGGTGTGAACATGACGTGAATGCGCTTAAAGAAGATCAGCTCACCCTTTTGTTTGCGGCCTTGATGGGAATAGTAGAGCCTTGAAGCTGTCAGCCCAATAAAGAAGCCATTCCAGCCCTGCCTCGACACTGGGTGGGGATTCAAAGGAGGAGAGGGGGGGACCAGATTTAGTTCACTGCTGTTTCCTTCCCACAAAAAGCCCCTGCATTAAAGAAAATCCAAATATTTGAGTATTACCAGAGGATGATAATGTAAAATCAACTTAAAATTGCCACAATACGATGTGTGACAGTTTTGCCATAATGCGCCTCGTGGGATTAGTCATTCATTAAACAGGTTTGCCATGCAAAGCTACTGTCAGATATTTGTCTGGAATTAGAGGGGAATGAAAAAAAAAAACAACCAAAAAGATCCTCAGAACAATTAACGCCACCCGCCTCATTATAAAGACCAACTTAATCTTTAAGCACGAGTTTCCTGGTTTGGATTTCAAGCCGAGATTTCCAGCTCTCTTTGTCAGAACAAAACAAAAGAATGGCTAAAACAAAAGCTTGTGTAAACAAATGTTCCGATTTGTCTAAAAAGAAATCAGTGCTGCGTATATCAGGCATGATATTGTCTCAAAAACGCATACTAGACAATAACACAATGAATATTCATTCCTGTAGCATTTTATGCCTGTATAGTGATGCTGTTGAGATGTCTACAATTCAGCGGCTGAGTGAAGTAGGAAATTATTTTTTTTTTTAGAACTATTTCAGCTATTTCCTGCAGTGTACTTTAGTCTGCTTTACTTTAACTAACATTGCTTGGTATTATAATGTGATGATAACATATCACATTAGAATGTCTGTCTGTCTGTCTGTCTGTCTGCCTGTCTGTCTGTCTGTCTGTCTGCCTGTCTGTCTGTCTGTCTGTCTGTCTGTCTGTCTGTCTGCCTGTCTGTCTGTCCGTCCATCCATAAAGACTGCCCAACAATATAAAGAATGATGTAGTATAAATGGATAAAAGCATTACAAAAGATGTATGAAAAGGATTATCAATGATGCTGTTCTCGGCACTCTAACGGCAGGTTTATCTTTGGCTCCACATCTCAAGCCAAAGATGGTTGCCTTGCATAAATGTCACTTTTGTTGAAAAGCTGTGAAAGTGTTCTTGTAAAATTTTTACCAGATGATATTTGAATTCAAGATCTCTTGAATGACCAAACAGATACTTGGTTCATGATCATAGCTCTTTCAACCTTGAATCTATTTAATATCAAATACTTGTGTTTTTGTGTGTGCGTGCGTGCGCGCGTGAGTGTGCATGCAGGTGAAAGGACGACCTGTAGAGCTCCCTCTATAGGAGCTTATTGATATTGTTTTTGAAAATATATCAAACATAAAACTGCAAAAATAATTATTATATTATAAATATAAAAATAAAATGGTAAAAAAGTATGACCGAATATTAATATATTTAATAATCATGATAATTATAATTATTATTATGCCGTTTTAAATGTTTTGTCATTTTCCTATATTTTATTTAATAAATGTTTTGTGTCTATATATAGCATATATATATATATATATATATATATATATATATATATATATATATATATATATATATATATATATATATATATATATATATATATATACAACTTGATGGTAGCCTTCCTGATTAGATCTTTATGTAAATCTTATTGGACAGAACATCTTGTGTGTGTGTCTGTGTGTGTCTGTGTGTGTGTGTGAGTGAGTGTGTGTATGTGTGTGTGTGTATGCCACTGTCAGCTCTCCCCATTCATTTTGCAGCCTGATTGAAAGGGGCACAGATGAAATTTATCTGTCACAATGGCTAATGAAAACCCCGCCACATCTGACCAAGACCTTGTTGGCCTTAGCGATAATACAGCTTTGTCCAGGCCACCTCAGTCCTATAAATGTGAGAATTCCTTGCCTTTGGAAGTGTTTTATTTGTCATTCTTTCCGGAATGATAAAGAGATTGGTCTCCAGGGAATGTTTTGTTGCTGCCATAAAGGGAAGGCCATGTCAGCGTTATTATTTTTTTCTTGTGGCAATCTACACATTTTCAGCCCACTTTAATCTGTTTGGCAGCTGGTCAGGTGGGATGTGGCCTTGCCCCTCTGTCACCTCTGCGAGGGTCCCAGTGGTAAATATGAAGCCGCGTCATGGCTTTTCCAGCCAGAGGGAGGACCAAGAGCTGCCGCCGCATACAAATACCCTTACATACGCTTTAGGCCTGAAGAGGATGAACTGACGCATTCACTCTACATAAAGGAACTTTTATTTTGTCTGCTTTGAAAAGAAAGTTGTCAGGTTGCTGACAATTATTTTTATGCCCTTTCTGATAACTTTTCAGATTTGAAGACCTCAGCTATGATTAGGCTTTCTGTTAAAGTCGATCAGTTTAAAAGTGATGTTGTTGTGCATTTAGAAGTTTTTCATATCTGACACATCTTAGCCGAAAATAAAAGGATAGATCTTCCTTTTAGCGAGTGGTATTTGTTTTTCCTCTCTCTGAGCCATTGTAAGAATATTAAGTCAGAGCATGCATGCAGTGAGTGCTGTTGGCACATAAATGACCTTAATATGAAGGGTCCCCATGGGATGCTCAGGGTCATTAACTCTAATGCCATTTTCTGCTATAAAGACCCTCCAATTACCCTTCTTTCCTCTCAGCACTACTGAATCGAACAAATAGAAAGCGAAAAAGCCAGAAAAGAACGGTTTATAAAGGCCTCTTTGTCTCAGATTCAGTTTTGACCTTGGTAAAACTGTGGATATGAGGCCAAAACCTTGTCAGGAAGAATGTGGCGCACTGATGACTTGAGTGGTTTTGAGGGGGCCGAGCGTGTGCACAGCATAAGTAGGAGTCGAACGGCATCTGTAGACTAAGCAATGGTTGTGGTGATGAAGACAAGGGGTGGACAGGTCATATAGCCATGCTCTTTGTAAATGGTGCAGCTATTGATTTTTCAGACTCCCTGAGGACAACGGACAAATGGTGGCAGCTTGGCAAAAGTTGTTTCTGTCAGGTGTCTGTGTGTTTAATAATGTGTGCGGATGCTTTAAGGACATATTCCATTGAATACTGAGAAAAAAGTACCTCAGAGTGTCGTTTGTGCCCTTAATTACATTTGAGTGAAAACAACTGTCTTGTGGATTTGTTAATGGGCCCAGTGGGAGACGATTCACTTACTGAGCTTTATTGCTGTGATCGTCAAACACCTCCAGCGGGGTGGACATGTGGTGCTTATGTGTTCCCTTTCCAAACTGGTCCACTCTGTAAAGATGTTATAATGATGATTACCAAAAGACAAACAAACAAATAAAAACTGAATACATTTTTTTTCTCAGAGCTGAAAAGGGAAACTATGTGAACAGTGTTTCGTTGTTTAAGGTTATCTTTATGTGCAAATCACTGATTGTTAAAACAAAATAAGGCAATTCTGTCATCATTTACTTACAATCATGTTATTCAAATCACGTATGACTAAGCAGAATGACAGCCTCAATAACTATTCACTTTTCATTGCTTTTTTTCTAGGGAAGTGAATACTGACATATCATCAACAACAACAACAACAACAACAAAAATGCCAAGTAAATGACAGCAACAAAAAAAAGATGAATTACTCTTTTAAATATCAAAGTGCATTTTTTTTTTTTTTTTATCTGTAAAAATGAGCATGCTTTTAATTCTTTTAAATGTTTATTTTTAATGTTATCTATTTATTTTTTGGTCAAAAATGTCAGGGGGATACAACTGTCCTTATATCATAATGAAGGAACAAATCCTTATTAAATTTAAATTAAATTCTTAAAAATAAACCATTAAATAGCTTGACATTATTATTATAAAAAAAATAAATTAAAAAAAATACAAAGGTTGTAAATGTCATGGTCAACTCCCACAAATGAATTCATTATATTTGTAAAAAATGAAATAAAAAATAAATAAATCTTTTAATAGTCAAATTATTATTTTATATAAATAATTGACCTTAAATTGAATGTAAAACACTTTTTGGAAATAAATGAAAATGTGTACTCTCACACATGTATTCAGGGTGAAAGGAAAGTGTTGTTACCCTTTGCTTAAATACATCTATCTATCTATCTATCTATCTATCTATCTATCTATCTATCTATCTATCTATCTATCTATCTATCTATCTATCTATCTATCTATCTATCTATCTATCTATCTATCTATCTATCAATCTATCATCTATCTATCTATCTATCTATCTATCTATCTATCTATCTATCTATCTATCTATCTATCTATTTATTTATTTCAGTGACCAGGACACTTGAAATGAGTATGATGAGATGCCATAGATGTCATCCTGTTGTGTAAAACTATTGGCTTAATGTTGTATTGGTCAAAGTTATTGACTGAAGGCGTCTTACAATGGGGACAAATACAATTCCGACACCACTGGGACAGTTCTGGGTCTTTGCTGCTCAATAATTTGTTGTGTGCACCGCTAATGATCTATGTTGAGGTATTCTGTTCAGAACGACCAGCAATTGAGGTGGATCTTAGAATTTCAGAGCCTCTGGGCCCATTTTCCAGCACAGCGGCTTAAAGGCAGGACGGCTCAGAGTAATACTAGAGCGTTTGTCCCTGTCAAATCTATCTTTCCACTCTTGCACACACTGTGACCATTTCACATTGACCCAGAGGTTATCTTATGGCAAGCTTACAGTGGAGCCGTCCGTTTGCTTTGCTCATGGGTCCACCATGAAGATCTAGTAACTCTGTTACAAACAGATTTGATTTTATCAGGCAAATCTTAAAAGCAGTATCTGTATTAAACAGGTTTTATCTTTTGATTATCACTATTTGTTGGACATGGAAGCATTTTGGACATAATTAATAATTTTCAGATTAATCTTAATTATAAATTGTCATATTACATGCACATTTATGTTTTGGACAGCTGCTTCCTCATTAAACTGATTTAGAGTGGCCAAAATCATTTAGGACGAGATGATGTTTTCCTTTTAAAATTAATGGCCGCATTGCTTGAATATTAGCAGAAGAAATCTGTGCTCCCTTTTCAGACCTAAAATCACAAAGTATGCTATTGTGGGCAAAGCTATTATGCTCTCAGCCTTCTAGTAGGTTAGTCGTGAATGTTTTTCATATTACCGTCTCTCCACTTGACTATTGTCTCATAAAGAGATTTTCATCTAGTACATTGACTCACAAAAATGCCCACATGCATGCAAATAAAAAGGGACTTGACAAACAAAGGCTCTCCTATGAAAACCGCAATTGTGTGCGGAAGTATAAAACATGGCTATAAAGCATTAAAAGGAAAAAAAATTTACATTTGAAATGGACTCAGCTGTTGTCTGCTAATTAGTTGTCCTTGGGAGAGAAAGAATGGAACGGTCCCTTTCAGTGTCATTCTGTGCCCTTGCTATTTAGACTTCTTCCTCCAGACTGTTCAAGGTAAACGACAAACCTCCTTTTTTGGACTATAGGATATATCTGCCCTCATCATTTCCCTCTCTTGTTGTTAACCCTATACATAACCCCAATATGACATTAAAACAGTAAAATAATTTACAAAATGATTGTGGTTGATTGTGATTGTGTTTCTTTTATAATACTTCTGCAAATTTGCTTTATTGTTAGAATCTGTCTTCAAGTAATTGTTTGGATGAACGCCTGAGATGTAGAACGCCTGAGAACGGCTGATGTTAGAGGTTTTTTTAATTTTTTTTATCCATATCAGTCTATATTTATTTATATATTTATTTCCATTTAGATTACTTTTGTCTTCATCTAACACTTACTTAAATTTAATAACTTTAAACACACTAGTTTAATAGCACTGTAATATGTTTAGATGTTAGAGATCTTTAGCACATTTAAATACTTATCATATATAATGACTGATTTTTGTTTTTAGTCTTTTATTATTATTATTTTTTTTGTTTGTAGTGTTTTAACATTCATGAACTGGTTATCAGACAATATCGACCAGGGTTTTAAAGTCTCCCTGTAGTCAATAATTTTATCCCATAAAACTTTTGGTCACCAAAATGACATTTTTAAAAGTTTTTTGGGATAAAATTATTGACAACAGGGAGACTTTAAAACCCTGGTCGATATTGTCTGATAACCAGTTCATGAATGTTGAACTGGTTATCAGAACATAAAACTTTTGGTCACCAAAATGACATATTTAAAAGTTTTTTCCTTAAAAAATCGTCATGCCTTAAAATAGCTTGAATGTAAAGGCCCGTTCACACCAAGGACGATAACTATAAAGATAACGATAATGATATAGTTCTAAAAATCGTTCTCCATATTAAAGAATAGCAGAGTTCACAGCACAACTATAACGATAAAGATATGAAGAACGATATAGTTGGGATCACTTTCGGAATGATTTTTTTCCAGCTGTTGAACGATAAAACACTGACAGCCAATCAGAATCCACTTGAATTTAAACAAAGGTCTCACGCATTTAAAATGGCAGACGACATTGCGGAGAAGTTAATCACCGAGGTCCAGAAAAATCCACCACTGTTTGACAAGTGAAGCCTTTTTTCAAGTAAAAGGAAATGGAAAACAATCGTTCATAGCCTCTGAATAAATGGTGAGAAGTATTACCTCAGGTATCCAGCGCTCGTTTCGACAACACTGTCTTGCTGCCCTTGAAGTTGCAGTGAAAAAGACCAAGTGTTATTATTTCACTATATTGACAACGTCAGCTAAGTTCACAGTTAGATTATTAGATTGATTACACTAGCTTTACTCAAAACACAGGATGCTGAGGACATCTGCTGGTTAAAGCCGTGTAAATGCAACAAGAAAAACAACAACAACAAATAAAAAAAAACAGCAAAAAACATGTTCAATGACGTTGTACACGCTTTGAAACCGCAGCGCGCACCATAGATTAAACAGACCGTTATCGTTCGTTAGTGTGGGCGCAAATATAGTTATCGTTATAGTTATCTTTATAGTTATCGTGCTTGGTGTGAACGGCCCTTAACTCTACACCCTTGCTTCATTTAGTATAAGCGGTTCTATGTATATGCAAATTAGCCCCGCCTCCACTCACTCACACCAGCTCAGAGATGCACTCGTTGACGTGATTGGTTACGTGAAGTCGTGAAGGTAGTTTGTGATGTCAGAAACACCAAAAAAACGCGTTTTTGAGACTCTTTGGTTCACAGCAGTTTTAAGGAGAAAATACTCAGTAATGGTGTTGACTTCTGAATTTGCACATGATTTGTCTTAAAGGAGAACTCCGGTCAATTTTAACATTGAGCTCATTTTTTTGTACATTTGGAGTGCTGTCAATACAGAGAACAACGACAAAAATCGGTGTTGCCTACACCGAGTTATTCTATTTTTAAAATTTGCACCCTGTTGACTTCAATAGGGCAAGTAGTAAGCCTGCTTTTTAGCCTCTTAACATCCTTTAAGTGTCATTACAAGTGCACAGAAAATGTGAGTGATTCCTTCCGAGTGAACACGGGTGGATCTGACTGCAGTAGATGTTAGAGATATTAATAAAAATGAAGTTAATTCAGCCAGCGCTCATACCTTTGTTTACATCCTGTTTTCGGTGGAACGCCATAGTAATCGATTGTCGAGTTCACGCGCGTGATCATTGGTAACTAAACCTATGCGCGTGAACTCGACAATCGATTACTATGGCCTTCCACCGAAAACAGGATGTAAACAAAGGTATGAGCGCTGGCTGAATTAACTTCGTTTTTATTAATATCTCTAACATCTACTGCAGTCAGATCCACCCGTGTTTACTCGGAAGGAATCACTCACATTTTCTGTGCACTTGTAATGACACTTAAAGGATGCTAAGAGGCTAAAAAGCAGGCTTACTACTTGCCCTATTGAAGTCAACAGGGTGCAAATTTTAAAAATAGAATAACTCGGTGTAGGCAACACCGATTTTTGTCGTTGTTCTCTGTATTGACAGCACTCCAAATGTACAAAAAAATGAGCTCAATGTTAAAATTGACCGGAGTTCTCCTTTAAAGCATACTAAAAACACCACATAGACATATAAACGAATTAAAAGCTTGATTTTCACCACAAGGGGACTTTAATATATTTTTTTCTTCACAGAGTAAAAAAAAACCATTGGTTCATTGGTTTGTTTCGTTCAATCAATCGATCGATCAATCGATCAATCAATCAATCAATCAATCAATCAATCAATCAATCAATCAATCAATCAATCAATCAATCAATCAATCAATCAATCAGTCAATCAATCTACATGTTTACAAAATGATATGTGAAGTTAGTGCTCAAACTACCATTTAGACTTTAAACTAGTTTGGGTTTTACATATGACACATTTAGTACAACACATTATTTCAATATATCATTATTTGTGATGATTACTAAATAGAGCACTATTTTCTTTAGACAACGATCCCAATTTAAAGAGGAATTACAGATATTATAGTCATATAATATAGTTATTACAAATTACTAAGAAATCATTACTCTCATACACAAAAGTGCCATATGTGAAGGATGTCACTGCATTATTATAGGAAATTGAAGTCAGTGTTTCACTTGTGTAGGGTAAACGATTGATGAAGTATCTATTCCAGATGATGTGAAGCAATTTCAACACTATTCATGTCTTGATCACTGTCAGAGGCATGACCGTTATCTCTCTGATTAATAGAGATGGATAATCCTGTTTTTAATGCTACTTAAGCTCCAAAACATCATTTAATATTTGTTAACAGAACCTTCATTAAACTGCTGTTCATAACTGAATGTGAAGAACAGGTGAATTTGGTCATTGCCAGGGCCTTGAAATCTTTGGAAATATTTTGGGTGATACTTATTTGAGTTGCAATTTAAAAGGTATCGTATACCAGAGATATTTAAATTGGGACATGTGACAGTTTAAGCATGGGGAAAATAAATGAAGCAAGGTAAGAAAGAGATATGAAAATGATTACTTGCTATAGCTACGTGCAAAACTCCAAAAACATACTTTTTCATACAATTCACTCCAGCTGAAATGAACACAAGTGGCAGTAAAACACCAACAACTTTTATTCCTATTCACACAAATGATGATTACAGGGGCAGATTATCAATTAATAAAGACTTAGTTTCTTGCACAATACTATGTTATGAAACACTTACCATAGTGCATGATTTGTAAATTAATACATTTTGATGTTTGCTTTTGTCGGTTAGGTTTAGGCTTAGGTTTAGTGTAGTACATTATATTCAAATCCGACAGAACATTTTCTTTTTAGTGTGTGATACGCACAACAACCATCATAGAAAAATATCGCCAGACTCATGTTCATCTGTTTCGGATAAAACTGAACATGCTTTTAACGGCACTTTCACTTTGAAAGTGTAGCGAAACGTGCAAGAAGCAACATACACTGTAAACAAAATATATGATCGTTAAGTTACGACAACATATGTTTTTACATTCAATTTTTAAGTCAGTTTAATTTAAGTTGAAATGACTTAAACATCCAAGTTGATTCTACTTAAAAAATGAAGGCAGCAACCCTTTCTTTCTTTCTTTCTTTCTTTCTTTCTTTCTTTCTTTCTTTCTTTCTTTCTTTCTTTCTTTCTTTCTTTCTTTCTTTCTTTCTTTCTTTCTTTCTTTCTTTCTTTCTTTCTTTCTACAGTGTATATCATTTTGCGGAAATGTTGCTACAGGAACGTTCACCCACCAACATGATTCTGGGTTAAGTATTTGTGACTGTAGTTAGTTTGCAATTCTATCTGGTAAAAAATGTATACTTAAAAAAAAAAAGTTCAGTTTGATTACATACATTTTTCAAACAGCAGAGTTGGGATTGTAAAACACTTTCAGTCAAGGTACATTGGCGAATCATGTGAATTATGCTCTTGTACAGCACACACCACATTAAGCTCCCTCAATCACAAAGTCAATTACTTGTTTAGAGCAGTAATCATAGTGGTCCATGCCTAGAAAATCAATAGGACAATCCTCAATGAAAATTTCCATGTCATTTATTAAGTTTATGAAACAGGGACCTGGATACTTAGGCTTGAGCCATTTAAGTATGAATAGTTTTGATGGGACTCTTTTGGGTGTTAATCATTTGCATGCGTTTTGTGTGAGTGGGAGGAGATGTGGCCTTGGCACTGAGAGCTTTTTGTGCTTCTGCCATTAGACCCATTGACATCTGAAGATTTCAAAGTGATGCTTCCCAATTTCTCACTCATCATGACCTGTTCTGCCATTAGCTTAAGGAGTGAGCCATTCAATTATTTTGCTTCCTCAATTTTCAGATTTTAATCGAATTTGAATGTGTTAATTAATATTTCCATCATATAAAAGGTTCAATATATGAAAGTTGAATCTCTGTGGCAGGCCAGGCACAAGAAGTCCTTTACAAATGTATGATGTGTGGGTTAAACATTACTGAAGCGACCCAAAATATTCAGTAGAAAATGATTAATATGTGACTAAATCCATTTGATGAAACAAATGTGCTGCTTTTATTCAGAATGTACTTTACATTCCACCCATTTAAGAACTTTGATTGTTGCCTAAAGATGTCATCTGCTTTTCCTAGAAGCAAGAGATGTTTATTTGGCTTAATTTATGTATCTGTTGGATGAAAAGGTCTATGCAATGGTAAACACTTTTTATCAGCCCACATATAAGAAAATGCCATTTGAAAGAAGATGAATATATAAAAAAAGAATTGATCAGCAAGTTCTGTCAGATAGAGGATGTCAGAGGGGGCCTGACTGCCACCCCTCTATTATAACCCTGCTTTTCTGTGTGTCCATGCAGAGGACCTATCTCTGTTCCTCGTACACACATATTTATGCTGGAAAACAGCAGCCTAAGCACAAATTGGAATTTAAAAAGGCTTTAAGGCTGTAGATTCCCTCCCTTCCTCTTACTCTCTTGAATTTCCATGCTATAGCAAAAGCGGGGAGGGAAAAGAAGTCACATGTTTATCTTACTTGTGCAAATACTAGCTTTATTTCTCTGTTTATTTGAAATCTTATCATCCTTTTGGACACTGCTCGACCATTTTAAATAACCTCTTATTTGGTTCACCTCACATGCTAACTGAATTTCTCCAGTTCTCCAGTATCCCACCACTCATTTCATCTGAACGAAATATCTTTCATTTCTTAATCTAGTCCCACACCTGCTTAGAAGTCAAAGTATTCAGTAGGGGTAGAAAATGCTATTTTAATTCCATGATGTAAAAATTGTGAACCTTTTCTTTATGTGCAGTTTTCATCTGGAGTGGAGCAGGAGTGTGTTAGTTCCCATGCAGGCTCTATTAAGCTTGGATTTGAATATATATATATATATATATATATATATATATATATATATATATATATATATATATATATAGCCTGCTCATTGAATTATAATTAAAATGATGCATTTTTTCAAAACGTGTTTTACATTTACATGCTGAATAGACATGCACTTAAAGTCATAATATTCTGCTCCATAAAGAGTAGCTTTTGACTTTTGTATTCAATCGGATATCTACTGAGGTATAAAAGTCAATGATGAGTGTCTATGTTAAAGAAAAGGAAAAACCTTTTTTTTTTTAGTTTAAGTAAGAGACAAGATCTTATAAATATGTTAGTTTCAAATGGTTTTGAAAAAAAGAATACCATTTCCAAGAAAGGTCTACGTTATTATAAATGTTAAAAAAATGTAGATATCATGAAATATTAATTCCTAAGTATTACAGTCAAACCACATAACATTTTACAACCTGAACTAACCTTTCTTTGTCATAAAGGTCAAAGACATATTTTAAGAGACTTATTGACCTTGACATAGTTATGAGGGTCTGCAGAGATCCTGTTCTTCATGTTTCTGCATGTTGTTTGGACCACATGCACTGCAAAAAATTATTGTTGATTTAACTTAAAAAAGTAAGTTACCTTGTTGCCTTAAAATTTTCATTGAAAAAAAAAATTGTTAATACAATGAGGGAGATGTAATAAACAGAAACTCAAAATTAGGGCTGTCAAAAGATTAATCGCGATTAATCGCATCCAAAATAAAAGTTTGTGTTTAAATAATATATGTGTGTGTACTGTGTATAATTAAATTTGTATATATAAATACACACACATGCTTGTATATATTTAAGAAAAATGTGTAATTTATATATAAAAAAATTATATTTATATATCATATAAATTATATATAAATATATACAGTATATGTATGCAAATATTTCTTAAATATATACATGCATGTGTGTGTATTTATATATACAAAATAATTATACACAGTACACACACATATATTATGTAAACACAAACTTTTATTTTGGATGCGATTAATCACGATTAATCTTTTGACAGCCCTACTCAAAATATGATGTTATCTGAACCACATTAATTATCGTTGATTTGAAGCTGATTTGACAAAAGACAAAAATTTGTGATAAATCATGAAAATAATTTTTTACAATGTGGCTTTGTTGGTCACACCACATGACTTAAAATAAGTTTTCCAGACTACTACTATTAGTACAAACTATATCTAAAATATTACAATTATATTGTTTTGTTTTAATACAGAATTTGTAGACGTAACATTTTTAATGTTTTTTTTTTTTTTAATGAAACAGATAAGACAAAAAATTGTAGCCTATAACATTGTTTATCCATAGAATTAAACTGAAAATCAGTTTAGTTCACTATTCTTCAAAATATAGCAATGTATATATTTTTGAATATCCATTTACAGAGATTGTGTTCCAGCCAATTGATTTATTAACTTTATCCTTAATAGAATCCCAGTGTGTTGACATGAGGGGGCAGAAGCGAGAATGCTAGAGTTAAATTTTTTGAAATAGAAATGGTGACTTCATTATTACATAATTGTTCGAAGCTCAGAGAGTGACGATATTAAAACAGATAATGCATTGTGAACGTGAAGTTGATTTATGGCATATGGTCAGCAGCTTGTGTTTGTAATTACATCTTAATTGAATTTTGCGTTCTGTGGGGAACGCTTTATTTGTTTAAGCGAGGCCGCGGTGCGGCGAGAAGCTTGACACAGCAGTTTCCTCTCATGTGAGCCGGTTTGCGCCGAGAGCAGGTTAACACACTCCCGAGCCCCTGAGAGATGAAAAAGCATAAATTAAAGCACTCCCTCAAGGAGAAGAGGGGGGCGTCGGGTAACGAAGGTATTATCAGTGGTAGGCGAGTGGCAAAGAGAGCTCAGTTTCATCCTGCTTTTCTTTGTTAACACAAAGCGGGTCACCTCCATAGGAAGGTGAGTGAAGTAAATGGGAGGCCCTCAGACAATGGCGGTCAGGCGATAAACTCTCCCCCTTCGTCCTGCCCTTCCATTCATTACTTTCGGCTTGTTTTGCCGCTCAGACAAGAGGCAAATAACAGCTCCAGCCGCGATGGTTGTTTCAGGAGAAAAAGATACGAGCGTACGCTTACGGAGGTGGTTTGGCGGGGGGCTGTGCGCACACATAGTCACTTGAGAAATGTTTTAATTATGTACAAAAGAACGTTCTTAATAAAAGAGGGAATTACGGCAAACGCTTTGAACAATCACGGGAATTTGGCCAAAAGGAAACGAGTTGATTGCCACATATACTCCTTTACTTGGTTTCTCTGCCTCTCTCTCTCTGTCGCTCTCCTCCATTAAAAAAAGGGCCTGCAACTTCAAGCAGTTTTTTAATCAGCTAAAAAACATATGTGGCTTTGCAGCTAAGACAGCTTGGCCAGGCACTGATAAATGCCTATCACTAATTTGCATACGGTAAAAGCTACCCTTTAATCAGAACCTCTAATCCCTGTCGGTATTAATGATTTTTTTTCCCCTCGTATAGTATCATGTTTGCTAATTCCAAAGTGATCAGCTTCTTGTATGCGTCTCCTTTTTTGTGCTGGCATAATGGTCGAGTTGAGAACTTCTGTTATCCTACTTTGGCACATAATTAGGACTACAAAGGAGGACAAATCACTGTGAATGGGTCTCACAAAGAGGAGGCCCTTTTTTCTTTGCCTTCCTTTTTGCGCAGTCCTCGTTAACGGCCGTGTCACTTTTGAGAAAAGAAACGGTGGAAAAAATTGGACGCTCTGCAAATGCGGAGCCCGCGACAGTAGCTGCATTTTTAGAGAGGCTGAAAAATATCAAAAATTTACCATGTAATTAAAACGTCTATCATTGAGCTCATGGTTTAGAGCCTGCATACGTCTTCTCCAAATGGCACTCTAGGCTATAAAACACTCCATTTAATTTGACTGCTAAGCACCTTGCAGAGTACATCAATCCAAGGTTCTTTTCCATTTATATAATGTAAATACCATTTTCCTTCTCTAGTTAGTAAAAACTTTGCTGAGGGTGTGTGTGTGTAGTGTGAGGGGAATAGGCAAAAAAGGGGCTGCCACTTCAGTGCTCATTACACAGCATTGCGAGATGTTTTATGAAAGACTTTTTTTTTTTTTTTTTGAAAGTCCTTGATTTGAAAGAATCAAGGGAAAAAGAAAAGGAAGTTGTGCGGTTAAAAGGTCTGGAGGGCAGTGGTATGTGTAAGCACAATGAAGAATAAATGGCTGTAAAAAAAAAAGCAAATGCCAGCTAGGTATACACGCAGGCTGATTTATACAATTCATTTGGGCCATTACTTTTCATTAAAGATCAAATGAAATGGGTACTTACTTACTAAGAGGCCTTTGGGGAGCTGAATTGCAGAGAAGAAAGAAGATTAAACTTTACATTCAGCCCCAAATTTAATTCAGAAGTAATCAATCGCATAATGGGCCTGCAACTGTAGCCTGGGTGATTGAAATGAAATTACCATATTTTTAATCTTAATTTTCCACACTGTTTATCTGACACTGTCAATATAAAATACAAACAGATAATGAAATAGCATTATATTGACACTACAATCATCTCTCGAGCAGCCCTCTGTGATTAAACCGCTGGAATGTTTGATTACATTTTGTTGGCTGACATTACAAATGACACGGATGCTTCGCCGAGACTTGCTGCCGGCTGGAAAATGAGCCTATCCATCAAGGACTTCTGGCAGCTTCCCCCTTCCAGTCGATCGCTACTGCCAACGGTCTGGGCACCCTTCTGTCAAGCCGTTTAGCACCGGCGAGGAGGAGGAGGGAGAGAAAGAGAGAGAGAGAGAGAGAGAGGCATGGAGAGAGGGCAGGGCTGAAGAAAGGAGTGATTCACGACTCCTTTGCTTTACTAATGATTCAAAGCCAAACAGAGAGAGTGGGAGAGGGGGTGAGAACAGGAAGACCTGGAGTAGTCTCTTCAGTCTTTACTATGCTGCCTCTCACCTGCTATAAATAGAAAGGTTAGCCAGATCTAAATCTCTTGCATTTGGAGTTGCTTTTCTCGTTATTTTTTGGGAATTGTGTTAAATTGCTCATTTAAATAATTATTTGGCTTAATTAGGAAACTGGAATAGAACTAGGTAACTGAGAGGCAAAAAAGCGAAATCGTCATTTTTTTTTTTATGTTGTGGGGCCAATATGACAGTCATCTTATACTGACACCTAGTGTCGGGATTGTTCAAATGCAAAGGATTCTGGTTACCGATGCCATTAGAGAAATGCGCTGTCATAGTTTATTCTGAGAGTGAAGGTGTTTAATAAGGCTGTATTACTGAGATAAAGAGATTAGTATTCGCCTGGTCATGTGATTCCAATATGGCCGCCCCCATAAGGGTACTACACGTAAAATAAAACTGCTTTTTATAAAAGTGTTGGGCTTGTTACTCAAAATATGTAATTCATCACCCATTACTATTTTCAAAATTCTTTACTCATTACTGCCTGCCAACTGTAATTCCTTACAGTACAAAAATTGCTAGTTGGGTCCTTTTCTCCTCAAAAATCAGACATCGGATGTGCTCCTGTGTGTGAATGGGGACTTTAAGCAACAGCTGCTGATGGAACAGCAACGGCCACCGGAAGTAAACTGTTTGCTACCGTAGCCAAAGAACGCAAAAATCACTAAGCAAATCAAATTTACTTATCTAATCTGTCACTTATTAACAACTACGGCAAATCAGCTGTTCTCCCGTAGTAGACAGTTACAGTAGAACATCACGTAGCAGTTAAAGTCATGCACGCACAGTAGAACGTGTTGCTCAAAGTCACTAATGTCAGCAGCCAAAGAGCCTGATATTTTAACGCATTCTCATCCTAGGGCGTCATATACTGACGCTTTTGACATTTCGTCTACATCGAACGCACATGGCACCCTTTAGCGTCAATATGACACGAACAGAGCTTTGTTCGGTTATGGGTAGGTTTAGGTCTGGGGTAGGGCTAGGGTTAGACCGCTAGGAGGCACCTTCTGGCCCATATCTATCTGCGTCTCATATTGACGCCAAAGGGTGCCATGTGCGTTCGATGTAGACGAAATGTCAAAAGCGTCAGTATATGACGCCTTGGGATGAGAACGGGCTGCAACTACAGGAGTTGGGAGACCAAAAATAGAAATAAAATACAGTGATCATTAGATTTACATTCATCAGGTGGACAAAAAATATCTAGCCACAAGCTTCATTAGTTCTTTGTTGCTTGTAGTCTGCTGTCCGCAATTAAAATCCAGATTTGGTGGTAGTTTAACAATTGTAGGGCTACAGCCATCCTCCACAGCTGCAGAGGGCTCATCTTTGGTGGAGTGTATTTTCACAAGCTTCACCTTGTTGTGCTGTCGTAAGTTTTTCAGGAGATTTGAGGTTGTGTTTTTCGCAGTGGAAAGAGTCTTAGTACCACTATACCTACACATAGTTTAGATTTGACAACAATGCTCTTTTCATCGTTCCTCCCAAAAATAAAAGTAATAGGAATATTTACAGCCACTGAAATGTAAGCGTTTCAATCTCCCAAACTAGCTTGCTGCTTAGTGACATGTTCGCACAATGAGTAGAAAATGAATCCAAGGATGTGATCATCGGATTGTTGTATTTCAAATCAGTAAGAGTGTGAAACAAAAGTAAGGTTATATTGAGTTATTTTGGTGGGGGTAACTAATATTATTACTGAAGTTTTATTAGTAATTCATACCGCTGCTTGTTACTTGGGAAAGTAATATTAGACTACTGTAACACATTACTTGCAACAACTAATGCATTGCAATATTGCGTTACTCCCTAAAAAAGTAACTAATTGCGTTACTAGTTATTTTTTATGGAAAGTAATGTTATTTACGCGCACCACACTTTGAGAACCACTGAACTAAATTCATTTTTACTTATTAGTTGAATTGGATCATTGTGGGTCAGCAGCAAAGACATTGGTTAATAAAGTGAGATTAAATACTAATATATTTAACATATTATATTATTGCAGGTTGGCATAATATGCTGAGTTTACATTTCATTGTTTTTAATAATTATGTGGAATACGGAATCTGTTTTTGTGCAAGTAAAATGTGTAACTTAATTATATTAAAAGTAATCTGATTACGTAACTTGCGTTACTTGAAATGCGCAGTGCTGGGGAGTAACTAAATACATTTAATAGCGTTATGTAATTTAATAACAAAATATATGTAACTAATTTGTTACAGTTACTGAGAAAAAATATGTGTAATTAAATTACAGTTACTTTTGAAAATGTTAATGATTACAAAGGGGGTTACATCTAAATATTTTCTGTAAAAAGCAAGGATATGTTACAGTGTATGATCACGCTATCATTCATTCAAGGGCTATTTAACCATTCAAGTGTGATAGGATGCAAAAATAAGAACTCAAATATGTACTGGCGCATCTGTTAATCTAGTGTATGTGTGACTGACAGACACACACACACACACACACACACACACATACACACACACACACACACACACACACACACACTCATGCACAGAGACAGCATATATTCAAAACATACATTAAAAACTTTAAAGTGCGATTAATCGTTGTTAATTACAGAAAAAAATGTGCGATTAGTTAGGCCGTGTGTCTGTCCACCAAAGCGTTTTTGCCAGCTGAAAACGCTAGGCGCTCTGCTGAAAACGCCTAGCTGTGGGCGCTTGAGAGCGTTTTGCCAGCGTTGCGTTTTTGCGTTGCCAGTTGAGACACTTTGCTTGTTATGATACAGAATATCCGCAAAAGCGTTACTAGTATCTAATTTCACACATATTTTGTTTCTGTGTTGATTCTATATTAAAATGTCAATACAATGTAATGTATTTTCTCTGGCTCTTGTTTTAAATGATTTTGTTCCGTTATTATGCTTGTTGTTGTCATCTGTTGACGTACGTTGTACAAGCAGAATGTGGCAGATGCGGTTGGTCGGTGTGGTATTAGTCCCGCCCCTCCTCCACTGTGATTGGACGGTTGGGTAAAAAGTGACAGTGAAGAGCGCTGCG
This sequence comes from Squalius cephalus, assembly GCF_949319135.1. Taxonomy (NCBI): domain Eukaryota; kingdom Metazoa; phylum Chordata; class Actinopteri; order Cypriniformes; family Leuciscidae; genus Squalius; species Squalius cephalus. The sequence goes on from NC_137131.1 coordinate 18,256,655, forward strand.
TTTTACCAAAAGTTGAACATTCTTCAACTCTCGGCGACCTGTAAAAAACACAGAACGCTCAGCGCTTCAGCGTGAAAAAGACACTCGGCGCCTCGTTATGCTCATGGCGTTTTAAAACGCGGCGCTCCCATTGAAAACAATTGAAAAAACACGCCAGCCGCGTGAAAAAACGCTGAAAATGCTAGATGAGGCATAAAAATGTGTTCCAGTGCTGGAAATTTTTAAATAATTTCATCCAGAAATCAGAAAAGGGTGCAAATATAATAGTTCGGTGCAAAATATGTTTGCCAACTATTAAAATGCTACAGAATATTTCTGTATTTCTGTAAATCTGTATTTAACTTCAGAACGATCTCAAAGTAAAAAGAGGTGCCAAAGTCAGATTTTATGGTGGCTGCGCTTTAAAATTAAATGATTATAATTTTAAAGGTATAGCGGAGGATTTTCCCGAATTTTAGAAAAGAACCGCCCTCTCCACTTTTTGAAAAAATGCACATGAGCAACACTCTACCTGCTCCCGAGAGGGAACGCCTATTAAACGTGTGCACGAGAGAGCATGCACGAGCTAATCATAGCTTACATTAACTTTTACTAGCAGTGATTTTAAATGGATTTCTCCAAATAGCATGCCAAACTTTACCTGTCAAGAAACTTCGCGACTGAGGCATCAGTGGGAAGCCCAACCTGTGTTTTGAGCGCACGCCATCGTGTGAATCGTGTGCACGAGCACGTACGACAGCCTTACGTAAACATATCACCAGAATGATTGACACTTAGGAGGACCAATAGTCTTGATGATCCACCCGGAAAAATAAAATCCTCCGCTATACCTTTAATTCAAGTGATGAAGGATTTTGAAAGACTGACAGTTATCAGTATTGAATAGGCTACTACTGTAAGGTTAACCCTGCCAGGTTTAAATGTTTGAAAATGATTAACAGTTGAAAACGTTCGTTAGAAATTTAGAAAAGTATAATCAAAAAGTAATCAAATGTAATCAGTTACATTACTTTAATAAAGTAATTGAAATAGTTACAATTACATTTTAAACAGGGTAACTTGTAATCCGTAACATATTACATTTCCAAAGTAACCTTCCCAACACTGATGACTAGTAACGCATTACTGCCCAACACTGCCGGCAACTGATATGATTGTCTTCATTGTTTTAAAATATATATCATTTAAAACATATCTGTATAATAGTCATTTCTATTCAGTTATCTTTTTTAAGGAGGGAAAATACTGAATACACCTTTAAAGCAGCATATATTGTAAGCTGGTAAAGACTGAAACAAAGTTCATCTGAAGTTGTAGTTCTGACGTTGATGTCATGTTGACTGTCTCTGATGTCTTTTGGTCATACTTCTGTTTAATTAACTCAGGTGCACTGTGTTCTGTTGAGGAGCAGCACCCCAAATCAATCCACCCACTGATGCAGCATTAAAACAGATGCTTCAGCTGTGATCTCATGTCATTCTGAGATCTGAAATAAAGCTGAGATGAGGCCATGGATAATCTGATCTTGCAGTTCATTATTCCAAATTGTCTATACTGCATGTTTATTTTCATTTAAATTTCATTACAATATATTTTAAATATTAGTTTCTTAAGACAAATGCCCCGGTTTCAACAATTATTTGAGAAACTATTATATAATATTGTTATATTTTCCCTTATTAGTAATTATAAAATGTGTAATTCTGGTCCTGGAAGCTGATTAATTACACAGCGTTCAAAGATATTTACAAAGATATTTAGTCATGTCTATATTTCACAATGGAATTACCTCTCACAACTTATTGTTTCAATAGCACAACTGTGGATATACAGCATGTTCTCTCTTTGAAAAGTAATCACTATATTTTCAAAGTATGAGGTCCCAAGGCAAGATATTGTTGTATGTAGAATGCAGCACTGAAGTGTTACCGTGAAGAGCTCAAGTTATGCTGGGAACTAAACCGAACTGTATGGCATCGTAGGCATCAGCAGGTCTGAAGGTCCTCCAGATAAAGCACAAGCTGAGGTTCAGGCTGTCCAACACCAAGAGCTCTTTTGTATTCTGACCTCAAATGCCCTGAAGGCCAGGACTGGGATGGGGCCCGCTCTTCACTGTTGATGTAAATCGGAAGGACGGTTTTCTCTTGACATTTCGGTGATCGCTTTTACATTTAATAGAATATACTGCAAGTCTTTGAAGGCAGTTTGGCAGAAATATGGGATTTGCAGAACTGTTCAGGCTCTCAGTTCTGCATAAGTCTGCAAGAAAAAGAAAAATCAGTTGATATCATTTTCAGAGAACGATCTGATTCCCCAGTTGGAGTTAATTGAAATCTGAGGAGAGTCTACATGAATTTGGGTTTATTATTCTAATATTGATTCCTTGTTAAAAGCATATAGACGACCGGTCAAAAGTTTGGAATAATTAAGACAATTAATTACAGTAAAAATTAATTAAAATTACAGTCAAAACAAATCAAACAAACAAATCAAAAAAATCAAACAAACAAATAAAAACAATATGGTAATATTGTGAAAATTAAAAAGAAAGAAGTGATGGCAAAGCTGAATTTACAGCATTATTACTCCAGTCCTTCAGTGTCACATGATCCTTCAGAAATCATTCTTTATTATTATCTGTTATTACTAGTACTCAGATATTAATATATTTTTTAACATATATTTTTTCCAGGATTCTTTAATGGATAGGAAATCAACAGCATTTATTTGACATATAAACCTTTTACAAAGTTAAAAATGTCTTTAGTGTCACTTTTGATTCATTTAATGCATCCTTGCTGAAAAAAAGTATTAATTTCTTGTTCATTTCAGATCTTGCTCAAAACGTTTGAATGTTGGTGTATCATGGTTTACACAAAAATATGAATGAATGAAAACCGTTTTTAACATTAATAATAATAAGAAATGTTTCTTGAGCACCAAATCCGCATATTATAATGATTTCTGAAGGATCACGTGACTCTGAAGACTGGAGTAATGATGCTGAAAAGCTTTGCCATTACAGGAATAAATTACATTTTAAAATGTATTAAAAAAGATACAATACAATTTTAAATTGTAATTATATTTCACAATATTACTGTTTTTACTGTTCTTTTATTAAATGAATGCATCCTTGGTGAGTATAAAAGACTTTTACAACATTTACATTTTACAAAACAACATTTAAAAATCTTAATTATTCCAAACTTTTGACCGGTCGGATAGATGGAAATATGTCTGTCTTTAACCATTTAAGAACAGTTGTAGAACTATAAAGTAAGTCTTGGCTGGCGACTGCTACTAAGCAATTTAAGCTATCAAATTTAGAAGAAATTAATGTTTATTGCCATTCATCTCATGAAAGAACAAATAACAGCATACAGCTCCTGGGAAATTAAAATAGAGAATTCATGTAAGATGCTATGCTGTACAATGCCATTCTACACTAAACATAAATGACAGATGTTTGTTCCCTACGATGCTATCTGTCCATCTATAATTGTTTTTCAGTGTGTCACATATCAAGCACATATGCAAAATGAGTGGACGATCAGTGTGCCTATTTCTATTCAGTCTGCACAATTGAGTTAGTAATGAGAAAGGGGAAAAAGGTCCCAGGAGCATATGGCATACATTGCACGGCCCGGCGTGCATGCCTAGATTTCTCTCCAGGTTTCTGCGAGTTACAAATTCAGCATGTGCTCACTAGCTCTCTCATGTCTGCCATGAGCCTCAGTGTGTGCGGTGCAGGACCCAGCCTGACCCACACCTTTTTGATCTGCTGGACAAAAAGCAGACAAACCCACAAAACCTCCCCTCTCTTGGTGGGGGTAAATATTAAGAACCACAAGAGGCCCGGGGTCTTAAAGGGTAAAATAAATGAAAAATAAGACGCAAAGTCAGAGCATCTGGGAGGCTTTTCTTCCAGAGCCTGGCTTCACAATAGGAGAGCCTGATAGGACGATAAGAGCTGCCGCAGCCTAGTAAAAATCCAATTCCTGAAAAGCGGGGAGCCCGGTGGAGACAGAGAACCATCTTCCCTCCCAGTTTGTGTATGGAAGATCCTATCATAATCACTGCGCTATTCTGTCAAACCTGAAAACAGATCACAAATATTGACCCTAAACAGAGGAACCAGAACTGCCCGGGAAAGTTTTCTTGACTAACTATGAATTGACAAAACTGCAGGTCAGCCAAGGTAACCTTTGGTCACTGTGTTTGCTGGATCACAAGTTCCAGTCTAATCTTTGTTGATGGTTTATTTTTTGATGAAAATCTTCGGATTCATTCATTCATGCTTGATTAAATATTAGATCAGTTCTGAAACAAGATCCAATGTCAAGATGCACTCTCATTTTCTGGTATATTTTCCTGGAAATTTTAATGGCTTTGCGTGTTTGCTAGAACATCCTGTCTCTTTTGGAAAAAGTGGTAGATAACAGTTGATGACAAACTAAAATGACCTATTATCTTTTCTATGGTTTCCTTTTTTTTAAAAGATTCTATATCAAAGTCTCTTTGTCATAAAAACAAGATATAACGAATCATTTGACCCTTTCCTTTCCTTTCCTTTCCTTTCCTTTCCTTTCCTTTCCTTTCCTTTCCTTTCCTTTCCTGTCCTGTCCTGTCCTGTCCTGTCCTTTCCTGCCCTGCCCTGCCCTGCCCTTCCCTTCACTGCCCTGCCCTGCCCTTCCCTTCACTGCCCTTCCCTTCCCTGTCCTTCCCTTCCCTTCCCTGCCCTGCCTTTCCCTGCCCTTCCCTTCCCTTCCCTGCCCTGCCTTTCCCTGCCCTTCCCTGCCCTGCCCTTCCCTGCCCTGCCCTTCCCTTCCCTGCCCTGCCCTGCCCTGCCCTTCCCTTCCCTGCCCTTCCCTGCCCTTCCCTTCCCTGCCCTTCCCTGCCCTTCCCTTCCCTTCCCTGCCCTGCCCTGCCCTGCCTTTCCCTGCCCTTCCCTTCCCTTCCCTGCCCTGCCCTGCCCTTCCCTTCCCTTCCCTTCCCTTCCCTTCCCTTCCCTTCCCTTCCCTTCCCTTCCCTTCCCTTCCCTTCCCTTCCCTTCCCTTCCCTTCCCTTCCCTTCCCTTCCCTTCCCTTCCCTTCCCTTCCCTTCCCTTCCCTTCCCTTCCCTTCCCTTCCCTTCCCTTCCCTTCCCTGCCCTTACAACATATTTCCCCCCAGGCTTTTGTATTTATAATAACTGGTCTGTTGGTCAGCCTTAAAAAAAAAAAAAAAATCCAAACGAGTTTTAAATCAAGCGTAGCGTTAGTTTTGGCAGGTCACGTTAGTCAAGCTCGCATCAGCTGACTCTATAAAGTTGATCCACATCTACCTATAGGAATACGACACCTATCACTGTATACATATATAAGCTCCTTCAGTATTATCAGCATCTATCATGTTTCTCAGGAGCAAATTACCCTCCTCCATCCCCAGCTCCTCCTCTCGCCCAGTCAGGATTTGGCATTCTGATTCCTCTTGAATCAGAATAAATTCTCGAATTATGTTGTACTTTAAACTCTTTAATTAAATATATTTGCAAACATTCATGTTGGTTCTGTTCTCTTTACCCCAAGGGGGGTTATTGCTGCTCTCCCTGCTCTTATCCATGCTAGGCTGCATGGATGCGCAGGGAGTTCTCGCCCAGAACGGAACCATACCGCCAATCCAAACTGTATGCTAATTGTCAATCGTATTTGACGGTAGTGGTCCTGACAGATTTAAAAACATGCTCATCACAGAAGAAGTTTCATTGTATGTATGAACTATTATTTTATTGAAAAATACATTTAAAAAAAGCAGAGATGACAAAAATGCCAAGACAAAATCTGCATCTGAAAAGACTTTGACCATCAGAAAGAATCTCTGAAAGGGAAGGCATAGAATTGGAGGTAGTTATCCCTGTTTAATTTCCGTGTAGCATTGTACCAGGGCATAACCTTATTTCCCCCCTCTGCTTCAGAATACACAGTCATTCATTACAATTGAGTTGTTGTTGTGTTGGTGAGGCTGCCATAGCCATTGGCTTTCAGCACGGGCATGCAGGGTTATCAAACAGTGAAGGAGAAATTGCCTGGGCTCTGCCATGGCCCTGATTGTGCTATCAGAGCCGTCAGGGAGGCCTTCCATAAAGGCAGGGGGCACTGGGGAGTGCGAGGCGGTGTCTGGTGCGGCCCTCCTGATAAATCAGACTGCCTTCCGTTTGGCAGCAGCCTGCCTGCGCCACATTGCCACGCTCCTGGCACACTCTGCAGCCCCCAAACACATCGCGTGACCCCCCCAGACCTCCCCGCTCTTTCCTCCGCTGCCCTCGCCGAGGTTTGTTTTGTTTACCCCTTCGTTGCTCCTCTCTCCCCCTCCCCCCCTCAATCACTCACTTTCTAGCTCGCTGCCACGCCACATTGTTTTCCTCACCCCTGCCAAAATAATTACTCTACCCTCCTCTTTTATTCAGCAGATTTTCCCAAACTTGATGTATTAAATTGGGCATCTGTTGTGTCCGCTGCATACATTTAGCTGTTTTATGATTTGTGCAGACTTTTTGTGGCTTTGATAACAGTTTTTTCTTTTCAGTTATTTTTACTTTTTCTTTTGTGGTTTTGGCAATGGCTGCCTGATAATATTATCATATGATTAAATGAAAAGTGCCCAAAATTGTTGTAACCGGAAATGTAGTGGTTTATAAAAAATATTCCAGTCAATATTCCAGTCAATTAGTTTATTGATGTGTAAAAAGTAATTCAGGGGACATGTTACCATAAATGCATGGTTGCAAGTTAAAAAAATTCTAATTTATTGATTTAATTAAACCATTTTAGTTGCAAACATTATTTTAATGTTTTAGTTCTGTTAACATAATATTGATCACTACATTAAAGGTACAATATGCAAGATTTTTTTGCCACTAGAGGGCGCTACATTCCAAACAACAACAACGGCGTAGCTTGATGGCGATGTGAAGGAGCGTGGAATGATGGGAACTGTCATTTTAAATTCCACCGTGGATGTAAATCAGTCAGACGGGAATCGAAAAATCATGTTCATGGATGGGGTAAAGTTCTATTTTTATAAATGTTGTGTTTAATGACATGCTTTTTGTGGCGAGGGGGTGTGGTTCAGCGCGGTCTGTAACGGGAGAGAGAGAGAAACGAGACAAGCGGGACGCAAGTAGGTCAAGTGCAAATGACGAACACCTTATTGAAGTATTATTGGCGTGGAGAGACCGCTTATAAGCCGCGCAGGAACGAGAGAGAGACTGGAGAGAAAATTGGACGCAGAGAAAGAAAACCGGTGGATCCGAGCTCTCATTTTTGAACTGTTTTGTGCGTCGCGGTTGCCACGGTGAAAGCGCGTTGTGCGCGACTTTTGTTTGTTTTGTTTTATTTTAATAAAGCACGAGTCCCAGTCACGCCGACCCCGTCTTCTTCCTTCCTGACTCTTGAACCTCATCACACTTTTATTTCATTAAAATGAATTAACAGCAATAAAAGTAAGGTTTAATACTACATTGGTTATCATAGATGTTTCTGTATGTCGAATTCTTTGTTGTGATAACGCGGCACAGTTTTGCGTGTAACGCGGATATGACGCAATTGACTGGCTACTCCCAGCTCCCCCCTGCTCTAACGCCCCGTTTCCTTGGTTAAAATCGCAATTTTCTCACGATTTAAAAATAGTTGGAAACATTTGGGATATTGTAAGTAATCAACTTAACAAAATATATAACACTGGCCTTGGGATTTTGGGATATTTTAATGCAAAATTCTTACATATTGTACCTTTAACTTAATATTGTGTATAATAATTAATTCCTATAATTGAAATTAGGGGTTATTTTATGTGTATTTTACTGAAGGGAAAGACCTGTTTCATTCTGTTATGTTTGACATTTCAAAGAGTTTCTGTTATGTTGAAGTTTTTTTTTTTTTGGTTACCATTGTCCTGAAGAGTAGTCAACATGAAGGTAAACAGTACATTGACCCCATAAGCAATGACTGCACTAAAGCCATTGACAAATATCTTGTTCATATATACATGCTAAGTAAGTTATATTAAGCATGTTGTATACTAGCTGTGGATTTGAACTGAAACAGGCAAGACTACATGGTTCCAGGACTTCAACTTAAGTAGAGTGACTTAATTGTATTGAATAATCAACTTAAAATGTTGTGTTTATGCCATAAATTAAGTTCCTCTAACTCAATGTAGCTTGTTGGTTGAATGGTATTTCATTTGCAGTTGTCATAACTAAAAAAAAACTTTTTTTTGTTGTTGTTGAGGCAACAGCGTATCATCCTAACTGGCAAGCAACATATAATATTCCTCATATTTTGATGGTTTAATCAAACTTGTAGGGCCATTATTAACAAATATCTCCTTTCGACAAATATCCCACATCATTTTTTGGCAGTGGAATGTGCAGTCACATGTGTTTATAATAATTTTACTGCATAATCATTTAATGACTTTGACTGTGACTCATCCAATCTGTGACTCATCCTCTGTTTTAGATTTTTTAAATTTATTTTAAATGGATGATTATTTAAATTTATTTAGCATTTCTGTTTATCCAGGAACTTTATACCAATATAAAAAAATCATTATAAACAAATATTCTAATTAATATGACTTTAAAGTCTTAACATTTAACCTGCTAAAGGAGGAAATTACGCCACTATTTAAATTCCCTATAAATTTAAGAACGCTTCAGCTTCAATTGGATGCTTGAGTTTATTACCTCCAGTAAAATGCTGATTTGTAGGCCTCTCAAGGGTCGGTTTGATAAGTTTGGAATAGAATTGCCACCATGCAGTGACAACCCCCCCCCCCCCCCCCTCTCTTGCTGCCTTTTGTTTTTACTCTAAGCACAAACACTTCATTTAAAAGTTTATTTATATTTAAAAAAATGCATATGATAAAACATTCTAAATGTATTCTAAATTCATTATTTTATCACTTTAGGTGCACTGGGCAACAGCATATTCTCCGAAAGCAGATGTAAGACTGCTGTAAACGTTCTGTTGCACAGATTTTAAAGACACAGGGGCCACAGCCGCAGCTTTACCCTCATAAAGTTCAAATCCTGATTAATTTCTGATTAACACACACTTTTGCTTTATCTGTCTAATTCCTCTTGCCAGGTAAGACCCCTGTCAGGAACTTAATATTTCTAATTAGACTGAAATGAATACCCTTGTACGTATCATTAGCAGACTAGTCTTAAATATGTTGCATTGAGACAATTTCATTTAAATTAAATCTCCCGTTTAATTTCCAGAGATTTTCTAGAGGTCTGGGCCACCTTGATGCTCTGAATATTACATCTTGGTTAAAATCCATATATGAATACAGACATTTTACAGAAAATATTTATGCATTTAAACATTTTATGTATTATTTATTGATTTTATGTAATTTATTCTAATAAATAAATTACATTCACATTCTACCATTACATTTTTGGGGGTCAATAATATTTTTGAATATTTTTTAAATATATTGTTTTTAGTAATGTTTATTTGATCAAAAATACAGTTAAATATTATATATAATATTCTGAATATAAAATAATATTCTGAAATATTATTAATTTAAAATATCTGTTGTCTTTTTTATTATATTTTAAAATGTAGTTTATTCCTATGATGGCAAAGCTGAGTTTTCAGCATCAGTACTTACGTTTTCAGTGTCAAATGATGCTTCAGAAATAATTCTAATATGCTGAATTAGTGCTCAAGTAACATTTCTTATTATTACCTGCTTTGAAAATAGTTGCTGCTTCAAATATTTGTGCACATCGTGATTTCAGGGTTCTAAGAAAAGAAAGTTTATTTAAATAGAAATCTTTTGTAACAATGCATATAAATGTCTTTGCTGTCACTTTTGATCAGTTGAATGAGTCCTTGCTAAATAAAAGTATAAATTTCTTTGAAAAAAGCAATTGAAAAGAAAATACAATGGCAGTGAGCGTCAGACAGATACGAGGCAAAAGTTCCAGGACAGTTGGAATCTCCTTTATTCACCAAGGAATTAGCTTATTTTTTCACCTTAACAATTTCATTGACAAATCAAGAAAAAGCAGCAAAGATGAAAGAGATTGTAAACAATGTGTGAATGGAATCTTGCTCTTGCTTTTGCTGCAGTGGGTTTGTCTTTAATGATGGCTGATGTAATTCAGCTGGGAGATTGCTGTGAGGCTTCTGACTGGCATAAACGTCAGACCCCCACATTTATCAAAGAGGCTACATTTCTGTTTTATGTTTGAACCGCGAAGAGGGTTTTGTTATAATGGTGTATGACTAACGTATCATGAAGCTAGGAATGTCATAGCTGCTCCCCTTAAATGGGATAATCTAAGTGTGTGATAATCGTTGTTGACAACTGTTAACAGAAATGCACAGCAGACTGGGGTCTGTGTGGCTCACTTATCTTATTAAGGCCCATATCGAAATTTTACACAGAAACACACACATTCATTCAAAAGCTTGCAGATTCACACTCACAAATACCTTTTTGTAATATTTCTGACACGGTATCTGTGTCTCTAAGGGGCTGTAATGATAAATGAGCCTTCATGTGCAAATGGGCCGTTCTGATAAATGTACCTGTTTTTCAGAGGAGTCAATGGCACATATATGAGATTTCTTTCATTTCTTTATAGTGAACATTTAATTTTCTGTGTTTTGAGATGCTGAAAAGTGACCTCAGCCTTGAAGGATGATGATATTCATAAGCGCAGTTGCAAATGTGAAGTTCACTCAAAAATGAAAATTCTGTCATCATTTTCTCCCCCTCATCTCGTTCCAAACCGTTCCAAACCTTTTTTTTTTTTTTTTTTTCAGCAGAAGACAAAATATCTTTTAAAGAAAGTTGGTAACCAAACTGCTTCACACACACACACACACACACACACACACACACACACACACACACACACACACACACACACACACACACACACACACACACACACACACACACACACACACACACACACACACACACACCTCAAAATATCTTATTTTCTATTCAGGTTTGGAATGACAAGAGGAGAGAAAAAGATGTAATATGAACTATGCCTTTAAATACAAAAGGAGAAATTATTTATAATGTACTCATGAAATGACAATGGAAAAGGACCACAAAAGTATCACAAAAATATAACTTCAGAAGACTTGTAATATAGTGCAAATGTTGTATGAATTATTTTTCTTACAGGTTAGGAACGACACATGAGAGAGTAAATGATAACTATTTTTCTTTTAAAATATGGGTTCACAAGTACTAGAGATCTATGAAGTATCATTTATAGTATCTGCCGATACTAGAGATATTTTGCATTATTACATCTTTAATGGTTCATGCTCATTTCCTGTTATTACATTTACATTACCGCTTCCATCATCTGATGCTCACTCAAAGTGGATAAAAATAAAATATTTTTTTTTTTAGTAAATGTAATCTTGTTTACTAAATCTCAATTTGAATATCCATCGGCTACAGTACGTTATAATGATGTGTTGCCTAAATTCACTTTACAACTTACTTTAGTTTCTAGTGTTTTATTTTGAATTTCTTTAGACAAAATAGTATCAAATTTTATTATAGACCATTTATTTTATGCATAATCATAGTCAAAAAGAAAATAAACTCTTGTGATTACCTTTCAAGCGGTTATCTAATAGACCTGTACGATCTAACACATGAAATACGGGGTGCACAGGCCGCTCTTGTGACAGCTATCTTTACTGATAGTCCCCACCCACCAAACGCGCAACCCGTGTGTTCCTGTCCTCAAATAATGCAACAAGTGAAGCTCACTGACCTGAACCCTCCTCCTTGACCTTTCCTCAGCCACATTAGAAACACACCAATGGTCGTGACCCCCACACTCGGGGGCCGGGGAGAGGCGTGTGCAGCCCACGCGTCTGTGTGTGTGTGTGTGTGTGCTCTTCTGTCTGAGCAATGGTGCTGCGACCACAGGTGCCGTTCCCTTGAGACACTGCGAGGGTTAATGATCTGCACGGCCAAGCAGGAATAAATAAATCACTTCCAGCCCAGAGTGGGCATAAATCTTCACTCACGCGCCCATTTGCAGCAGCGAGCACCACCAGTTGCTAATGATTGCATTTTTTTCTTATGTGCTTTGCCTGTGCTTTGCCGTTGATTGCTGATGGGGGGAGGCAGGGGGTTCGTTCTCTCTCTCTCTCTCTCTCTCTCTCTCTCTCTCTCTCTCTCTCTCTCTCTCTCTCTCTCTCTCTCTCTCTCTCTCTCTTTGTCTTGCTCACCCTAATTGATTTTGAGTCCTTATGGAGACATTCCAGTTGATTGGGGTTTATATGTTTGCATAAAGTGTTCATTCTAAGTGACAGTTATGTCACTTCAGATATAGGCTGACTGTGTATACACTAAATGGATCAGTGGACAGGATAGGGGTATACTTTTGTGGAGTCAAAGGCCTGATATCTTAATATATATCATAAAATATACAGTATATCCTTGAATGTAAAATCAAAACTGTACAACTAGGCCTATATGTGTGTGTGTATATATATATATATATATTTATATATATACACACACACATACATGTGTAAGAATAATTTATCAATAAATTAATGTGAAGGTAAACTGTTATAAATGTATTAGTGCATGTAGAAATTAACGTTAACTTAGATTGAACAGTACTTTTTAATAATTTTATATTTATGATACCTAATGCTTTAAATTATTTGTACCTCATTATATAAGTGTTACTTCTTACATTATGGTTGTTCTTTGAACTGGATTTATTTTTTCCTCACTGTTCAAGAAGTATGTTGTCAAATCGGTATTTCCAACCTAATTCATATCAGTTTAGATCAAATTATCTGTGGAAACTGTATCTCGATTGGACTGACCAATATAAACTCTGTCTAAAGCACTGGTATATTGTTGAAAAGCAAACACCTTTTTATCTACAATAATCAAATTAATTATCAGATTATAAAAAATCTGCTATAGGCTTAAAAATCTGATGGGATTTTTATTTAGTACACTTTCTATTTCTATTTAATACACTGAGAAATTCAACATGTATTTTTTTAAAATATATTCTAGAGACTGCTAAACTAAATTGCTTTTAAAAATATTCAGATCTAATTTTAATTGACTCTTTTTCTGTAAGTTTATGTTTCATGTTAAATGGTTATCATAGCAGAAGTGTTTCACACAGTTCTAGATGTGACATTTGTCTTTCTAACACTAGACTGCACTAATGATCGTTGTAGTTTCATCTGTTTTCCCTCCATTGAGTTCTGTGTGAGCTCAGCACATCTTCTGTGCATGCTGGCATCTGAATTGTGGCATCAAACTTAATGAATGACTCAATATGTCACAGATCTGTTAAGGGGTGGTAAATGTTTCAAAATGGCAGGCAATTAGTAGGCTTTAACTGTAATTAGTGTGTCCGATTGATTAGTATCAATGATCAATATGCTCACTCAAGAGCAATTAGCAGGAAGACTATATAGAAAAAGGGCTCGCTACCGAACGCATAAAGAGAAACGTGCCATCAGCATAAAAAAAAATAAAAAAAAGACAAACCAGTTATTATGTGCTAACTCAAACGGCACAATCTGGGATGCTATTGCTTGGCCTTATTTATACAATGTCATAATCTCTTATCATACGTTGTATATATTTATATTTACCTCATGAAGAATGGAATATGAACGGATATAAATATGAACAATAAATTCGGTCACTATCTGATATAGAGTCTGATTTTAAACAAGCATCTGTCACACAGCTGATGCATCACAATGATTTATTTTCTTAAATGTATACAGATGTTTTCCTATAATATTTTGTATTGCAGTGCTATAGATGTTAAATAAAGTAAAAGCAGATTAAAGGAGTATCCCAGGTTCAATGAATGAATGAATATATATATATATATATATATATATATATATATATATATATATATATATATATATATATATGGGCATGAGTCAAAATTACTTTTGTGGTAATATATTTAATCTAATATATTTGTTTGGTTGGGCTCTTTGTCTTCATGTCATGTGATTCCCACGTTTCTCTTTGTGTTCATGACATGACATGCTTTTGTTTTCATTTGTGTTATGTTCTCATTGGTTTATTGTGTCAGTGCGTTCAGGTGTTGCTCAGTTGCACATCAGTAGTCTGTGTACAGTATTTATAGCCCTCATGTTGCCATGTGTAGCTTTTGATTTCATCTTTTGATGCTGTAGTCCACAGCTGTGAGTTTCATATCCATGTCATACTTAGTCAAGTTTATGTTTAAGTTATGTTTAGTTTCAAGTTACTGCCTTGTTTGTACACTTTTTGAATGATGGAATAAACTGCATTTGGGATCAGAAAACCGACTCGACTTCTATATACACACAGTGTTGTAGAAGGTTACTTTTAAAAGTAACTAATTGCATTACTTATTTACTTTTTATGGAAATTAAAGCTTTGTTACTTTTGCATTACTTTCCTCACCAAAACTGGGTTTGCTTGCTTTGATTTTTAATAACAAAAAAGTTCTATTCTTGGCAAATGTAAAGGCCCTTTCACACCAAAAGTGAAAAAATAAGCCTCGGGCTGAAGGACATGCTAATTCACACCTGTACAGTAGAGGGCGCAGCTCAAACAAATTTCAACACTCTTACTTCAGCAATAAATAAAAAAATAACACACAAATGTGATTTATATAAAGTCATTTTTGCTTATTATTATGGTTGAATTGGATCATCGAAGACATTGGTTAATATAATGAGATTAAATACATAAAGTATTTTTGTGTAGGAGAGCTGTCAGTCAACCCAGACAGCAAAATAGTGTCGGCCCAGATCCGGCTCACATCTGGTATGTGTTGAATCCACATGTACCAGACGTGGCCCGGGAAAACAATGTGACTTGCGTTAAAAAACAACATATATTTTGTTGTAATATTAAAATTAATGCGTAACTATTTACTTGAAAAAAGTAATCTGATTACGTAACTCACGTTACTTGTAATGCGTTACCCCCAACACTGTATATATATATACACACACACAAAATAAATTTGTGTTAACACACATTGTTTACATCTTGTTACTATACTTTTGAAACAGTGAGTCTTTTAACGTTTCTTAATTGGCCCCATTCAATTCCATTGTAAGTGCCTAATTGTAACCCAAAGATTTGACAGAAAAAGAGTTACAAGTTGACATAATTTTTTTATAGTAATGCAACCCAGAACCCAGAATATTCCTTTAAGGACGGTGTGTCTATAAATCTCACATTTCAAGGTGAAGTAGTAGTCAGAATACAATACCAATATCAAATCCGATCTGAACAATATTGGGATGTCTGCGGACTGTAAGACAGGATGGTAGAGAAAACAATGCAAATGAATAAAGTCATTAACAGGGCTTAGAACAGTGGCACCAGTATGTTCTCTTTTATCCCCTGGTGACACAAAAGAGAGAGGGAGAGAGAGACAGAAAGGAAGAATAACAAAAAGAGAGAAAGAAATGCACAGAGGCTTTTCTTCTCTTTAAAATGCTGCATTAGGTCTTTTCCACCAGTCAGTTTTGATAGTTCAAAGCCGGCAGTTCAATAAATAGCTGGAACCGGCACATCTCTGTTCTTGCAAAAAGAAATCAATGTTAATCCTATTACCGGCAGTTATCACCTAGCCCAGAAACGGTGGCAAGTAAGAAAAAAAAAACTGAGATGTCAAAGAGGAAAGGGAGAGAGAGAGAGAGAGAGAGAGAGAGAGAGAGAGAGAGAGAGAGAGAGAGAGAGAGAGAGAGAAAGGGAGAGCAAGTCACCCTTCATTCACTTTCAAACACAGTTTTGATAATTTACTTCAGTAGAGGAAGCGGGAGGAGGGTACAGAACTGAAGATGCGGGCGGGGTGTGTGTGTGTTGAGGTGTGTGTGTGTGTGTGTGCGCGTCTGTCTTTCTGTGTAAAGAGGGGGTCCGGAGTGACTGATGTATTTACACGTAATGCCAAGATCAGACCTTGCTGCTGTAAGCAGGATGTTTGAGGCACAAAACGTTGCTTTTTTCGGCCACATTCACAGTGCTCGACAATCCCTTTACCATCGAAAGGCCTGATGCGTGACCTTTCACCTCCTCTCTCTGTCCTGATGATAGTGCAGTGAGGATTTCTGGTGATATTGTAGTTTGAGAAGTAGATAGACGGCAAACTCAGATTTATTTTGGATGCAGAATACTGCACAATAGACTATAGAGTACATTCAGAACTGATAAATGGGTGTTTGAGGTCTGTTATATTTGCAAAGTCTGGCCAATTTTAGATTACGTTTGGGTCAGAAGACAGAAATAAAAAAGTGAAAAAAAGGGTTAATATCTTGCACCAATATTAATAGATACCGGCAATCGCTTGGCTTGATATGATAGCCAATAATTATTTTCAAATTATGGTCAAAAACTGATAAATTGCCAACATAAAACTCTAAGATTTTTTCTAAATGAAGGAAATCAAAAATAAAACCTTGCAAACTAATATCGGCCATTTTAAATGCTACACGTGAATTCATGCATCACAACGTTATAATGTACTGTGTGAAAAATGGATGTTAATTTTATATCTGCTAATACATTTAAAGGTATAATTAAATTATTAGTGTTTAAAAAAATAATGATTAATAAATAAAAACAGGGGAAATTAGCATGAACAATTAATTAATATTCAATATCCTTTTACTGATAAAAAATAAATGTACACCCTTTTTTTTGGAAGTAAAACTAGTTATTGCTTCTTTAAGTGTACTTTTTTTTTCTTTATTAAAAAGAGTGACAATAGAATCGGGACATGACCCTGTCCGAATTCGGACCTAGTTTTTGCATTTACCCAGTATTTAATTTCATGCTTTCGTGTTGTATCACATCAAACACCTGTGCATTTAAATAAGAATTTGCTAGATTTTTAGCTACCATGTCTTTTTATGTAACGTTGGTATTAAACAACTTTCCGATGTCTTTTTGAAACAGACATTCTCTTTGCATATTGATAAGCTTTCCAGCAATGCACTCACAAATCCTGCAAACCATCTGCAGCTGCACCATCAAATGAATCGTTTCATATGATTCAATCAAATATTGGCTCGTTCAGAACACATAAAAAGGGACAGTGTACAAAAACGAGCGAATAAAAGCAAACAAAACAGACGCAGTCGTGTTCAGAAGTGCATTTCTCTTGTGAACAGAGCAGCAGTCTAGATTAGAGCTAATCATTGTCAGCAGGATGCAGAAGTGGGCCTTCTCACTGACGGATTAGCCCTGCCGCTGTTGTTGTTCCTATTGTTATTGTCAGAAAAATATAATTACTGCCGAATCTCATCAAAGCAAGAACAGCCTTCTCAGAGTTGCTGCCCTATTTCATCCAAAGTAAAAAAAAAAAAAAAAGCGGGAGAGTAAGAAAAGAAAATTTGCTTTTGTTGAAACAACCGATTAAAACACAAAAAGGAAAAACAGGCCTATGTACCATTATGTTTTTTTCTGTGCTTTTGTTTTGACGTTTTGTCGTTTTTAGATCGCCTCTTTTAAAAAAAAAGCTGACACCAAGTTTTCACCTTGACTTGACTGACTGTATATGTATATTTATTTCCTGTGTCATGAAAACGCGGGTGACCCCATTCCAGTCCGGCCCATTTGATATTCCTGCAATAAATTAGATGGCAACAGAGGTGCTTTAACATGTAAAATAGCGGTGACATGCTAAATAATGAGCCATGCTAGTATTACAGAGCGCCAGCTTGGGGACCCAGGGGTATTTCCGAGCCTCGGAGCAACCCTTTTTTCCTCCAAAGGGGGTGAGGGGGGGCCGGGAGTATACGGAGGTAGGGCGCTGAATATGGAAATGGCATTAATAGACCCCACGCCCAAAGCTAGATTACAGTGTGTCAACCCCAGTGGCCTGAACGCTCTGTGTTTAGGTCCACCAACAACATAAAGAGAGCAAATTATTTATTGACGAAATTGCTCTCTTTTTTTTATTGGTCCCCGGTGAACGTCCAGGCCCATTTTGCGAGTATTATTCATCCGTTTTGATTCCATTTATTCTCCACCGGATAAACTGCCCATCAAAATGAGGGGGGAAAAATTGCAGGCCTTATTTTGAAGGACCTGCAGCGTTGGTGTCACCCATCAACGGTCGTGATCTGTTCTTTTCAATAGCTGATTTATCGCCATGACTAGATGTTCAGAGTGTCTGGTTTTAGATGGTCGTAACCCGGTTAACCGCGGGCTCAGTTTGGTGGTTACGAGCAGCTGTTGTCCTTCAGGTGACACACCACTGTTCTGTTTCAATCAAGTGATACTGTGTAATAAGCATTTGGTTCGCCAGAAACTTCATGAGGTCAAATGACATTGTGCTTCTAGGGTGTGAATCATCACCTGATGGTAACTCACAGCTGTGGAATATCATAAGACTGATTGTAAATTTGTAATCACACATTTTAACGGTCATTTCGCAGTTGGTCGATGCATTGGGGATGTTTTTTTTGTGTTTTGTAGAGACTTCGAAACTAAGATTGTAGGATGAGACATGGTCAGCGGATTTGTTTTTTCAGTCCTGTTGTGTAAAAGATAAAGAATTGCCTCTTTCTCTCATTTCCCCTCCTTTTCGCCATTTTTTATCCCCTCGACTTTCATGCTGTCCGCTGACTGCTGTACTATAATAGCCGGGATGTTTTATGTACGTGCAGCGGCAGGATTAAATTTTTAATGGCTCCATTGGTAGTTGTCCCGGGTCATAAAAAAGTGCTGCAATAACGCAAGAAAAGGTTATTGGAAATGCATATGTGTTCCTCCTCTTAGAGAGAACTGTCAAACATTTAGTCTGAGACCGAGTCGCGACTACGTGCCCTACGAGTTTAATCTTCGGCAAAAAGGAAGGTTTTTTTAAGAGGAGCTACAATGACACATAAAGTAAACTAAATGTATAAATGAGCAGCCATGAGGAAGCGGCATCTGTAGAAAAGCAGCGTGAGGAACGGCGGTTGATTGTTAGCTAACATTATGCACACTGTTTGAGTCTAAATAAACCTGTGAGCGCGTCGTAAACTGTCCCTCTCGCGTGGCAGTGGCGTGAGACGGAGGCGCCCCCCTCGTAAACAACTCTTGTCATTTTAAGTAAGCGTGGGCCTGCTTACCCGGCACCTTTCGCTCGGCAAGCCGCACCTAATTTAGCAGCCTTTAAATCTTTTGCCGTCGTTGTCGTGAGAAACGCCTGGTTGCAAATGTCTTTTATTGAATGCTGACTCTGTGGTATTACAGGCTTGCAGATATGCCTGCTGTAATATGTCCCCAGCTTTATCTTGTAATGGTAAAAGTGTATTAATTTTAGTGGACTTTCAGAGAGTGTGTGAGAGAGAGCGCAAAGGGACGGGTTTGACACCGTTTGGGATTGGGACTGCTCGACACACTCTTCAAACACATTTTTCACGCGGGGAGCTGGCGAGGTGCGAGACAGCTGAAGACCCTCATGCATTTCGTAGATACCCTAAGCACAGATTTATCAAAATCTATCTGGAGAAAAGGTGTATCTCAGTAATAACTACTTTCCAAAAAGTGCACCAAAAGTGAGGCTTTGTTGAACGGCTCTTTGCTGTTGGTTTGGCTGCACAAGAGAGGATTATGTGTAAGAATACTTGTATCAGGAATTTCTAATACAGGAATACAGAATTTATTATTACCTCCCTCTTCTTGTAAAGCTCAAAAACACACTTCAAAAGCGTTTTCTAAAATATTTTTCCAGTTGGGGTTAAATGCTTCCCTTCAAGATTGTATATGTTACTCTTCACTTTTACACTTCTTCAATCTCTGGTTTCATAAAGCAAGTGTTGTATGAGTGTCCATGATAAAAAATAAAAATAAACCTTTTAAAAATCCATGTATTAAGTTCTTAGAAATGCACTTCTTAGTTATGTTGGTTTTTAAATGATTTTAAAAAACTTTCATACCATTTTCAAGAAAAGTTTGAATGTAATAGAAAATGAAAATGTTTGTTTATTGGTGCATGTTCTAAGGGGCCGTTTACACGACACCGTTTTCGGAAACCTTTTTATGTGTTTTGGCCATTCATTTGCACGACAATGCAGTTTAGGGGGCCTGAAAACACGAACTTTTGAAAATGGCTTTTAAAGTGCACGCTTTTGAAAACTATACAGTTAACGTCTCCACGTAAACTACAAAAATGCGAATTTGTGAGAACGCTGACATCATGTGCATTACGTGTTCAGTCTATAGGTGCGTAGTGTTTCTTTACAAAGTGACATCGCCAACTACTGGCCTGGCATGCATAATACAGCGCTAGTCAACATTGTTGATTACACTATGTGAACTAAGTTGTCGGACAAAGTCGTTTTTTTCCCCAAATATTAATAAGCAAGGAATCTTATTTAAAAAAACACAAAGAAAATAAAAATTTGCATTGCATTTATTTATTGATTGTCTGGGGAAGTATTGGATAATTTGAATGTTGAACATTAACTTTGAAATGACTATTATTAGGCTCTCGGACATCCTAAACACAAAAACAGAAGAAGGTTACATTATTTTAAATTGATGCCAAACACACACACAGTCAATATATAGAACCCCCAAGCACCACTTAATTGACCCAAACATCTAAGGATTATGTTTAGATTGTTTGTTGTTGGTTCAACCCAATCTGTACTGTATTACTTTTTGACATAAAGCAGGTAGCATTTGATAGTTCTTGAAGCTCCTCCACTCTCGCTGTGGCCCCTACACAAATACTCCAGCCTCACAAGCTACTTAAGAGGGTTTAATAAGGTGTGCGGCGACAAACGCGTGGTGAAGACAAGCGTACTCTGATAGATACGGAGGAGTCCTGCAGGAACGCCGCAGTGTTTCCTCTGGTGAACGGTGGCGTATCGGTGTGCCGCACGTAGGGGCTGTAGTTCGAGAGGACAGAACCACGGGTGTTTTTATCAAGCCGAGGGCCTAGACCACCGGAGGCTCCTGTGATGGAGGAAAATCAGCGGTCACAAACAGTCACAATGCCTCCCCTCTCTCATCTCTCTCTCTCTCTCTCTCTCTCTCTCTCTCTCTCTCTCTCTCTCTCTCTCTCTCTCTCTCTCTCTCTCTCTCTGTCACTCCCCTCTTTCTGACTTCCACTCTCCTGTCCCTATGTTTATCAGGTTTTGGGGGCACTGTATTTTGATGTCAATAAGCAATTTTTCTTGCCTGGTCTCCAGCCTGACCCCTTTAATCCATCAATATATTATTAGAGATAAAGTTTTGTGGACGCCTGCTGCAGTCACAAGATAAATGACATCTCTGAAGTCACGCATTAAAGACTAGATTAAGGCCCTGTGACTGTGTCTTCAGTGCTCATCTGTGCGCCTCTGTCCAACCTATCACACTAAGTGACAAGAAAGAAAAATAATGAACTGAGGCAGAAAAAGCAAAGAGATATTTCTTACACACACTCAGTCTCTCACTCACACACACACACACACACACACACACACACACACACACACACACACACAGCGTGTACGTCTGTCTTCAGCTGGGATTAGGGTGCATTAGAGTAGAGCTGAAGAAGAGGGGAGAAATGGAGGGAGAGAAAAAGAAAGCAAGAGAGTGACTTGAAAGGGGTCCTCCTTCTGTTCGGGGGTGTTTTCTATGGCACGGCCATGAAGAGAGGGTGGGCAACGTTTTATTTATTTCTCTGTCAAGCGTTGAATGAATCACAGATTTTTTAAATAAAAAGAAAAGATTAAATTAGATTCTTTTTGAGGTTTATAGCTTGATCTTTCATCATATCTTTAGACTAAATTTGTTTGTAAAGACATCCAATAGATAGTGGGTGACAGTTCTGGCAGCGATCTACACCATTTTATAAACGTTACATTGGTTTATAAAAGAAGCCATTCAAAAGACTTTTGAGCTCGATAATCTTCAGAGGTAATGATACACAGAAAAATGAACTGCCTTGCATCATTGATAAGCAATTTATTCTGCTTTAGTGTTCTGTAAACCTAAATATATGACATATAATCTCGGAACAATTTCTAAATTGTATTGCTTTTTAATGGGGGGAAAAAAACCTGCCGTGTATGAAATGGAGGATTTTGTCAGCCATACGAGAAAAATATGAGTCCATCCTTCATTATCATAACCCAGCTAATGTATTTGGCCAAAGATTCCTGACTGCGCTCTTTTACACTTGTAACCTTGCAACCATCCCCCTTACATATCATATTAATAGAGGATTACGAAAATGAAATGACAGTATTATGGGACGGACACCAGACTTGCAGAGAGAATATTAGGGGAGTCTATCTGGTCACACTTGGTGTTAAGTGGGACTGAGCACTCATTAGGTTTGCTGGAGCCATAAGTTCATGTCCGCTTGAGCTTCGGCTGATACGCCCTGTACTTTAGGTCACTGCAAATCCACATCAGAGGATTTTTTTTTTTCCCGCCCATGTCCAGGACTCCGTTATCGGATCCTGTCTGTAATACCAGGACTGAAGTGACACCGTTATGGCTGCGTACGCAAAAGATGGCCGCTATTTGAATTTTTCCATTAAGCCCCAGTTGGCTGCACATGTTCTCGTGTGGAACTGCCACTCAGCCTGTGGAGGAGGATGTTGAGACGTACCTGACTCTCTGCGTGTTAGCCTGGGTGTCATGGCCGCTTTGTGTTGGCGTCACTTGTGTGTCAACTTCTGTTCCGCAGGACGCCTCCACAAGACGCACCCTAATCCCAACGGTGCCCGCAACTTTTTAAAAGCTGTGCTGTTAAGTAAACAGGAAAAAAGCAAGATATAAATGTGCAAAAAAAGTTATGTTTGGCTTCAATATAAAGTCATTTAACCTTTCTACTATTGGTGTGTTGGGATCCCAGAGACCCTAAATAACAATAGTAATTTCAATGATAACATTTCAAATTCTCCAGTATGTCCCCAGACCAGGAATTAAATGAATGAATAAATGCATACAATAGAATAGGGAAAATAATATAAAAAACATATTTATACATATACACATACATAGACTAAATGAATAAGAACAATAAAGGGTCCAAACTAATCCCATCCATCCCAAACCTTTGAAACCTTAATTGTTTTTTTTATTTTATTTAAATTTACATCATAAAAAGTTGTCATATAATTAGGAAAATAATGTTTGTTTGTTTCTTTTGTTACTGGTATTCATTCTAGTGAGGTTTTTTTTTTTTTTTTTTTTTTTTAATATACACATACATAGACAAAAACATATTTATACATATATAGACTAAATGAATAAGAACAATAACAACAAAAAAGGGCTCCAACTAATCCTGTCCATCCTGATCCTTAGAAGCCTAAATTATTTATTTATTTAAATTTACATCATAAAAAGTTATCATATGATAAGGAAAAGTACATGAAGTGTTAACCTGAAGCTTCAATGTCATGTTTTTAGTTTTTTTCCCCCATGACCCTTGTGTCCCTGAGACTCCTAACCGAAACATGTGGGTCAAGTTAAGAAGTTGTTAGATCGAGTCAGAGACTAATGAGAAGAGACAAGAAACCAACGAACACTTTCATTTTAGTGGCTTTG
The DNA here is from genome assembly GCF_949319135.1 of Squalius cephalus. NCBI lineage: Eukaryota > Metazoa > Chordata > Actinopteri > Cypriniformes > Leuciscidae > Squalius > Squalius cephalus. The sequence continues at coordinate 18,280,255 of NC_137131.1, forward strand.
AGACAAAAGATCTGAGGTCTGATGTTAAGTGTGATTATGGTGTGAATTTATAGATCTCTGGGTTTTTTTCTTTTCCATGCTGGGTTTTGGATGCCTGGGGCACCTTTAGATTTCTCACAGTGTCTCTCCGGAGTCATGAGTTCAGTCTGGCTTGAAAAATTAATGGACAATTATGAAACTCTGAACTAATTCTTTGCAGACATCATCAGCCAATTAATTTAAGTGGGTCTATGGTTGGAGGTTGATCTTTTCTCTCTTGAATTTAGCGGAAGTTCCTCCTTTGTTCTGCATGAGATAAATTAATTTTTTTAATCATGAACCCACAATTGAATTCACTGATCTTGTTAAAGTCATTTCTCAGTTTCTTTTATACAAGGCTGAATGACTGTTTTAGTCGATATATTTAGTTCAACTTAACTACTCATTAAATATGTTTACTCTGTCTGTATTACATAGATCAATAGCGTCACTTCATGAACAAGCTCCAATTCTGTCTCTGAAAAGCGAGAGACTATACTATAATTTTTTTTTTTTTGGAATTGAATTGGAATTGGTTGTTTTGGTGTGGGAAATCTGTGTCAATCTGCAGATTTCTCAGGATTTTAGAAAAAATATTTCACAGTATAGAACAATAGAACTAAGTCAAAATACAGAAATCCATTTTTTTTTATTTTTTTTTATTTTGTAAAGTAACATGTCCAACACACCAGATTGGATAAGGTTTCAGGGGAAGGCCTTGTCTCTCTCTCCTCCCTTGCAATGACTGAAGTGATTAAACTATCATTGAGGTCCTGAAGTGTAGTGAACATGAGCTGGGATAATGTCGAGATAAAGGCAAAAAAATTAATAAAAATATTGTGAGAGGAGATGGTGCCTCCATGTCGCTGTAACTGGTTAATTATGCCATCAGCACCATAATGCTCGCCAATGATGTTCACAACTGTTCCTCAAAACAGCCTAAATGTCTCTAACAGGTGAAAATGGATAGATTTACCAAGTAAACAATTGCATAGTCACTTTTAATCCAATCCGAATGTAAATTTCCTTTACATGAAAAGTATTTTGTATTTTTTTTTATCAACTCCAACACAAAAGAGACTTTGCAGCTTTCTAGCTGAAAGCATGATCAAATAAGCTAAAATATTTAATAAACACAAAGGACAGGATATGTGTAGAACTTTCGAATCATAGGCAAATTTTATATTATGGAGAGCTCTACATAATGTGCTAAATTTCCATCAGTTGTATTTACAATTTTTAAATAGGTAGAATGCATTGTGATCCTTAAGGGGTTATTATAAGGGGTTTCTTTTCCCTTTTTAGAGTCAGCCTTGTTAGTATCACCAATAATAGCTTTATCACTCTGTATATTTTTTTATATACCTGTCTAGCCCTCAAAGTGACCTTTTACACTGGCCTTTTAAATGAATCTACAAAAAAGTCCATGGCTATTTGGACTTTATATCCATTTACTCTCTGAGCTCTTTAGCATTTAATAACATCCTCAGCAGGCAACCACTCTAAATCAAATAATGTTTTGTGCATTTTCAGCTCTTTTTGCTTTTTATAAATGAAAGTGATGGCATTTTAATAGGTGGGTGTGTGCAGACACGAGGAGACAATCGCCTCTCATTGAGTGCAGGGGGACAGGCTGGAGACAACGTGAGTTATTACTCCTCTCCACCCTCTGCAAAAGCACTCCCTTAAATTCACGGGTCGGGTCGGTGCGGCAGACCCTCTGTGGAGCCTATGCGGTCTAAACGCTCTGCTCACACGCACTTCCTGTTGCCACATGATGGATATGCAATGATCACTTAAAACCACAGTGATGATAAACTAATGAATCAAGATCTGCATTAATCAACGAATGGCCATTACAGAGAGATGAATGGAAAAGCAAAAAGTTCCCTCTCTAATGATGAAGTGCTAACTGTTTAATAGCGGACAAGGCGAGTGAAGGAAATTACACACAAGGGATTCATGCATCATTTTAGAAGATATTAATATTTCACCCCCTCTCTTTCCTGACCTCCCCCATCTCTTGACTTTACACTCTGCTGCCGTGAACAGGCGTAATCAAAATTCATTACCAGCCAAACCGGCCTGATTAAACATAACAGACTCAGTTCACAGGCATACACTGCGCTCAGACTCCCCCCATCCTCAATCTATCCAGACCCTCAGAAACCAGAGTGGACAAGACCTCTTTGAGAAACCGCCATTAAGCAAACATATTAAATACTCATCAGAATCAAGTGTAGCTACGGAGATACTGAAGTGCTAAAGGATACATATCAAAGCATTTATCATTGTCAGGGAAGGGGGATATTGTGTACTCATACATTTATATAAATTAATGAATCTGTTTGTTTATAATTCCTAAAGAGAACTACCCATTAGCATTCCTGTTCATCTTAATGGCAGTTTGCTCGGCTGGAGACAGACCCCCAACTTATTTTGTGGGGAAAAAAATAAAATAAAAATAAAAATAAACATAAATAAATTGGAGAATAAACATGTTGTTTTGTCAGAATAATTTAGCAAAAAAAAAAAAAAAAGTTTTTTCAGTAAACATAGGGACAAAAATATCTTGCCTGCAAAATTTTTTTATTTTGCCCTAATACATTTTTGGAAAAATATCAAAATTAAAAAAAAAGTACATAGTAAAAATAATTGTCAGGATAAATTAGAAATAAATATATGTGACCTGCGGTGGCAAATTGAGTCGCAATGTGCACATTTTCGAAAATGAGTTATTGTTATTTTCACATTCTCTATTAAATAACACCTTCAAAATGATGTATGAGGTGGTGGAATCAGACAAAAAATGACTGAGCTACACCTATTTGAAGTCGATAGAGTCAGCAATGTCAATTTTGAGAAAAATCGAGTTAAAGTTTTCTGAAGGTTTCAAAACAAAATCACCTAGAAACCATACCTTAAAGGTTGTATCAGTGATTTCTGGCCCAAAAAAGGCCCAAACATAAATGATCACATTCATCTAATCTTTCCTAACGATCCACTAGCTGCCCGCCCCATAAGCAGGCCGTCAAAAAAACGCGTCTCTGTAGGCAGCCTAGGCTCTGAGATCTGCACACAAAAACAGTTGGTTTCACCAACCACTCAAAACCAAAATAAATAGTGTTCCAACCAATCACCGACAGGGGGAGGGTGTTGTGAGGTTGTGTTGTGTTGGTTTTGAGTGGTTGGTGAAACCAATTGTTTTGTGTGCAGATCTCAGAGCCTAGGCTGCCTACAGAGACGTGTTTTTTTGACAGCCTGCTTATGGGGCGGGCAGCTAGTGGATCGTTAGGAAAGATTAGATGAATGTGATCATTTATGGTTAGGCCTTTTTTGGGCCAGAAATCGCTGATACAACCTTTAAAAGACCTGGAACCACATTTGGCACACACCAAAACCAAATATCTATAGGAAAATATATATTTAACTTTTTTTCCATACTACAATTGTTTGTTTAACATTAATGAATAGGCTACAGCCTATAGTCTATATCAGGGATGGGCAACTTCGGTCCTGGAGGGCCACTGTCCTACAGAGTTTAGCTTCAACCCTAATCAAACACACCTGAACAAGCTAATCAAGGTCCTCAGGATTACTAGAAAATTACAGGCAGGTGATTTTTTCAGGGGTGGAGCTAAACTCTGTAGGACAGTGGCCCTCCAGGACCGAAGTTGCCCATCCCTGGTCTATATTAAGACCTAGCCTTCTGTACCGTAAGGATCTGATGTAATGTTACACATCAGATGTTTTTTTTTTTTCTCTAACAGTTAGGGGAAAATCTGTCTTTAACATATATTTTGAAATACTATAATTGTGTATATGGGTAGGCCTATATCGGGATTGTGCGCTGAGAGGCGTCTTTGACTTGTTTACATCAGCATGAGTTTGAAAATCACATTTCATTGGTTCAGACTCATGCAATCGAGAATTTGCTATGAATATTCAGAAAATTGTAGTGCTGCTCTTTAAAACGATAGCCTACCAAACTTGTGCTGAGGGGAAGTGCAAGAAGCGAGCAGAGACAGCATTTTCCATGGACAATTGAAAAGTATAGGGTCTACTTCTCTGAGAAAACGTGCAGATAAAGATAATTTTAGATGTTTAATTGCTATTTTTGGAGCATTTGGATTGCTAGATGAAGGCTTAAAGGCCCCCTGAAATCAAAATTTAGCTTTTAGTATGAATATGTTAGCCTTAAGGTTATGAATAAGCTGGTGTGTTCCAAAACAATGACAACATTTGCATATATGAGATAAGCATTCAAAACTTACAGTCTCTCACTTCAGCTAAAATGGATCACGGATTTGTATGACATCACCATGGACTTCAGCTCACATCTTCTTCTGTCCAATCAAATGCTCTCTAGAATCTAAAGCCCGGGACACACCAAACCGACGCCAAAGAACTAGCGTTGATGAAAGCCGACTGTGTTGTCGCCTGCGTCGGGGGAAAAAACTGCACTTGAACACACCAAGAGAAATTCAGCCGACTGTCAGCTAGCATGCGTGTGAGTAAATGAGATAACTGTTTATTTCTGCACATATATTCATCTATATTCGTCATTCAAAAAGGGAAACTGACGCTACAGGCTGCAGATACACAAACCATAAACAAAGCAGTGCGTGCTTATGTTTTGAATATCCATCCTGCTAAACACTTTCTTTATTCCACTCCGCGAATGTTAATATTTAAATATTCGCCAAGGAACACTCAGGTAAAATGACGTAACATTAGAACAGCCTTCTATCTGTACCGTTTTGACTTCTTTGCTCGCTGTTTTGCTATTATTCTCGTGCACTGATTCGTTCACTAAGCAGAACAGCCAATCAGAGTTACCTCCTTCACCGAAGGCCCGACGCCTCAGCCCCCCCCCAAAAAACCTAGACGGCGTCAGACTAGAGCCAATGAAAACTATCGGCCCGACGCTCAAAAACGGTCCAACGTTGCCCAACGGCCGATCGTGGCTGGCTGAAGCATCCTGCCCCCTATTGACATGCTGATGTATTTCCGGTAGAATCTCAGCCAGCGTCTTTACTTCCGCATAGCGCGTTCTATAGCGAAGTGTACTAGCGGCAAACTTTCATAAAATTAATTTTCTCTGAAATGGAGACAACAATTTTAGAAACCGATTTGCTAATCGTATTTTGCATGATATAAGAGAATACTCACCCTCAAAGTTGTCGATGTAGCTCGAATTATATAATTTAAAGCCCTTCTCTTTCTTACTCTTAGGTGTGACAGCTAACTGTCTCACAATATTGTTAACATCATTCCCGTTAACCGCTGGAAGTTCTTGTAAACAGTGAGTGTAATTTACCATTATCTCCACCAAATGCAAAAACGGCTTCCAACGCAACACTGGATGTAACTGGGCGGGCTGAGACAAAACGCGGAAGCGATCGTTCATAGAGCCTATGAGTTGGAGATGTGTGTTCGGTTGCTCAAACACTCGAGTTTTATTCCGTTTTCCAACTGTAGGCCTACATTGGTTAAGAATGAAATGGCTAGAATTTCAATGGTGCTGTCAAGTACTAATTGCAGTCTGTGAGGTGAACTAAACGCTATTAGCTATTTGAAAAGTGTGAGGTGCCATTCAATATGTCCCGCCTTAGCTTCCTGTTTCAGTGGAAATTACGTCAAAGCATCATACAAAGCTGCCCGTTCCAAGCAGAGCCGGATTATCCATAAGGGCACTTGGGCCAGTGCCCAGGGGCACGAACCATTCACAACCACCAGGGGGGCACCACATGACACAAGCTTTAAAAATATTTTTCGTAAATTGTTATATTATTAACTTGAAATTATTGAAAGACCATACATAACTCGTTTGAACACTAATTTAACAATAATAATAATAATAATAATAATAATAATAATAATAATAAATTATAAATAAATAAAGATTACATGACCACTATCACTCCCCCCCTCCCTCCCCAATCTGTCAGAGTTGAGTTGGTCCACAACAAGTACGCGCAAATGTGTCATTTTTTTTAACGGCTACAGAAAATGAATCTAAATCCAAAATGGACAGACGTGAGTGGTTTTGCAAAAAGAAAGTTAAAGAAAGACAAGGACGCTAGACGTTGGTTTAGCTACAATTCAAAATGTTCCAGCCAGGGATCGAAAGTTTTTTTGTGAGAACATCACTAGTTTTTTGTTTTTCATTCCTATGGAAGTCGATCTTCGCGCTCGTGCAGTGCATCCGTAAATCATTTTTGTTTACAAATTAGACGCTTTGCAGTTATTATGTTAAAGATTTTATTTTGGATGTGTTCATTGTGATTATATTGGCTGGGTTTATAAAAGTTTATAAAATTGAAAGGATCTTTGCTTGATGCATTTGGAAACAAATCTTGTCTATTTCTAAATGCAATCGACGGCAACACTAGCATCTCAGATGTAATCGTGTGCATCGCTGATGATTATACTGTCCGTGTGTTGAAAAAAACTTAGATTAAACACACTCGCAACAGACACACCACAAAGCGGAGACATTACAGCGTTTTAAGGGGGGGCTTTTTAGGTATAGTGCCCAGGGGCACCACACTGTCTTAATAAGGCACATCAGTGGGCCACTGGGGCTTTAATGAACTCATTTTTGTAAAAAAAAACATTTGTGCGCATTCCGACTCATTTTGCCAGCACAGGTCACATATTGTTTGTGAAAAAAAAAAAAAAAAAACGTTTCCACAAAGAAAACACAAATTTTGAATGCCAGTCAATGGCGAAAGGTGCTTTTTGTGTCTAGAAGGTGCAATTATAGGATCTACCAGCTGGGGCTAATTGAGCCATGCTATCTAGCGCAACCTAAATTTAGTTTTGATCAGTATCAAATGGGATCAGCTTGTTTCTTTTCAGTTAAAATGTAGTCATACAAAATTTCCTGCACAACAGATATTTGCTGTGGAACAATATTGTGAAAAGCACCATACAGTGTGTTTTAATGTCATCCTTGTTGTATATTGCAGCGCTGTCGATACCTAGTTTTTCCAGTATCGTAGAAGGTGGTGGGCTGGCAGGCCTGCAGGAAGTAGAATTGTGACCATTTAAAAGCAAGTACGGAGGGGAGTTACAGGAGAGGGTTGCTGTGACCTCTCTAGAAGCCAGTCCAATCGCTTTCTCATCATATCAGCATTTCAAAACACTGTTGCCCGCTCCGGCTGCTCTTTTCTTCAGCTCATGCTCCATCTGTTTACTTTTCTCTCCTTCGTTCTCTATCTCTCCTTCCCTTTTTCGCCTATGTGTGTGCACATACGTGTAGCCTTCTGTGAGAGGATGTGAGGAGAACTGAAAGGATATTATATTTTATTGTATCTGTCATTTTCCTTCTATCTACCATATGACTTCTTAATCCATCTGAATGCATAGAAGATAATGTTTTGGGCGAAATAACATAAGAGGGAAGATAGACTCCCAAGGACCAATATCTTTATTGCTTGGAGGATAAACGGATTATGTCAGCCGTTTTCTACCGCTGACAGCTTTTCTTATTAACCGATTTTATTTTTAATCTGCCGAGGAAGAAATGCGGTTTTATGTCACAATAAAACGCTGGTCACATCTAATGCTGCCCTCAAACAAACAGATTTCTCAAAGCCTTGCTGGAAAATTTGAAATAACTTTAAAGAGGGGTTTTTGGTGGAGAAAGCGGGCAGAAATTCTTTATCCACAAGCTTGTTCAACTGAGAAGTCAAAGATTTGTGAAGTCCTTAATATTGTAGGTTTTTTTAGTTAACAGTGTAATACAGTGTAACCATTTGTTCATTTTGCTGATCGTGTGGCTCCAAAATATCTACATCATAGCCCAACGAATGTGTGGTTGGTTTGTTTTATGTGGAATAAAATTTATAGAAGAACTAGTATCTAATCTATCATTATAGATGACTTATTTAATAACTTATCATTCTTCAACATGTGTTTGCTGTGCAGTAGATGGTTATGAGAGCACATATGCTATGTCATATGAGATTATGTGCATGTGTATGCGCTCAGGAGATGCCAGGGATCATCTCAAATGAAACCATTTGGGCAGATTTATATGAAATGGTGTTGGATATATGCGCAGGGAGAGCTATCATTAACCCCAGGGCTTTCCCCTTCTGCTCTCCTCTCTCATTTCATGCTCCTGATCTGAGGGTGTGAATTAGCCATCACCTCCGGCAAGCCAACTCAGTTACTGGCTGGACAACATGAAAGAAATACACAGAGCTGCATAAAGAATCCTCTCAAAGCCTCCTCCCTTCCTCCACCTCCCTCTTCTCCCCCTCTCTCCTTGGTAACGTAGAGGGGCAGACCTGTGTCGGGCCCAGGTTTTCTACACGGGCTCACCTTGGCCTGGGCGAGCTGCAGCTGTGTTAGAGGATGGTGTGATTTACATGGCTCTTTTAGAGCCGAGGATTCAGCAGACACTATTGTCCTTCAGCACTCGGCGAGTGGCGAAAGAAAAATTTACTTTGCGTCATCTTGTATGTGAATCTGACACATAAAAAATGCTGGCTATAACTGTGAGCGTCTAACTTAAGGCTGGTGCACGAATGCATAAATCTTATGTTGCTTTTTATTTCAGACGGTCCACTGATACATCGCATTTGAAATGGCTTACCTCATATTTAAATGTAAATCCTCCAAGGTTGGTGCATGATAGCAATTCTTATTTTTTCGGTGAATATTGTTCTGTTTGAGTGTGTTTGAGGAATTTGGCACACTTATTGGGATAGGTCTGGATAGTCATCTGACCCATTTGGGGTTCTTCCTGTCAAACCTTCTAATGCCACCATTAGCTTAAAATGAGACCTTTCTTTACATTATCTTGAATAATTTAGTCCACCTCTATTCAGTCGGCTTATGATTCATGTCATCGGTTATTTCGACATTTTAGACAATTGTTTTAAAAATGTAGTAGTATATTACAAAGTGTCAGATCAAGTTAACAGCTAATTGTACTTGCTTAGCATCACATAGCATGCTAGCTGAATCTATGTCTCTAAACTGTATTATTTGAACTGTAAAGATGTTTCAGTTCGAAAGAATGTAGATACAAAAACAGCATTTAGTTTTATTCTTAAACAATTTCAACTGCTGATTCCAAGAAATGTTAGAAGAAAAAATCCCCACAGCTTGTAGCAATGTTTTATTCTATTTCATTTTTCTTAATGGCATTTTTGCCTTTAATGTATTGGACAGTAAAGGGACAAAGGTGAATAGGATTGTTACATGACACAAACAGGATTCAAAGTGCTACTTAGAGAATATGCTACAATATACAGCTTGTCAAAAACACTCTCAGTGAGTATTACAAGGTTACTCAATATATTGGTGGATAGTGTTATCGTTTCTTATGCTTTTGACAGGATCACACACACACAAACATGTCCTATGTGGAAAATAACTATGTGTTGTGATTGAGTGAAATCATCTTAGTTGGGAGAGCAGACTGTGCAGTGATGGAGGTTGGGTCATGGACATGTACAGTCCTTTCAAAGTTATTATGGTCAGTAGAATACACACTATCTTAGTCTTAAAGTCTTATGGCACATATGGTACTCTCAGGGCAAAGAAAGCATTCCAGGAAGTAGCCATTGCTTGTCAATATGAACTGTTTTTTTATTATTATTTTTTTCAACTTTAATGTAGATGAGAACATCTATTTATGGTTAGTAGTTATGGACTTTTTATTTTATTTTATTTTTACATAATTGATTTCAGGACCCAGAAATGCATAACATTTGCCTTTGACTGCATGGAAATAAGACTTCTCCCATATGTTTCTATTATGCATTATGTTATTGTCAATGTTTTATCATTATTCGTATGGCATGTTATAATATAGACACTTAAATGCCAAACAGGGTATTCATGTTGATACGCAGAGCATGTAGTGAGATGTCTTTGTCAGGATTATGGGGAGTGTATAGCTCTGGCTCTAAGTCTGTCATCCCTCTGTGTATCATAAGCCAACTTTCAGCTGTTTGCATCTAATTTGTGTTTTTAATTGCAGAAGTTTGATTAAACCCAGCCCCAAGTGTTAAATGGCATTAGGCACAGCCATATGTTTTGGTGGCAAATATGCAGATATCCATTTTCATTTTCTTTTTCTCGTTCGAGGCAGTCGTCGCTTCCTTTTTTTCGTGTGAAGTGGCTACGATTGCATCTGCCCTAACCTAACTTAATGTTTCCTGAGTTTTGCTCTCTCTCTCTCTCTGTGACCTTTAATCTAAGACGTACAGAGCGCTCTCAACTATCATGGTTGTCAGTTTGGAAATTGTAATCTCCTCTGAAAAGTCTTTGCGAGTGGAGCTGGATTACTCCGAGATAATTAATCATATTCAGTCGCATGAAAACAAATTTTGTTTACATGTTTAGGATTACCCGCAATGAGGGGAAATGAGTAAAATTCTGCAAGGAGCTCTGTAAGCAAGGTAAAGCGTTTAGCCGCAAAGTATGATCGCACAGGCAGAAATGTTGAAGGAAAATACATTTCTAAATGGCTCACTGAAGCCGGTTCGAAACGCACTTTCTTCCAAAAACCTGGGCAGTGAACCAGGTGAGCCGCCTTTGACTAAAATGAAAAATATGAAGAATCTTTTTTATGCTTTTCACATTCATTCTGGACTTCTCCATGGGTCCTCTTTTAATTTCGCAATCCAGATCTGGTTCTGTTTTTTCCTCATTGAAAAGAACACATTCTTCTGAAAAAAGAAGAGAGGAAAATCAGTTCCTTTTTCAATTACCCCCATCTACTTCACCTTCTCCCTCCTCCCCAGATCTGCCTCCCTCGGAGAAAGAAAGCACCCGGAGGGGGGGTCGCTTTTCACTGGCATTGCGGCCCCTCTCCCTCTCTAATTCATCCAGGCCTCCACTTTTATGCATGAAACACAGAAGTAGATTGAAAGCATTCAGTGGCCATTCAGACACTGAAGAAAAGAGATCCTCTGAGCTTTATTAGATATGAAGATCTACAATAAAAATCAATTTCTGGCCTCTTTATGCAGTTTAAATGACAAAGCTTTCACCCATTCAGTCGGCATTGTGTGACAGAAAGTAATTCTGCAGCAGTGGGCGAGACAAGAGCCCTGTATACTTTCTGACCCGATTGCAGATTCTAATATGATACAGACCTACTGAGATAATGGCAGGCACTTAATATCATCTGTGGAGAGGAAGAAAAAGTTATCTGATATCTTTTGGGGGGTTAAACACTTTCATGGTCAGAATATTAAGTAGACGAAGACGGACAAGGATTTCTCTGAACGTGGTCCACCTGTATCTCAGAAAACGGCTGAAAATGGAAATCCGCTGTAGAGTCAGAAGTCGTGACGGAGTATGTGGGTTGCAATCTGTGCATTTCTCTGAGTCTATGGCGCTACAATCAGTGTTGAGAAGAAATATCTTATGGTTGCATGTCTCTGGTTATTTATTAGTTTGATGACATGAATATGACACACAAAGTTTGGTTTTCCATCATCTAAAATAGTCTGTAAGCATTGTAATCCATCAAATTAGCCAAATAATTCTCACTAGAGAAATACATTTTTAACACTTTTAGTACAATTCGGTTTTAGGGGTGGCAAGTCACGTGTTAGGCTATTATACCATTTAGCTACCCATTTGTAGTACCTTCTAATTGCACGATAGTGTCCTGCTTTACTGGATATGTGGCCATCTTAAATGAGACTGCAAAACACTGTGACGAATATATCAGAGATGAAACTGACTTGAGTATTATCACAACTTACATACAGTAATTGAGGGTCCAGCATATTAAATTAGTTCAAAATCATTTTTTTCAAAATGGTTGTTCATAGTATAAAACACATAAGATGTGACCCTTACAATTATCATGGGTCACGTGACAATTTAGAAACAAATATAGTTTAAAGAAACCAGATCATATTTATTTTCACATTTAACATTGCAACATTGTTTTAAAAACAAATTTTGGGGGTATTTTTATTTTTTGATTAATCATTCATTTTGACAGCACTAATGTTTATTGTATATATACAACCATACAAGGGTAACTGTTACTAAGCCTGCCCTGGGTACATCAATTTTCTTGTCCGTTGCCCTCACAGATTCCTAGCTAAGCTTGGATGTATATTTACATTACAATAAAGGTTATTGATAACATGCCTCTGAAGTTTGAGTTTTTGCACCATTACAATACTTATAGGCAACTAGTCATCATATCTTCCACTCCATGAAACACATGTTAATGCTCAGTAGTACACAAATATGGTTCTTTAATGTATTTGCATTGTACTAAAATGCATGCGTTCATTTTCAATGGGCATATATGCGGCTGAAACAGGTAGCCTAGTGCAGGGGTGCCCAACCCTGCTCCTGCCGATCGACTGTCCTGCACAGTTTATCTCCAACCCTAATCAAACACACCTGAAGCAACCAATTATGGTCTTCAGGATCACTTGAAAATTAAAGGCAGGTGTGTTTGATTAGGGTTGGAGATGAACTGTGCAGGACAGTCGATCGGCAGGAGCAGGGTTGGGCACCCCTGGCCTAGTGCATCCCAAATTTTTCAACATTAACATTTTAATATAACATAGTCATTATGGCCTTTAGAAAAATGTTTTTTTGAGGAGGTGGGGTTCTATAGGCCCCTGTGGCGCGACCTAAGCTTCTGTCCTTGATGGCATTTTTTTTTTCCTTACATTACTTTTACTTTTATACTTTAAGTAGTTTTGAAACCAGTACATTTTCCACTTTTACTTGAGTAAAAAGCTTGAGTTGGTACTTCAACTTCTACAGAAGTCTTTTTAAACCCTAGTATCTATACTTCTACCTGAGTAATGAATGTGAATACTTTTGACACCTCTGCTTTTGACAGAGACCATGTGGTTGGAAGAAAAGAAAAAAAAAAACTCCCTCCCTGAACCGGCCTAGCAGTGCTTATCTGTTTTAAGAGCCCAGCTGTGCTAATAGCATAATTCAATAGAGGAGGAGCAGTCTGCTTCACAGTGCCACAAAGGTAATCTGATTGAGTTTAACAGGAAATTAAAGGCAAGACTGGGCTCATGTTAGTTTTAGCCACATCCAGAATAGGGTTTCAGCAGCCTGATAGATAAGCACTTAAGACATGCTGTAAAAGTATACGATGCCTTTTCTCTCATGATATAGTGCAATAAAAGTAGCTGAGTGCTAAACATTTTCCTTGCCGATAGGCCTAAACCCGTTATTCAATGTTGCTATGACGTGTCCTTTCACACTTAGCAAGAACTACAAGTTAATTGTTGCTCTACAGCAACAGATTAACTCAAACGTTCGCCACGTTATTTTTCTGAGCATGAAGATAAACGATCGGAGGTGTTCTAATGAAAAAGGACTCTGGCGGCCCGTGTGTCCGTCTGCGACGCAGACATGCCGATGAATTGCCATTGCGAATCCCATCTCCAAGGGCAGAGGAATAAATATCAGTTCCAGACTTCTTTCCTCCACGCCACCGTAAACACTACAGTCAAGCGATTGTTTTATTTTTAAAGTCTCGACTGCAAGACAAGCTCTTATTTTAAATTAAACTTTCAAGGTCTCTGAGTCATTTATTTTTGTCAAAAGAGAGCCAGAATGAAATTCCGGGTAACAATAATAAATCCTCGGCGGACATAAATAAGTGACAATAACTTCTCTCAGCGTCCTACCGCAACGCTCGCTGTTTGTTTGTTCGTGCAGCGGCATGAGGAAAATCCAAGACCTTTTCAAAGACTTAAGATGTGGAACAAATTCAGTTTGAAAGGGTTTGTGTCTTAGTTCCTTTGTCTTGGAATCTGCCGTCCTCAGGTAGGTGTGACTTAGAGACATGTCCTCAGGGAAATGGCTTCTCTTCTGGCAGCTGCTGACCACTGAGCTGTGACCGCTGGGTTTTGATTGAAAGATAAATAAACCAAGGTGTCCTGGTGGCTTGAGCTACAGTGAAGAACTGTGGAATACTGGCTTTGCCAAAGACGTCTTGCAATGCCCTAGAGAACACAACACTGCATTCACTGAAAACAAAGATGCTATTAGCTAGCTTAGGCACTATCTTCTCTCCACACTACACCTCCCATGACACCGCACACTCCAGTCAGGCCTGCATTTTTACGCTTTTAAATATTTATTTATTTTTGTTGCGTTTCCTTTTTTCTGCTTTTTCTAAGAAAAACACATCCTTAAAGGGATTATGTTGTTCTGTAGAAGTTAAATAATTATCAATGCTTATTCCCTTCTGATTAGCCGTGCACTCTCTTTTGCTCGAACGTAAACCGTATTATTAAACTGCATTTTTGGAAATAGAAAGGCTTGTTGGATTTCATCCAGCAGAAAATGCTTTTCAAACAGGATAATAAAATAGGTGACTGTTCGTCTCAGGGTTCTTTTACCTAAACGAGTTAAAGGGATAGTTCACACAAAAGGGTTTATTCGTCATCATGTCTTTCCAAAACCCGTATGACTTTGTTTCGTAGATCAAAGGTAATGAATGAGGACTGGGGCTGTCAAGCTCCAAAATGTCAAAATGGAACCATTAAAGTATTATAAAAGTAGTTCATATGACTTGTGCACCATATTTTAAGTATTCTGAAGCTTTGCAACAGCTTTGTGTGAGGAACAGAATGAAAAAACTGTAGAAAAACAGATGTCCTGGCAGAAAACAACCAGTACCGAAGTTTTCCGTTAAGTTTACTGACATTTTTGACATACTGACAAAATATGGATTAAACACCTTACATTGGTACATTGTGCTGTATTTTTACAGACTTACCTTAAAATGTAAGTATACTTGACATATGCTTGACATCCACCCTGTGTGATCATGAAAGTGCAATGTCTGATTTGTGATTGAATCATTCTTTTGATTCGAATCAGATGTCTTGGGCAGCTTACTGACTCATTCAGTTGCAACAGTTAACAGCTTACTTGAAGATTGATGAAAAATTACTTAAATTTTAGTCTGTTAAACACTAAAAGCTATTGTATGGCTTTAGAAAACTTGGAATATTGCGTATGAGTCATATGGATTACTTTTATATATATTTTTATGACACTTCTATGATGCTTTTGTGACATTTTTGAAGCTTGAAAGTCAGTAATCAACCATGATTGCATGAAAAACTGTTTTTTTGTGTGTTTAAGGGAAAGTCAAATGGGTTTGGAATGACATGAGGGTGAGTAAATGATGACAAAATGTTCATTTTTGGGTGAACTAATCCTTTTTATCGTTGTAGGCACAGAAAGAAAGAAATCAAATGGCGAGATGTGAGAAAAACATGCATAAAACAAAGTGATGACTGACAATAAGGGTATTATCATGATGAACAAAATACAGTTACTGTCATATTTGGCTGCAGTAATCACACACAATTGTCAAAATAAAGCAAATCCCACCCTTAGTGCGTTGGACAAAGCTGACAGTATTGCTCTGAGGTGCCATATTCTCTTCCTTTCAGTCTTGTGAACAAAAAAGTGGGTAGCACAGCAAATGCATTTTAAGGATTGCCAAAGCATGATCGACACTTGCATAGTCTACAGGCATCTTGACACCAATCATTTACATAAACATTATGCTGCACACAACATTATTTTGCATCCTAGTTTAAGTATGCCTATTTATTGAATTATGCAAATGGATTCTAAAATATTCATCTTTTGTCTCTCGTCACACATGACAAATGACAAGGAACAACAATGATCGTCAAAATGCAAACATCTGAGTCATTTATGAAACATGATAATGAGTGAATCCAGAGGGGAAAACATATTTTCCAAAGGGATGTGACAATGGAAACCACAAGAGATGTTCGCTGATTGTGTGCGGGCGACACGGGGACAGCGTTTACCAAAATGTTACCCTGACATCATCATCAGTGAGGTGTTTTCACGTGTAAATACTGGCAAGATCACAGACAGTTCAGTATCAGTGTAAAAAGTATCAGGATGCTGGAAAAAGTTATGCTGAAAAAGTTACGTGACATGCTCCGATGATTACAATTCTGATTTGATCGACAACCCTTTTTTTTTGTCCTTAACTCAGCTTTGTAGGATCGCATTGTAAATAGCTTTGGCTTCCCCTTCAGTGTGTCGACACAGAAGTTTGAATCTTTTCATTGCGCTCAAAGTTTGAGTGCGTACGCAGTGCCAGTTCTCTACGGTTACCACTTCGCTCCCTCGCCCCTCTCTTTTTCAAAAATAAATCAAAGGGGGTGTTAGGCAGCAGGGTTATCCCCGCCACTTTGCTGGAGGCTGCTGCTAATCTGTGCGTTTTGGAGAAACGAGGTTAGTTAAGCATTTTAATGGCCCTAGTCCTGTGGTAATTAGGCCTGGCCTAGAGGGAGCTCTGCTTGAGCCACTTGGGCCCTGAAATCAAGCCAGGGAACTAATGCCCTCGCACACACACAATGATCCTGAACTAATTCCCTGAGTAAACATTTTCTTTCCCTTCTCCTCATGGTGGCTTTCTCTTTAAAGTCCTCAAAGGGCCAATTCCTCTTTCTCCCTTCTCTTCTCTCTATCTTCTTCTGCCATTCGCCCCTCCCTTTGCTATCATTTTTTAGAGGACAATCTTTCTTTCTTTCTTTCTTTCTTTCTTTCTTTCTTTCTTTCTTTCTTTCTTTCTTTCTTTCTTGTATAACCATATTAAGAAGTTTTAGGGTTATTGTTACTCTTTTGGGTTGTAAATTCATTCACGAGCCGTGCATTGAGGGCTTCAACATAAAGACCTTCTTCATTATAAACAAATGAAATGGAATGCATTTAAATGTTCGCTTCATCCAGTGTTGTAAAGTGTCTCTTTATAGTTTTACTGAGTAGTCGACAGAAAAACGCATAACTTGTTTTGCTGAAAATGTATGTGATTTGTAGAAGTTGTGATGCTACCACCTGTAAAATGTGGTTAAAAAGTAACACCTTACAATGAGGTTTAATTCTTAAATTAACAATATATGTATATGCATTCATTAATGCTTGTTAATGTTAATTTGTACATATAATGATATTTTTTTACATGTACAATGTTTAAAAGCTTGGGGTCAGTAAGATTGTGTCTGTAATGTTCACCAAGGATGCAATTATTTGACCAAAACGCATAAAAATAGTAAAATATTATTACAATTTAAAATAACTATTTTCTATTTTAATGTATTTTAAAATAAAATAATTTATTTCTGTGATGGCAAAGCTGAATTTTCAGACTCCAGTCTTCAGTGTCACATGATCCTTCAGAAATCATTGTAATTTGCAGATTTGATGCTCAAAAACATTTCTTATTATTATCAATGTTGAAAAACAGGTGTGCTGCTTAATATTTTTGAGAAAACATTTTTTTTCTTTTTCTTTCTTTGATGATCCGTGAAAAGAGCAGCATTTACTGGTATTTAAAATAGAAATTGTTCACAACAATATAAATAAATAATTAAAAATAAATAAACTTACTGACCACAAACTTTTGAACAGTAGTGTTTATACATTTCAGGTTGAATTAACATTTATGTTTTATGAAGAAAGATTAATAAACAATGAACACTAGTATTTTTAAGTTAACGTTAACAGTGATTAATAAATGCCATAAAATTGGTTGTTTAGTTGTAGTTCAGGATTCCTAATGTCTTCACTAAAATAAACCAACTGAACCTTATTGTAAAATGTTACTTTAACTGGTAACAAAAAATAAAATCATATATCATATAAAATCATATATAAAATCTATATATAAACAAATTGACAGTACAAGATATACAATAATGTATAAAACACTATAAAATGTTGATGTATAATAAATATGTTTTTTCTATAGACCTTGTGTGCCACTGAAACAAGCGTGTAGCCATTTTTCGAATTTTGCGTGTGAACTTCCGTTTTTGCGATTCTATGGCATCGCTGTTGAAGAGTAATTAGCCAGTGAAGTGGATTTCCTTTTTGTAGAGTTAGCTTTATCAAGTTATCAGTTACAAGTTATCATGAGCATCGTAATGTTTGAAGCGGATGTCATAATAAATGTCAGAAGACCGGGAAGATTTTAAAAGGTTCACTCATAAATCGGTAAGATCTTACCTTCATGCTGTGGAAATACAAACCGGAAGACAGAACACAACTATAGTGCAGTGCTGAAAAGGGGGCTACATAAGGTCTATAGCCATGTACACTTTCAAACACTCTCTCTCTTTATCGTCTCTCTCCTTTCTCTGAACAGCTAGAGGCCTTTGGGCCCGGGCCGCCATTGTGTTTTAGCACAAAAGCAACACATCACATTTGAAGTGCTGAATATCGTCCTGGGCTCATATTAGTCGTACTCGGT
Source organism: Squalius cephalus (assembly GCF_949319135.1). Taxonomy (NCBI): domain Eukaryota; kingdom Metazoa; phylum Chordata; class Actinopteri; order Cypriniformes; family Leuciscidae; genus Squalius; species Squalius cephalus. The sequence goes on from NC_137131.1 coordinate 18,298,556, forward strand.
TGATGAAAAAAGAAATGGCTTGCTTAATTAAACCAAAAAAAGATAAACAGGCCTCAGTGTTAAACATTCAGGAAGCTTCTACACTTTCCATGCTCTGTTTCACTTGTTTGTTCAGTGTGCTGCAGAAAAAAAAAAAAAAGCTGTACACATGTCTGAATGTCAGATTAGACAGGTTCAGAGAGATCAAGGTATTAAACTCTGTTGTTCTACAAATATCAGTTTTGGAGTGTGAATGCTCAGGTAGTGCTGCGTTTTAGACAGGATCAAGGTGTCTGTGACAGTAGTGAAGTGACATGAGGACCCCGAGGTGTATGAGACACTGAAACGGGTTCAGCTTTTCCAGGAATAGGCCTTGTTTGGCTCACAGTCAGTGGCTTTGTCAGAGTCATCTTCATCTCTCCTCTCCGCCTGCTAAACGCTGCCCCGGGCCACTGTGTCAGGAGGTATTTATCTCCTCTGTGCGCGTATAAATGACTGACGGCATATAAGTGTGAGCGTATAGGTCTCAGAGGACGATTCTTTTAGGGGACGTCGAATTTCTATGATTACCTTCACGGCCTCAGTACTTTCTGATTAATGCCACTTGCTCTGTGACTCGCTATATAAATAAAATCTGCAAATAATGTGCCTTTGAATGTATTATGTCTGTGTTATCGCATGGGCGCAGTACATCATTTAGGAATCCAGTTCATTATTTCTTTAATGTGTGTGCTACAGTCTAATTTTTCACTACATTATAATTAGGAGATATTAATGGCTAAGAGTCAGTTTAGTTAACTTCCATCAATTTAGCTTAAGCTGTCAGTGTAGCAGCAGTTGTCAGTGGTAGTTTAGGTTGATTCACCAAATTATTTTAAGTGAAAGAACAAAACGAACTTGCTGTTATAAATGTTTGTATATAAAAAGACTTAAATGCACATTCTGCAGTCAGTACATGTTGAGCTCAAGCAACAGCTTTTGTAGTATAGAGTTGATTCCACACATAATAATAATAATAATAATAATAATAATAATAATAATAATAATAATTTTAGCTTGTTCCTCATAATAAAAATCACGTACTAACCTTTTTAGTGTAAAGTTATTGCAATTGTACTTCATTGATTTGACAATGTAACAATGCTCTAAAATGACTATAAAAATGAGAGCAACTTTACAGCTCATATATGTTATAATAAATGCATTTTAAATAAATAAATACAATAATAATACATTTAAACAAAACAATAAATGTAAGTCCTTTTATAAAATTATAACATTCAAAAATTGGCTCCATTTACTTCACTGTAACCTACATTTTTTACTTAATTTTTAAGAAAAAAGTGTATTTAAAATGTTTATATAATTACTATGGTAATCAATACTATGCCTCAAATTCTGTAGAACCGGCATTATTCCTGCAATAGAAAATGAGTACAAAGCTTTTATGATGCAACAAAATATGACAGTCCCCTTGTGAGGGATCCCCTTTCTAAAACTTGAAGGCAGATACATATTTTTATGTATAAAGGCCATGTATACTTTAGTAATAAAATCAAATGTATTTATGTAGGCACTCAATACTTCTTTTTATTATTCCTTACTACCTTTAGCATAATAGTATCAGGCCTTTTTGTTTGATCTGTATCTGTTTGTCTTACCCCAGAACTCTTAAAACTCGATAAAGAGGTCAAAGGTGTGTGAATAAGTTGGAAATGGAGAAACACATTTTGATATATTTTAGAGAGAGTGTGTCATGTGCTATTCTTTTCTAATATCCATTAACTTTCTCTGTCAATGGGTGATGTGAAATATCTGGTTTGTCTAGACTGTGTGAGTATGTGGGATTGCCACATTCTTGTAAGAGAGGGTCAGTGGTAGGACTGATGGTCGGCAGATACAGTATGTGTGTGTGTGTGTTTATTTGTGTGTGTGTCTGTGGGGGTTGACTGAGGCTGGGAGGCTGAGGTGGAATTGATGGATAAGGTTAGCTGAGCTATCAGACAGAAACATCACAATCAAGCCGTCAGCTCAATGCCTCCCTCTCCCTGCTCTCTTCCTCTCTTTGATAAACACAGGAATAGGATTACAATTTGGACAGGTCCTGGGGCAACAGGGAAGGACTGCCCAACCTTTCAGCCCACACCGAACACGCATCACACAGTAAAACAGCTCAAAGTAACACCTTCTCCAACAGTTACACACAACAGGCTCTCAGTGTGTGTGTGGGTCAGGTTTTGCCAGCTTTGTGGGGATAATAGATACTAAAACTGTAATCACATATTGGGAAGACCATTGAATGCTCACCTTGAGGAATGTTGCTTACTGTACTAAAAATGCCTGTATAAAAATCGAACACTTTATTTGACAGTGTCCTTGTTACATACAGTATGTTACATGTACTTACCACAGTCAATTATGCATAATTACATTACAACTAACCCCAAACCCTAATCCTACCCTAACCCTAAGTACATATAGTTACTCAGTACTTAAATATATAATTACACTGTTACAATGACACCTTAAAATAAAGTGTAACCAAATCTAAAAATGCAGAAAGGTTCTTGTGCGGGTTACGTTTAGGATAGAGTAAGTATATACTAAGGGGATTGAAAATATCATTGAATCTGTATAAAAACAATAAAAGTGAAGGGAAAGTTCCCACAATGAAAAAAAAAAACAAACAAAAAAAAAAACAATTGTGAATGTAATGCATGTAGTTTTAAATTGTAATGATATTTCACAATATTAAAGTTTTACTATATTTTTTATCAAATAAATCCAGCCTCGGTAAGCATAGGAGACTTAAAAAAAATCAAAATCTTACCGGCCCCCAAAGATTCGTACAATAATGTATTTGTTTATTTTTATTTGGACTTACATGTAGCCTCATGAATGAATTCTGTATTGGTTGGTTCTTTTTAATAATTATTTAAAAATTGGTTAATTAACCATGAATAATTAGATGTAATTAATTAACTCTGCATGAGAAAAAAAAAATAGAAAGAAAGAAAAGGAAAGGACCATGGAAGTTGGGTCTCAGGTGAGAGATAATTGTTGTTGATGACTCACTTTGAGATTTTCTTTCTGCCCTAATGATTAATAATTTAATGTCAACACAAAAGGTCCTGTGTACATTCAGCACAAAAGCGGTCCCCTGACCAGCCTGCACAGGACGATCTGTAAACTATTCCAAACTAGTGGAGGAAAAGCAAAATGATGTTTAGAGACCAACGGCAGGCAGCAGGCCAATTAAGATGTATTAATTAAGGAGGAGGAGTGAGAATTAATTTCTCCAAGCTTGATGCTCTGCCATTTTTTTTATCTCATTATCTACAATAAAGAGGAAACTCTCACTGTGACCTAGAGTGAGAGAAAGATTTCTTTATTCTCTCACTCTGTGAATCGGTATTCAAGTGAACGCTTGGGCGAACAGAAATTACCGATCTGCCTGCTCTCTTTGGCAGCTGTACCTGCTCTATATTAGACGGATGGACGGATGGCAGTGTGACCTGCTTTCCTTTTTTCTCTCATTTACATGTGCATATATTCCCATTCTCTCACTGCAATCGCCCCAGGAAACTTCTATTATCCCCGTGCTGTTTCACCGACCCTGATTCTTACTTGCCCTTTCTCTATTGCTTTTGGTTTTTTCTTTACTCTCTTTTTCTTTGTGTCTCTTCTCTCTCTCTCTCTCTCTCTCTGTTACTTGAATGGTTTAGTCAAATGGCAAAATTATGCTTTACCCTGAGGTTTATAGTCAGTGGTAATGAGACGATAGTTGGTTTTATCACATTTCCAACCCAAAAAATGTCCACAAAATAACGAATAAACACCCCTCACACACCTGGATTGTTGCAGGCCGGTGCCTACACAATCTGTATATTGTGAAAAGAATAGAATAAGTCTCATTCAAGCTTGTAAATATTGAAATAGCAACATTTTAGTATTCTATAGTTCTCTCTTCACATTGTCTACAAAATAAAATATTTTTAAAAAATAAGGTCAAAACAATAAGTTCTTATAATTTAGGAGTCACTTTTGAGCATATGTGCTTTAAAGGAATAGTTCACCCAAATTTTATTTATTTTTTTGTCATTTTCTCAACCTCATATGTTACTCCTATGCATTTTTGTTATTCCTGTGGAACACAAATGGAGACTTCTGAAGGGTTTTCAGCCAGATTTATTCCGATAAACATTAATGGTTAAAGATGTACAAAAATGGAGAAAAAAAAAATCCCCATAAAAGTGGCCTATAAAACGTGGGCTATATTAAAAGTCTTCTGAAGCCATTAAATTAAAAATTGAAATACCCTTTTTGTGACTGATCCATTTCTTTAGTTATCAGTGAAAAACAAAGAATAATTATTTATATTTTTGGTCTGTTCCCCATGCACACAAAACTATTCATATGTGGTCCCAAAAGACTAGTGCACAAATCTTATATACTTTTCTGGAGCTTGAAAAAATGTAATTTTATGGGAAAAAAGAGATAAAGTTTCTTCTTCTGAATGTGACAGTTCAGAATGAAATGAAAGATAAACTGAGGTCTATATTGTCCTCTCATAGCCTAATTAAAGGGTTAACAGAAAACATAATTAAGAGTGGAGATCCTCTCTGTGTTTTCAATTAGGATTTAATTATCACTATATTCCTGGCATAGGTAATCACTGCCATGTTGTGTCTTTGTTTCTGAGGAATTAAAGACTTGCTTGGAAAAGGGAAGTTGGAGCTTGCATTGTGTCTTTCTCTGCCCCTTTTTTTCTACCATCTGCAAATGGGATCATTGCATTGTTAGGAGGAAAGTACAGACTAGAATACTGTGTGATAAGAGCATCTATGCGAAAACATGGCAACATTTGGGCCGTTTACCACTAACCTCCGAGAAGACTTGCTGAAACGAATCTATGTTGTGTTCTTTTGTGTATTCAACGACTGCACTCCCTCTCTCCAGCCGTCATCCGGTCGCTGTCTACTGTGTGTCGTCCAACGTGGGGCCAGCCAGGGTTCTTGTCGTGAGACTGCGCGAGAAAAGAGGCATCGCCATCCCCTGCCAAAGTAGGCAAGCCAAAGAAATGCCTCCTACTGAAGGAGAGTCTGGCCCAATTGGACGACATCCCCCAGTATGTAATTCCCTGAGTGTGTTTGGCACTACCATGGCTTGACTCAATCAGGTGTTTGAGGCCTGAAGGAGGCCCAGCTCATTATCATGCCAGAATACAGAAGGAATTCCTCCACAGGGGATGAGAAAGAACAGGCTTTCTTTGATATGGCCATTCCCACTTGGATGGTAGCACAGAAATAGATGGCATCAGATCAGTACAGTCATTCATCATGGCTACTCTACTAGCCCGGTCCTCCTTCACCTCTGCCACCGGTGAGGGATTCTAAGACAGACATTAGAGTTCCCACTCATGCTGCAACTTAGGGGGGGAAGATGAGACCCACAAGAGCAAATAGTCCACATTTATTCCTTAACATTTGTTGCAATGTTTTTAGACAAGCTCACCATTAGTTTGAGCTATTTAGTTACAGTCCAGTTCTGAATGTGAGACTCTTTCCAGGAAATTGTGTCATCAAAACCTGTAGGACAGTCGTTTCAAAAGATTCAGACTTGAATTGAGAATATCTTTTAAATACCAGTTCAACAACTTTCTTAAATGCAAGAAAGTATAATTAAAATGAAATTTGTCAAAAAATTCAAAAAATCCTTGTTTATAGGATTTATGTAGTGGATACATTTGTTTTAAATGAAATTTTGTGAATTCCTCAAGGGGTGTAGACAAATTAATTTCCAACTTTCAACTTTATAAAAAGGGAACCAATCCTTATATTCTGAAACCTGCTGGCCACAGTTAAAACAGGAGAATTTGTCTCTAGCACACTGTAACAGCGTTATCTCTGTGGCGGGAGGAAGCGTGCATCCTCTGTTCTTCACATCAGGATGTTCACAGACCACAGGTATACACAAGAGAGGACAAACACTCCAATCGCCCTCCAACCACAACTTCTGTCTGGCCTTATCTGGAAGCAGGGCCTCACTCCCCTCTCCAACAGAGAGACAGACAGAGCCCTGCATTTAACAAGAGACCTTTGGCTTCTACGTCCCCTGCAATTGCACTTGAATTGTTCAGGTAATGTGTAGAAGGTCTGGCTGAGTTGTGCATTGACATTTCCCCTTGTGTTGTTTTAATGATTGGGGGTGAGGAGTGCTTACAGTGTCTCTTTTCAGGGAGCAGCTCCTGCTCTTCAGATAAGCTGACATGGCATGCTTTAGGAAGCACCCTTACACAGAGGATAAGACAAGAGCAGGAGATATGTTAAGCAAGGGGAAGCTGGCCGGGGATGATCTATTGTTAGGTGAGCATTGGGAGATTAACGCACGTGGCTGCAGGTGCTTTATCTGCCTTTGAAACTTGCCATCAGCTCACCTTTATCCAACAATGACAAATACAGAGTGGAAAACTCTTCCTCTGCGAGCTCCGCTGTATTTATGCCAGGCTCTACATAATTACACACGTCAGCATCTCAAAAGTTCCCCCGATGGAAAGAAAAGAGGCTGAAAAGAGTCGAGAGATGGTCTACAACAGGTAAATGGACAGAGAGGGAGGAGAATGCCGATGGAGAGGACGGTTCAAGAAGAGTGTTAGAGAAAAGAAGAGACATGGGAATAAAAAAGATAAACAGTTTGACCTAGCAATTTTGCCAATTTATACTGGCCGCCGTTCCTTCTCGCCCCTATCGTCTCCTTTCTTGCCCTCAGCCCTGTGTGGGACCAATCCTTTTTGGAGGGATAAATAGCATTGCTGTGCTTTAATAGCCCCAGTCCCAAACAGACGGCCAGGATAAATAAAAAGAACTTTACCCATTTATCTAACGGAGAAAGGAGTTCCTATTAGGGTCCCCATAGCCACAGGGTCTTTCCCTCCCTGTCTGCGCAGCTTTGGAGATTGCCTGTTTGCTTTAAGATGGTATTGAGTGCTCACCAGGACAATTACACGCAAAGGACCCACCTTCCCCCCACCATGGACCCCCCCACCCCTCCCTCCACTCATCACAGACTTGTCCCTCCTCTACCTCTGTGCCAGTGTTGCAGGGAGATGCTTCCGATAAGGCTGGATGCATGCATGTGTTTGTCTATGTGTGTGTGTGTGTTAGGGAGGTACAACAGAGTGGGGGGCAAAGTGATAATGGTTGGCTGAATGGTTTGGAATAAAGTATCATGGCAAAGCGCCTGGAGTCAGACAGTCAGGGTAGTAATGCAAATGGTTTTCACCCCAGCTCTCCGTCTGGCATAATGATAGCCCTCCAAACAGTATGTATGATGAAACAGAGCGAGGGAAAGATATAAATAAAAATAGCACACCTTCACAGAAAATGACTTTATGTTGCCTGTGGGGATCTTCAGACACACCTTTGTACTTTCCCTGTAGGCACTGTCTATTCCTCACTCTATCCCCCTCTCCCTGTATGATTTTTTTTTTTCATTTGATAAGGTGCAAAGTAGATATTTCTGTGAGGAGCAATACAGGCTGATGAAAAGAGAGAGTGGTGGGGTTTAAACAGACCTAACCTCTTGCCTGCCATGTCAATCTCATTTCAGTCTGGTTCAACAGATCAAGATGCTTATTTCCTCCAAAAAATAGAGAAATGAATAAGGAGAGGATTTTTCTCCCTCATTTATCTCATCGAGTCACAAGATATAATATAGAGAAAAAGAAGTGCTAGATACGTCATGGGATTTGATTAAATATTTACTCGGATTCCATGTCCTACTTTCCTTATTCTGTAAAGTTTCAGACTAAAATCTTTAAGACTTCTCTTACTGAATAAGTCACATTTATCTGCTTTTGTTTGTGTTTTGAAACTGTCTTTACGTGGCTCAGGAGTACAAATTCAGAGCCAATGAGTGTGTAACATAAGGGAAAGGAAGTGATTTTGTAAATCTCCCTTCACAAAGGGAAGAGCTAGGAATGCTGCTGATCTTGGATCAGACAGAGGAATATCTGTGCCGATCTTCTGGATTCTGGGCAGAGACTGTGGCATATCTCAGCATAGACAGGCTTTGCTAGAATGCAACATCATCTCAGTGCATGCTCAGTGCTTAGAGGACGTAATGTATACAGCCCCATCCCGTGAGACACCCAAAGTGTTGTAACATAACAATGGTGGTTCAGAGATAAGAAGTTGACAGCTATAATCATACAGTTTTGGCATTACTTCACTCACTTGCTAATAATGTCACAATAAATTGCCCTTTCAAAAATATGGCTGTACTATCTTTAAGTCCATGTTCACATAAGTTTGAAAGTGTATGTTGAATATTGTATCATTGATCATTAGCAAGGCACACGACACACTGATCAGACTGTATCACAGCCTCATTTTCATTTGTGTAAAATTAACTAACCTGACTAAAAACCATTGGCACAGTGTTGCTTTCAATATGACTTTGGTGTTCCTATAGCAGTCAATAGTGGTCAGGCCTTTTCTGTAGATAAAAAATGACGACAGTCGAGTTTGTTCAGTTCAGCGCTTTGCTACTATGAACACCAGACTGTCTATTAACCTGCCTCAAAAACCGAAGAGTTCATTTCCAGCCCATGACGGAGCTTAACAAGCAGAGTTTCCTAAAGTTCCTCCTCTCCTTTGCAAGCAGCTGGGGTAGCCACTCTCAGTCAGGCTATTATTGGCCATCTCTTTTTCTCATACAATGCCTTTGTAATATATCATTAGGCTTCTCAGTGTCCTAATATCTCCACAAAGTTTCCTACGGGTGCCTTCCGCCAGCCGTTGCTAAGTGGTCTTAGCCGGCTGCGATAGGGCCGTGTGCTGAGCAGGTTCTAGAGATAGGGACTCTCCGGTGGCGCGGCTCCTCTCCCAGGTCTCTCTCTGGCAAAAAGCTAAAGAAAGGGAATAAAAAGGGGTTGGGAGAGAATGAAAAAGAGGCAGGAGGGAATTGACACAGAGCTTGGCTACACGCCAGCGCCGGCCTCCTTGCGTTTAATGTACGAGCGGGGATTTATTTAAACAGTGAGAAGAGAGGACAGCTTCACAGCGCCAGATTAATTCCGCTTTTTTATTCAGAAAATAAAAGAGACTTTGAATTATTAAGAGATAGCGGGATTAGGAGCCTCTCTTTCCAACCCCAATCTACGCTCCTTTTAATTTCCACTTCATTAGAATTCTTTTTGAAGTATTTTAATGTGGACAAAGGGAGAGAAAGAGAGAGAAAGCACAAAATATTAAATATCAGTTAAACTGTATTAAACATAAGCCAGGGCCTCTATTCCAGCCCCTTCTTTTTTCATAGTCATAGTGATCCTTCCCTCTTGCTTCTCAATTATCAACTTTTATTGTAGGTTCAGCCAAGTGCAGAGCGGAAGATTTTTCAAATGAAACGGCTTCTATGGTCTATTCATGCGGAGGGCTCCAGGGCTGCGGCTGGTTCTTGCTCCTTCTCGCCGCTTAAAGTCCCCTCAAATGTGTCAGCCGGGCCTGGCATCAAGCAGTTTGCTCATATTGCATTGGATTTCATGGACGAGGCCAATGTCCAGTTCAAAAGGTCATGTCGCGGAGTGGTGTAGCAGTAGCAGTGTTTTAATTGGACAGTACAGCTGCTTCCTTCATCAAAATAAGGCAGTACTGTAAAATAAATCAGTTGGGGTGACCGATTGTGCTCCGCTGAAAGATGGCAGCTAGTACACAAACAGTTTGATGGCAATGGCTTATTTTTTTTCCTTCCTTTTTTCTTCTAAGCGGTTTTTGGGATTGTTGCTTTTCTTCGCTCTCGTCCTCACACGATTGGCGATATCAGTGGCGTGGGCTGTATGCCCTCTCCAGCTCTCAGCAGAGGCTAAAATGTGATTGTGGTGGAGGATTCTCTCTCTGTCAGGCGACCGGCTCCTAATCTCTGCCAGGCTTTGTGTGGAGGGATTACCGCTAAAAGTGTTAGCGCATATTTACAACTTCTCCAGTAAACTCACAACAGCCTCTCCTGTTGAAAGAGCCCAGCCACCGCGGCTAAGCCACATTTAGCATATGTAATCAAGGCCTTTTAAACAACTATATGTATGTGTGTATTTAGTCTCAAAGAGATGAGCACTGTTTGACCTGCCAGTTTAAATAATGATTTGCTGGAAACACTGGATTACCTGTGTAAACTAGAGATGAGTGTGTTTGCTTAGTGTGTTTGTGTAATTTGCACCTCACATAGGGCTCTCAAGGGATGGAGCGTTGATCACAGTGCATGACTGCTTTGTTGCCCCAACATGCTGTGCAGTGTGGCCCAGATTTTCTGATCTTGTGTTCAGGTCTTAACAGTCAATATACAATATTATAAGAAATAAAAGATAAATAGTTCCTATGCGTTCATGTTGTTGGCATATGGTTTTGAAAAATGTTAAGAAAACAAATTAGGGTCAAATGCGTGGTTTTGAGTGCGTGCATGCGTGTGTTTGTGTGTCTATACATAGGTCACTCTGAAACCTTCATCTTAAAAATATCTGATATTTTAAGAGATTTACTGACTTTGACACACAGTCAAGAGGGTCTGCAGGCGTACTTTTCTAATATAATCTTGTTTTACTGTATGTTGTTATTTTCTGCTTGATTTTTGTTATAATTATAATTAGTAGTAGAAGCAGCAGCAGAAGTAGTCATAGTAGTGTAGTAGTAGTAGTAGTAGTATCAACATTTAAGTATGAGAATTTATTTATTCTTATATCATTATATTTATATCAGCCTGATATTTTTTTTACTTTCTCTCCCCAAAAAATAACAAAATCAATTTTAATACAGATATGAAAGACATGCTCATCATAAAAGAGGTGTATTCATGCATGTAATAATAAAAAATAAAAAACATTAAGAGATAAGGCAAAAAAAATCTGCCATTGTCCCAAGTGAGTTTACAGACTCATTACTACAGCTTTCCTCTCTCTCTCTCTTTCTCCTTCATTCTCTCCCCCCTAAAAGTGCAAGCTTTTGTCAGAGATAGTGTATAGTTAGTCTATAATGTCGCTTGTGGAGTTGCAAGTGTCTTCTTTCAATAACTAATGCAAACAAAATGAAGAGCCCTGTGCGTCCATGCCGTTGGCTTCTCACTAGCATCTGCTGCTTATCGGCAGATCAGGACGCTGCCATGTGATTTAAAGCCTGACGAGGTGGCCCTTGTGTCTGTCTGTTGTTATTGAAATAAAGCTGGGGACCCGTCTCCCCTCTGTACCCCCCACATAACCCAAACAAGTGTATCTGCAGAAACACACTGGCTTGTTATGGTAATGACCAGTGTGTGTGCTTTGTGTGTGCGTTGGTTTCGTGTGGGTTTGTGTTCTCCCCCCCCCCCCAGAGTATTTTGGGAGCCTGGTCCCATTTGATGTACACTCTGAAAATCTGTATGGCCCAAGGGGACAACGCTAAACATGCTAACAATGCTAGCAGTGCAAAGCTTGACCTTTTTGAACTTGTCTAGCTGATGGCAAAAGGAAGATGAACAATGAGCCTACAATACAGGCCTTTGCATGTATTGTATATGGGTGTTTCTTCAACTTCTATGAATATATATATATATATATATATATATATGCATTTATATACAATATTAGACATTTGTCAATGGACAACTTAAGAAACTAGTTAGTCAAGGCCCATAATTGAAAGTGTTTTACTTTCTCAAGAAATCCATTCCTTGAACCATCTACTGTTCAAGTGAAAGAGGGAATCTGAATTTCATCCGCACACAAACTATTATGTCAGACGGTCTTATGGCATTTCTAAGATCTTATTTTATTCGTCACAGAAATGTTGGCCGCAAACTGACAACCATTGCCTCAGTCCTAAATGGGAAGTCATCCAATATCTGATGCGATCAACAACCTGCCGAGGAGGAAAAAAGTGTCATCTGCCTGACGAGCGAAAATCCGAGGCACGTAATCTCGTGACGGGTGTGCTCACAAAAATAGATTTGTAAATAGAGAAAAAAAATGGAGGCTTTCCTGACTGAGATAGTTTTTGGAGTCTGATTCAATGATGCAAGCAGCAGGACTGCTAATCCCTGACCCACAATTAAAATAAAGGAGTTCTGGAGTATCTACCCCTGGAGCCAATCCAAAAACCCACCGACTAAACAGTATATTAAGATGCTTAGCAAGGAATGGAAAGTGTGTGTGTGTGTGTGAGAGAGAGAGAGAGAGAGAGAGAGAGAGAGAGAGAGAGAGAGAGAGAGAGAGAGAGAGAGAGAGAGAGAGAGAGAGAGAGAGAGAGAGAGAGAGAGAGAGAGAGAGAGAGAGAGAGAACAATGTCAAACTATCTGTTAAAAAGAAAATACCTGATAAACATCATCTATTTAAACAAACCTAATGCTTGACTGCTTGTTGTGGGATGCATTTCATACATAAAATATGTTCCGTCACTGATATTGGGCCTTATCAGAGGGGAGAGAGGCAGAGGCGGGCTGGGGGAGTCTGGGTGGGAGCGCTGGGCTGTTTGTGGAGAATGATTGGGGCCCCAGAGCTTGAGATGCTTGGCTGATAATATCAGTCCGTCTGTCTGTCAGCCTCCAAGGCAGGGAGTGACAGAAGAGAGAGAGAGAGAACGAAAGAAAGAGAGCAAGCGGGAGAGAAAAATGCAATGGAAAAAAAGAGAAATTGATAGAGAGAAAACATGTGAAAGGGAGAGGAAGTGCTTGGACGTCTGGTTCAAGTGAATATGGAAAGCCTCCTCTAAGGTTCTGCCCCCTGAGACGGATAGAGGGAACTGCCTCACCCCTCGCAGGCAAGAGCAGGGGGCCTGGATCCTCCCAAAGGAACACTGGCACAATAAAGAGAGCACGCCATCGAACGCTCCCAGAGTGGTTGTGTACATACAGAAGGGATTCAGGCGTGGATCAAGGTAGCACAGTCACAAAGATAGAGTATAATGGGCAGGGTGATGTTCAATGATGTGGAATTGTCTTTTCTTTGCCATAAGCTGTGCCTGTATAGAGCTGACCTCCTTTTTATGTGAGTGGCCGCAGCATTGCTCTCCCAGCACCTGATGAATTGGCGGGTAGAGAAGGCTTTAAGGCAGAGGTAGTTGGAACCAAGGCTGAGAGATCCAGATGAAATGACCCACAGACACCTTAGCCCAACCATGACCCCACTACAAAACAGAGTCCCAGTGTGTGCGAGAGAATGTGGGTGTTTTGTGTGAAAGATAACTTGTTGGAACAGTCTGTTTGTCCTCTAGAGCTGTGGTCCTCAGCTGGCTTTTCTTTTTTACGACATTGGACGTTGAGTGATGTCTGACACAGTGCTATAACTGTTTGTTGTAGAAAAGTAAGCACAATTTTTCTTTTTATTTTCACCATGATTTGCACAAGTCTAACAGTATGCAAAATTATTAACATAAGGAAATCGATAATATATTTATATATTATTTATATACTATATTTTTTTTACGATTTTTTATGTTTTTAAAAGAAGTATCTTCTGCTCACCAAGGCTGCATTTATTTGATTAAAAATACAAACAAAAACAGTAATATTATGAAATATTATTCCAATTTAAAACAGCTGTTTTCTATGTGAATACAGTAAAGTGTAATTTATTCCTGTGATCATAGCTGAATTTTCAGCATCATTACTCCAGTCTTCAGTGTCACAGGATCCTTCAGAAATCATTCTAATATGAGGATTTGATGCTCAAGAAACTATTATGATTATTATCAATGTTGAAAACAGTTATTTACATTTTTATTTCATGATGCTATGATGAATAGAAAGTTCAAAAGAACAGCATTTATCTGAAATCTAAAGCTTTTGTAACATTAAACACAACCGTTCAAAAGTTTGGGGTCAGTAAGAATTTTTATTTTATTTTTGGGGGAAAGAAATAAAATAAATCAATACTTTTATTCATCAAGGATGAGTTAAACTGATCAAAAGTTACAGTAAAGACATTTATAATGTTAGAAAATATTCTATTTTAAATAAATGCTGTTCTTTTGAACTATATATATATATATATATATATATATATATATATAATCGATTTCCTTATGTTAATAATTAATTATATGTTAATAACATTATATATATATGGTAACACTTTATTTTATAGAGTCATTGTTACATGTAGTTACTATAGGAATAAATATAAAATATGCATAATTACATGAAACTTACCCTAAACCAAATCAAACCCTAATCCTAACCCTTTAGTACTGTAAGTACATGTAGTTACTTAATATTACTCAGTACTTAAATGTATAATTACAGTGTAACAAAGTCACCTTAAAAAAAGTGTAACCATATAGATTTTTTTTTCCTTGCTGTTAAAATTTGCAGAATGAAATGGTAATTTTATCAAATTTGGTGGATGTGGATTTAAAATGATCTTAAGTAAACACATTAATTCCCTCAAAACTTTTTTTTTGCAACACCCTTGCACAAACAACTGTCTGTATATTTGGAGTGTTGCAAGTGAACCTGTATTTAGTATATTCTGCATGACTAGTGACAGATAAATTGACTAGTGACAGATACATTTACAAATAATAATAATAATAATAATAATAATAAAACAAATAATAATAAAAAAACATACAGCACAACCTTTTGCATATGGGAGATATGGGAAGTGTTTTCTTCTCCCTTTTAGTTGATAAGCCATAGATTTAGCTACCATAACTATGTTATTAATTTATATAGCTTTGTTTGTTTAGGTTTTTCTGCTTGTTTTTTTCTCTGACTCTACTGCAATCCACATTTGGGTCGTAACCCACCAGTTGAAATCTGTGGCTCTAGAATGCCCCTGAAATGTGAAAATATGTATTCTGATTTCTGTCTTTGTGTGTGTAAATCGGTGTGTGTTGGAAAGTGTTTAGTTACTCTGGTGTCTTGCACCTGGACTCCATAAGGCAGACATAAACAGGATTATCAGCAAGAGGAAGGTGTGTGTGTGTGTGTGTGTGTGTGTGTGTCTGTCTGTCTGTCTGTGTGTGTGTGTGTGCGTGCGTGCGTGCGTGTGTGTGTGTGTGTATGTGTATGTGTATGTGTGTGTGTGTGTGTGTGTGTGTGATTCAAGGTTCTGCGGAGCTGAAAAATTCCATTTGTCAGATCACTGGCTTCCATGAATACTTAAGAAAGAGAAAATACACTGCTGCCTATCATATACTAATTAGACTTGTTAAGTCATGGACCACATATGACTAGAATATCTACTATATAAACACCACATGGAATTTTTCTTCCTTTTTGAACAATGAAGTGGTAATAATCATCTTTTGAACACCAAGCTGAGTGTTGATACGAATTGCTTTTCATAAAAAAACAAGTGTAAGTTGCATCATGGTTGTAGTAATGAATATGATTACAATAATTAACAAGGTTTTCTGTTGATATGCAAGATTTCATAGTCATGAGCGTCATGATGGCATCAATATGATACTAAATAGTACTTGAACTAGGCGTGATATGATAATCAAATTGAGAAGTATAAAGTATGTAAACTAATGGAATGGAATGATATGTACACCCAACTAGTGGCACAGCGAGCATAACCTGTTCACTCACCGTCTCATGCATTTGACACACAAAATTGGAAAGCACTTGTGAAAATCACAAGCAGCCAGATTGCCTGACTGCTACGCAACTTCTGGGAGTCAGGGTTTTCAGGTCCACAGAGAAACAAAATTGTCTTTTAAATGTACTGGCTTGATATTAGAAGTGCTTCTGAAAGCTAATCACTGTATTTTACAAAGTTTGCAAGGTTCATGACGAGAATATTGAGAGATTTGTTTGACACACTTATTGTAGTAACAAGTAAACTATAAATCTGCATGCAGAACTCTATATTCCGGTTTGTTTTCTGTCTGCGAATTAATGCGTAATTACAAGTGACAGACAAAAATTCTGATGTAGAACAGGGCAAAACAATTAAAAAATTAATATGAAATGCATATATTTTAGCTATGATTGTGTTGTGGGGGATTTTGGTCTACACATAGGCCTAAAACAATTTCAACAACTTAATATGCATTAGATCTTTGGGACTAAATACTGTATTAAAGTGCCCCTATTATGCAATTTTAAAGTTTCCCTGTTTTGTTTTGGAGGTCTCCTACAACAGGTTTACATGCATCAAAGGTCAAAAAACAGTTTAAATTTCTCATAAAATACATTGCATATCACCACATTGTTCAAACGACTCCTTGGATGAATCAGTGTCCCTAATCCCTCCTTTCCGAGAGCCTGCTCTGCTCTGATTGGCCAGATGGCCCAGTCTGTTGTGGTTGGTCTAGTGCTTACAGCGCATGTCGGAAGCTAATGCCCATTACCATAACTATACTTCAGCTCAGGAGGCTTCCTCAATTCTCAGTGATTGTACACACTATAAAGACAGTAACGATGGCGATGATTTTACCATATAAATCCGATCGTGAGTCCGATGATGAAACATTGGAAGAACTATAGCTATTCAACCCAAACCTCCATCACAAGTACGTCTTGAGCTGGATGTTTCTCAATGATACACTACTCAGTTTGAGGTACATTATGAGATGTTGCAACTGTAATTCCTCACTATCAGAATTAAAAAGTGTACATCCATCAACAAACCGAAGTGTATAATTCTAATTTATTGCGGTGCACATGTGGTAACTGTATTAACTTTATCAATAATGGTGCATACCTTAGCGGAGCACTAACGTGAATGACTGATGTGACATTAAAGTTTGCAAAACACATTTTGCTCCATCCTTTAATCAAAGTAGTAAGAACGACAGACAATAGACACAGTTTTAGGTAATAGTGGCACACAGCTGATTTGCAGTAGTATTTCAGTAAAATAGTAATAACAGGAGTTAGCCGGAAACATAGCCTACACAATATAAAACACAAAACTACATATTTTGAACACCCGGTAGAAAATATATACATCAATAATTTATCATACTTACAGGCTGTGATTCTGAGGAACAAGCTGGTCCAAATAAACTGGGTACTGACCCTTCTGAGCAAGCGTTTTGCGAATCCCGCGTTGAACTCAAGAGATTTGAGAATGTGTTTGTGGGTGTGTTAAGTTGTTCGTGGATTGACGACATACAACATAGGCGGGCATTATGTGAATGTCCTTTCTAGTGACGCAAAACCGTCATGCAGTGGGATTCGAAACATAAACGACTCGTAAAGTCAAGCAATAAAAAAAAAATATATATTTAAAAAAAAAAAAACTAGTAAAAAAAAAAAAAAAGATTAAACATGTTTTGTTTGACTTTTAAAGATAATTTAAAAAGTGTGAATTTTGACACTATTGTCCACTCAACAACATACTGTATCTCTATAGGTCATATTAACTTTTGCAGTGACAGTTGTGCATTTTTATGCATTAGGCTGTTGTTGTTCCAACTTAAAATGAAACAGATATGAACTAAATGTAAAAAAAAAAAAAAAAGAAAAGAAAAAAATCAATGGTGCTCCTAAGCATCAGCATGTAATTACATTTGTGATTAGTATTGATTGAGTTGGCCTATATATATTTAATATCATAGATAAGACTATTTGCATTGTGTCAAGCCAGTTTTGTGTTGTATTTTGTGGTCATGTTTATCTGTTTTATTTGCATTTGTTGTTTTGTTAAAAGACTGATACATTTAATACAGTAACTATTATTGCAAAGCTTAAAGAACACACTTGAAAGTCTGTAAGTTGGATTGAGAAAACATTTTGAAAACTTTTGAATCATACATTTGATCAAAAATATAAAAATATCAAAAATATTTTTGTGTAAACTGTGATATATTTTTTTTTTTACAGAATGGTTTGATGAATATAAAAGTCATGTTTCTATGTCATTTATTTGACAGAAATATTAAAAAGTAACTTTTGACCAATTTAATTCAAACGGTGAACTGTAGTGTATTTACATTCAATTTAACCTCTGTAAAAGTTGGATAACCTTAAAAAAAAAAAAAAAATTTAAAACGTATTTAGGAGTGACACTATGGGCCCTATCTTACACCCGGCACAATGAACTTGCCAATGCGTCGCGCAAGTGTTTTTTTGCTAGTTTCAGTCCGCAGTTATCATTTTCACGTCCTGCGCCAAATTGTTTAAATAGCAAATGCATCGTTAAAATAGGGCCATATAAGTAAAGGTAGTATAATGTGAATTTAAAGACCAAAAGAAGGCATTTATAGGAATAGCAAGCCGAGTAAGACAAGCATTTTTGATGATCTCATAGCTTGATTTACCAATTAACTAGCCCATATGACAACATAGAGCATGATACATTAGCATGATAAAACTGCTACTTAGCTTCATTATGTAGCAGTAGTTTGGATGTCTTCTGTTTAAATCATGAACTAGGTCTGTTTTTTATGCATTTTTTCAGCTTCCTGTGTATCTGAGTGTGTGTGTGTTCTAGTTTGTTTCTTCTCCTCTTCCCCGGTGGTGCAGGTTTTGTGCAGCACAGAGAGTTACGGCCCAGATCACTTAGACATGTGAATGATCTATAGTTTTTACCGAGGCAGATTGTCTGCAAGGTTGAAGAGATTAGTTGCATCTGGGGCTTTACAGAACGTGGCAAATTGTGGCCTTTCTTTAGTGCGAGCGATAAGGCCTTAAATGAAGGGAGTCTTCTTATCAGCCCGGTGCTAGCCATAAATCACAAACGCCTGTTCCCCGCAACTACCCCTGGTGGTTTCTATCTGCATTCTGGGGTTAGGGGGAGCCCATCACCACCACACAACAAGCACACACACCATTTGCCTTCTAAATCATCCTCCGCACACCCACACACTCTCTAGCCAGTACATTATAAACCTAGAGACACTCTCTTCTCTCTCTGACAATTGTTATTGCTTCAGCCATTTCCCTCGCTTTTTCACACCCTCATTTCTCCAAATGTGCTTTCTCAAGCCTTCAAAGAGAGTCTGTTGGAGTGCTATCAGACTTTAATCCAGGAAACACTGACATGCTAGTACTAGTTCAAATGAATAGCATGAGAAAACAGCATTTAATGGGATATTGTCCCTCCTTTGTCTTTCTTGAGCTAAAAAGGAAAATAGAGTGGATAGCATTAGCTTTAATGAGCTTGTGTAAGTGATTCACTTGATTTATTATTTTTTCCTGCCTCTAAGTAATTAATGCTTTCACTCTGACTTTTGTTGTTTCTCTTTTTTTCTGCACCATTCACAGGCCTTTGAGTTCTGCTCATCATCTTGTTCCAGTTGCATATGATTTTGACTGCATACAACACCACACAAATAGCTTTCTTACACTTCAAGGCTTCTATAGACTCGTTAATGACAGGCCTTGTGCTGTCTTTCACAATAAGAGTTTTTATTGTCCGTTAAAACACTTTATGCCACTTTTTCCAATGCTGAAAGGTGACAAACAGGGACAGTATTGTACCCCCTATTATATATTGAGTGTATTTAACTACTGTGTACTAACATTTAAGGCAAGACATCACTACAGGCAAACCAGTGTTACTACAACTTACACCAAACTTTCCAGTTGTATCCCTATATTTTGAAGGTTTTTACAGAGGGGTTTGTTCATATATAATTCGTCTGGTTTATAAAGCATTTTATTTCTTAATACAAATGATTAAATAGATTCTGTTTAGATTTTAGAATCTGTTCTAGAAACGTATGCAAATTAGCCTATGGACTGCCTCATTTGCATATTTAAACATTTTAGAAAATTTGTAATGCAAGTTGTCTACTATTATAATCAGCTGGGCAAGGATGTTGATATATATTAGTTTACATTTTTACTCTATTCACCTGTGGTGCCTTGCCTTAAATTATTTGATACAGTGCAATTGTGTACATACATGTAAGTACTCCTATTTTAGAAAATACCTGCATGTAATTACATTTGTTAACAATTTCTGTAATTACATCTATAATTACACTGTTACCATACCCATATTCCACCTCAATAGCAGCAAAAGTGTTTTGCAATACAAAATGAACACAATACGTACATTGCACCTAACATTTTTTTAAACCTAAGTTGTGGGACACTAACTCCAGCGGTGGACAGTCCTTAACCAGGCCTAACTGCCAGTAGATTAGACCCTGTGCATTTATCAGTATGTGTAAATGAGAAAGCAGTTAGCGTTGGCCCGGCCAGACCGGGTATTAGAACAAGTAGCTTAAGATGATATCGCAGTACACACTGCCTGCAGGCTGACTGCAGATTACTAGGTCAGGAAAACAAGAGAGGGGAGAAAGAAAGAGTGTTGACAAACAATCAGGGCTTTATTAGGCGTTAATTATATGTTAAGCCAGCGTTCGCTCCTAACTGGAGAAAACGCAAGCTTTAAAGGAGACCTGTGGGGTTTAGCGCCCCTTCCCTTATCAAGGTCACGAGTCATCAGTCAGTGTCGTCTGACTTCACAGTCTGCTAATCACTGGGGTTACTGGGCAGGAATGGGTTGTCGTTTCCCCTTAAATTCGTTTGACCTCTGTTCAGGAACTAAGTGTGAGCTACACCGTGATACAAATCACTAATCTGACAGGCTAACTGATAAGATGCAGCTTAAACTACAGTGGTGACAGGCAAATTATCATTATGAGACAGTTGGAAGAATTATTTGAGGGCTGGATTCTCTATATAACACAATACCGGACCTCTGATCACCCAAAGTGCACGTCTCCATGTTCAGGCAAGAGGTCTGTTGTCCATTGTGTTGCCCATTCTTGCCTTATCCTGTTGCAATACACCTTTCTCTAAATGGAGAACTGCCATATACTCAGAACCCCTCAGAAGGAAGATGAAGCAGGCCAGAGAGGAAACAATTTCATTGTTCACTGATATCTTTAATTGTGATGGGCGAGGGGATTATGTAGATTTTGGTAAGCCCTACTGACAAGAAGTGTTTGAAAGCGAATGGCCCATAGAACAGGGATGTGTGTGTGTGTGTTTGTGTGTGTGTGTGTGTGTGTGTGTGTGTGTGTGTGTGTGTGTGTGTGTGTGTGTGTGTGTGTGTGTGTGTGTTTGGGGCTTAGAAGAACATCTCTGCCCTATAATAGGGTAATCCCAGAGCCAGGGGATCCCTTCTTCTTCTTACCAAAAAAGAAACATACTGTTGTCTATTGTGTTCTGTGGCCTTCATGCTAAAGAAAGTGGATAGTAGTGAAGTAGTGAACTGTTAGCTAATTTGCCTATAGTTAAACATGTCTCATTATTGTGTGCTATTGTTGACCTGCACAAACTGTGGCAACAGGATGTGAAGTTATGCTCTAGTTCTTATCTAATACATAGTCAAAAATAAGTAACCAGTAATATTACATTCAGAATGTTAGCCGTACCAGTCTGGTTTTTGTGAAGTCGGAATATGTGATTTTAGCCCAGCTCCATTCACCATGTACACTGTAAAAAAGTTGTTAAATACAATCAACTTGGATGTTTAAGTCATTGCAACTTAAATTACATTAAACTGACTTTAAACAAATGAGTTGAATCTTTTATAATGTATAATTTATTTTTTTAATTGTTTAATTTGTTTTGATGAGTTAAAGCAATGCAAAAACATATGTTGTCATAACATATTGATCATATTATTTTTTACAGTGTACAGTAAACTGTATGTTAACAAGACCACAATTGGCTTTGGTGTTGTGCATATACTCCAAAAGACTTACATTAACACTTTTCACTTATACATTGTGTATGTATACTTGGACAGACAGATGACGACCGTGGTTCGACAACACAAAATCCCACCGAAGCTCCATAAAACGTTCTGACTGACCTTTGCAGTTTAAAATACAGATTCTGATAGGTGAATGAGGTCCTAAAGCAATGTGCATTATTTATTATTCAAGTAATTCTGAAGACCTTGTTTAGTTTGTTTGAGTTTGGTGTGTTTGTTTATTGCTGGAGTTCAAAGAGCAGAATTGAGCATCTATGAGTCTTTGAGTCCGCTTGAGTCTCGGAAGAGGTCCTATCCCATGTAAAGATGAGGGTGACTCCATTGAGCACGGCAGTCTCTTTCTGAGGCGTTTTCTGTGCATTCAGTGCACTTTCATCAGGATGTATTCATACGTATACATTTTGAAGTCTGTATTCATGCTGGATGTTTGTCCTGACTATATGGCTTAAATACTGTTTGGTCTGATGGCAAAGGTCAATCTCTTGTGATTTCTATAAGATTCGCCCAAGGATTTCTCACTGTGTCACGATTGAGTTCTGTGCAGAAAGGCAAGAGAATGAGGGATGCACATGAAGGGATGCAAGAAAAGAGGCTGTGTGATTTGTGTAAAGGATAAACAAAGACTAAAACTAATTACCGCTGGAGGTCAGCACTCCAAATGCATATTCAAAAGCGTGGGGCGTCGCAGCAAATTTACAGCGGTCACACTTATTTAGCGGCCTGAATAGGCAATTTCGCAGTGAATCTGGAGAGAAAGGGGGACATGAAAAGTTGTGAAGAATTGATGACGGACTCCTTGAGAGTGAGCAAAATAAAATTGACCATGAAATCTGGAGCCTGGAATTAAATTGGCTGGAAGAAGAGATGAAAAAAGGGAGAAAAGGTGTGGGGTGTGACTTATAAAAGTGTTTTTTGTGTGAATGCCAAGGTTAATTTGCACATCAGTTAAATGGATTATTAAATTTGAGAGGATAAGTTTAAAGGAAGGAAACCGTAATGGCCTGATAGATATCATTCAGCGTTAGATTGATGAAATCTGCGCAGGTTGTGAGGAATAGCGTTTCCCTCAGCTCAGCGAGGTTCAAAGGCGAATCATTCTCATAGCTGATTTATAAAATAATATGAATGATATGTAAAGTTAACCATGCTTGCTTTGAATGCCAGGCAGCTCAACAGATGCCAGGGACACGAGAAGAAATAAATCTTCAATCGCCCTTTCGTTTTCATTCGTAAATCTGTTTACTTTTTCAGTCGAGATCTCATTTGTTAGTTTTACTAATCATCTGTTAAATTAATCTAGTTGTGCACAGTGAATAAGTCCCTTGGTGTGCAAAGCGTGGCAGGCAGCGTGAGTATGCAGAGGTTAAACTGGGGCCAAATGCTTTTCTCGTCATCCAATGACATCCATCATTGCCCAGATTGGCAGACAGCAGTCAATTCAAAACAATCTACAGTCTTTTGAGGCCACATGCAGATCGCTGCAGGAGTGGGAAACAAACCCGGCCGCCATTAAAGTAGATGCACCAAAACCAATTGTAAATTATTAGCTGGGAAGTGACAAGAAGGAACTGACAAGGCTTTTTACTGCTGGATGGAGTTGCTCCAAACCGTGAAATTTATATACTTGGCAACTAAGAAAACAATTCTTGCTGGTGCGTTGAGTAGCTGCCCCATTTGAGTTGAGAGAGAGTGACTGTGGGACAGAAAGAGATTGAGAGACAGAAAGAGGGCCAATGTCTTCTTAATTGCCTTTGGTCACCCACACAGGCAAAATGGGTGCCACACGGCTCAGAATTGCAGACTGGGCAAGAGGCACAAAGGGCTGATAGATATTTTATCGCTCAAGTTAACGGTTAATACATTTCCATTCCCCGAGAAATCTGTCACTCGAAAAAATAAAGAGTGAGGCAAATTAAATGGAGATAGAGAGAGACCGGCGAAGAAAAGAAGTCGAGTGGGTGACACAGTTTTAGAATGCCCTATCTTTTGGCCATCCCCTCTTTTGAAAGGAATAAAGAGCCTGTGCCTCTTTCTTCTCCTCCTTTTCTTCTTCCACTTTTCTCTCTTTCTTTTTCTCTCCCACCCGTTCCCATATCTCTCGCTTTCCTTTGCGAGTAAAAAAAGAAAAAAAAAAAACTCTCATGAATGATGTATGTGTGTCTTGTTATCAACAGCGATTTCTATAGACCTCGACGCATTCACCAAGACATTCATGGCGTAATTGTTAATTTTAATGCCATAATGGCTTCAGATGGGAGGCCTGATTAGACATTTATTGCACAATTAAATGAAACATACTCAAAAATCACAAAAGGCTTCCATAATTATTTCAGGCCATTAATAAAATGGGCATTAAATTATATTGGACACAAAAGAGAAGTGAAATAGATTTCCATTAGAGCAATGGAGGCAGTGAGGGGGTAATAGATCCTGCCTGAATTCACTCTGAAATTAATTGTTGGCCAGCCTATTTCCACATACAGTGGAATAAATGAATGAGAAAAGAGAGGAAGGAGTTGGTGGCCATGGGAGAGGGGCTGTGGGGGTGACATTAGGAGACTGTGATAAAGCCCTTTTGTTTGAGAGCCTACTATAGCCATTATATTCAAAAGTGAAGAAGAGAGAGAGAGAGAGGACGAGAGGCACGTAGTGATTTCAAATGGATTCGAATGTTCAGAGGATGCAGAATCCCTAAGCGCCGTCCACACCTGATTTGCGCCATTTGTTGTCGAATAAACGTCTCTTAAAGCTGAGTGCAAAACAGTATTTAAGAAGTTTAGACTAACTGTTGGTCAGCAAGATGGATTTTCAAGATGTAGATGTGATCACAAAGCCAATACTGTAACTAGTAAATATCAATGCTCCAATTGGCTCATGTTAATGCACCGAAAAAGCTAATAAACAGGCTTTTAGAACATAACGCTGCTTTTCATCTCCTACAAACACACAGGAGCACTTTAAACTGATTCAAAAGGAAACGATCTGAAAAGCGCTTCAGAGCGCAGTTCTAATAGGAAGCCAAATAGAATTGTCTTTTGAACTGCTGCTCCATTGAGAATCACAAAGTGTAAAGGAAAAGGAGAACTGACATCTCACAATGCAATAACAGATCCCCCTCCCAATAAAAAGAATCAATCAACACCCAGTACCAATGTTTATTATTACAGTTTCATCTAAATCAATTTTTCTGCATTCAAAGGCATTCAGATCTTTTAATTGACTCTCCTTTTATCATTACCCTTTTGGTTTCCTTTTTACTTTCCCTTTTTTTCCCCTCTGTGTACCTTGGTTCCGAGCGTGGTTGCAAGATGCTTGCTTCTGTTGTATTCTTCCATTAAATTGTGGATGTCACTACTAATATTAGCCTGTAAAAGAAAAGCAGAATGTCAGTGTTTTGTGTTAAAGGAATAGTTCACTTAAAAATGAAAATCCTGTTATCATTTACTCACCCTCAAGTTGTTTCAAACCTGTATGAATTTCTTTCTTCTGCTGAACACAAAGGAAGCTATTTTGAATGTCGGTAAACAGACAGTTGATGTACCCAATTGACTTCCATAGTAGGAACAATATTATACAATACTGTATTTAATTACAATATTATAGGAACATATTGTAAGTAAATAGGGTCCATCAACTGTTTGGTTTTCCATATTCTTCAAACTATCTTCTTTTGTGTTCAGCAGAAGAAAGAAATGCATACAGGTTTGAAACAACTTGAGGGTGAGTAAATGATAAAAGAATTTACATTTTTAAGTGAACTATTCTTTTAAGTAGATTTGTATATAAAAGATCATTTGGGTTTATTCTTTCCCTCAGTGTTGCATTCAGAGCTAACAGAGGAATTGAAATGTGATTTACATTGTTGTTACTGATTTTGCAGCTTGTTTTAAGTCCAGTTTGTGTAGTTTTATGTCTAACTTTCTCATTATCTCCTTCACTACAACTTAAAAGGACAGTTCACACAACAATGAACTTTTTTGAAAGCTCACAAGACTTTCGTTCATCTTTGAAATACAAATAATTTCAATATTCTCTCTTCATTTTTGTCCATCCATTGAAAGTCCTTGCCACCAAAATACTTTTTAAAAGATACAATCGCTTTATATGAAGAACAGATTAAGGTTTTTATTTCTATATAAACATTGATCAAATTACATATAGAGCTCATCAAATATGGCAAGCACAGAAGCTCATCCGTGCTTGCTTGACACGCGGGAACCAATGAGGTTTGTTCATGGTTGCGCTTATGGGTTTGGAATGAGTAAATGATGCCAGAATTTTCCTTTTTCGGTGAACTATCCCTTTAACTGTCAATGGAAGTACATCTAAACGAGGACAAATAAAACATTTTTTGGATTAAAGCGGTGACACTGGTTTTTGAATTGTGTTTTTATGAATTTTTATTTATTTATAAACCTCTTTATTTTCCATCTGGTTCCTCAAGAGGCTGATCTAGCAGGGACTCTCCGAGTCACAATTACCAATCAGGAAGCTGAAAGTGTGCCGCGAGTCATCCTGGCCGTGAGCAAGCCTTTCTTCCTCTTAATGAAGGTCAGAGAAGAGGCCCCATTTCTCTTTTTGGGTGATAATTCATCCCTATCTCCTGTTATCTGTGCCTGGCCCCTTTAATCCTAATTGTATTGTATGATTGTGCGATGCTTGCTTCTGTGTCTCTGAAGCATTACCCTCCTCTTTTCATTATCAACCATTGCCTTGAACCTCTTTTAATTTCCATTCTATTTTATTTCATTCAATCATTGGCTCTGTCTTTCCTTTTTCATTAACTCTGCCCTTTGCACAAGGCATGGGATTCTCTAAGGGGCCCTTATTGGGCTCCTTCATGAAATGTTATATTGTAAAAATATTTGACCATGAGAATTGTCAATTTTATATGTCTCCTGTCGGTCATACGTTTCTGCCCGATGCTCATTTCAGTTTTGATTAGGGCTTGGTCCCAGCTATTGATAATCACAGATTGATATGGGGAGAGAATGAGGAAGAGGGAACAGATATGTAAACATCCGAAGATGGACTGGGCTTGGCCATGACTGGACACTTTCCCAGACATGCTGTCCAATCTCGAAGGCATCGATGGCTTGTCTTTCACCGTTTTCCCAAAATAGCATTATGCTCATCACTCGTATGGCCGCTCCAAAAAAGGGCCTGGGATGCTGCGTGGGCTAATGAAATTTCTCCAAACCAAACAGAATTTTTTTGTAAATATATATTTTGCAGAGGTTCCAGAAAAATGCTGGCTGTGACAGCTGACTAAAATCAATTTCCACACTGGAGAGAAATGGGAGCCAAGAGCCACGGCCAGAACAAACACTGGCAATTTGAATATGCGAAATAATGTCGGTCTGTGAGGAGGAAGCAGGCTGGGGGAGGGAGATGGAACAGAGGGGGAGGTTGAGGCAATACTCCACCACTTTTCAACCCACTGTCTCATAATAGGTAGAATTTTCTGAATTTTACCTTTCAGGCTGGCAGTCGGAGTGAAAAGTTGCTGGAGGTCATCAGGGGTTTGCTTAGTGTTGGCTCAAAACATGCCAAAACAACTTTTAACTTCCATTACAGTCTGTCTATATAATTGGCTGACAGCAGCCCTTAGGGTGAGAACATTATGATTAATTTTTAAGTGCCAGTGGTCTTTAAGTATATAATTTGCCAATGTAAAGCTTTCATTTTATATGCTGGTTACTTCATTGGCTCTTCATTACTTTTTAGCAATCGAGTAGAGTAGTTAATCCAAGCTATCTTTGTCATTAATAGTAATACATATATAACACCATATCCCATGCCATGGATTCCCGTGGATTATTATAGTCACCATCAGTGTTTGTATAATTCTTGCATTTTTAGTTTCAAATAGATTATTTCTTTTTGAGCTGTAGTAACATTTAAAACATGTTGGTTGGCTTTCTAAATATATATTGGTTATGTGTCTATTCAGAATGACTTATGAGCAGTTTTATCATGATATTCTTTAGACTTCTTTGGAATTTAAATATCTGAACTGCATATGAGGTTACGCCAAGGCAAAAGAGGGACTCTGCTTTTGAATAATGTCTGCATTCCCACTAGGTCAGACATTTGAAATGTTCTTCGTGTGCTTTGTATACATGAGAGCATTTCCGTTGTAAGCACACTACTATTTCCGCTGTTGAATGCGCAATGTTACGCACAGAACTTAACTTACCAAGATAATTCCTAGGGGGTGAATATTGGCTTACAAAACAACATGCAACATAGTCGCAGAGGTTTCTTGGCAGAGCACACTTCCAAATTCTCAGAGGGAAAACATCTATTGCAGCATCATGCGAGCAGAATCACAGCAGCAAATGGGATGAAAAAAGAATAAAAAGCATTGAAATGTCAACACGGGTTTGTGAGGAGTCCTGAGTGGGACCGCGAGTTAGCAGTGGAAAAAGCCACTTAGCGCGTCAGGACCATGGACAGCTACTGTACCACCGTATCCATCTCATGAACCCTGTGTGAAACATCAGGGTCTGAACACGTGGGATTTACACAATGTTACCGCTGATTCTGAGAAAACACATAAACGGCGATGTAACCGACTTGTTTTTCTGTATTTAATGGAACTGTTGATGTTGAGTCGACCTCTTTTCATTCTATATCACTGAAATACCCATTCATCCATCTGTTTTCCAAGTCGCTTGTCCTATGTAGGCCACCATAATTTTAGAGTCATGATCAGTAAAACATCTAAAGATACGTGATTGATTACCGTAAGTTTCTAAAAAAAAAAAAAAAAAAAAGTATATATAGCGATAAAGTTCAATAATATATCTCTTTATATAAACGACTTTAAAGATTTCCTCATCAGGAGTCTATTTTAACTTTCTTTTGCATAAAGTTATTGATGGGGAAGTTCAGGAAAATGCGTCTACAGAGGCTTTTAGGCATGCCAAGTTTATTATTATTAGCCTATTATTATTATTAAAGTTAATTAATTTAACTTTTCAACAGCGGGTTAATATATATATATATATATATATATATATATAATAAGTCCCATGCAGCAGTCGAGTTTCTATAAATCACATAAAACACCACTAAGTGCAACTTTAGGCTTTAAATTGACTGAAGCTTTGCTAATGGCTTTTTTTTTTTTATGTATCGACTTCAGATGCCTTTGTGCATCTCAGTCGACCTGCAAATGCTTGAGAGTAATACACTTTTAAAGAAACAGTTCTTTGTATTTTAAGGGGAACAGCAAAAATGTTGATAATGTCAGTGCACGTTCTTAAAGCCTATCGGATAGCAGTTAGAATGTGAATAGTAGCATACAGTGATATCGAAATATTACTGGTATGTTAAAAGTAGCTAGTTAAAAGGGCTTCAAAACCAAGTGATTTCGAAAAAAAATGCGTTCAATAAAAAAAGAAAACATCCGACCCGAATTTGTACTCGTATTTTAGATTACATACTCGGATATAGAGTATCTTACACATCAAAACATAAATACACATGCACACCTTTGCATGCGTTGGTGGGTTGTTAAAGTCCTCGGTACGCGGAAAAAGAAGTGCAAGCAGTTCACTTTGCGCACGTGAGCGATCCATACTCCACACACGGAATATCTCCTCCATTATGACGAGCTCCCATTTAATGACGCGCGCGCCTTCAGCATGCTTGATTTCACAAATCTCACTTCATTTGGCGTTGAGTACATCATCTCTATGTCAAATGCTGTGTGCCCCAATAATTTCTGTTAATTCCCGTTGTAATTTCTGTTTCTATCAGGCTGGTGTTCTCCGGATTTCAAGCTGCACTGCTCTCGGCTGTGCTCTGAAATGGAGAGGGAGGCTGAGAGGCGGTGGAACGGTAAAGCTTGATGGATATCGAGCCGGCACCCCTACGAAAACACACTTCATGCTCTCCAGACGCATTTACCATCAGCGCCTCATTGAGGATTTATATACACATGGGCTTTGCTTAATTAAAAAAAAAAAAAAAAAAAAAGTTCACTTTTTTTTAATCATTCATTAGCATTGGAAGACAATCGCTGTTTTTATGTTTGTCAGAATTTAATGTATGGTATAGAGATGATAAAAGTCCAGGTAGCTAAATTTGCTTTTATTATGCAGATTGTATTGTCGTAAAACGTGTCATTAGGAGTAAGATGGCCATGACACTGCCAAATAAAGTTGCAACAAGAGTAGTAGAAACAACAAAAATTGAAACAACAATTCACATCATTCTGATGGCTAAAATAAATTAAACCATCTTCACCTGCATGCTGCAAAGCCGAAACTCCTGCATATACATGTGATTGCATGTGTGAAAATCAATACATCTGCGTTAATATTCAGCTATAAAGTGACCTTGGGAGAGCAAGACTGGGGAAATTCTATACACACACACAAATGAAGTGCATAGTCAGTTAAATAACCCTCGCCGATAATTAGAGATGTAGGTAGACCATTTTAGACGTAAAAAAAAAAAGAAAAAAGAAAAAAAGACAAAACTCTCAAGCTAACAGACAGATACATTATTAAATAAGCAATTGAAATATTTCCAAACATTGAAATGCGTTTTAGATTATGACCTGAGTTTTAAATAACGAACGCTGTACCATGTAATACGGAGAAGAGACAATATATGTTCGTGTGCTAAATTACAGACAGATCTCTCTTCATGTCACGCTTGAAGGCCCCTCCACGAGATATCACATATCTTATACATTTCACTTAATAATTACACCCGTGCCTCTCATATATCAAGCTCCTTGCCTCAGGCTCATTAAGACCCTGATCTTTTTTAAACACTCAAATTTGCATGTTAAAGGTTTTGGTGCGCGAACCTTAACCCAAAACATTACCTTGAATTTGTAATATTTCTGTTCACACATTTTTCACATTTTCAGATTTGGACAATTCTAAATTAATTCGAAAGTTTGTTTGTCAGATACAAGAGAGAAAGGGAGAAAGAGAACACGAGGGGGAAAAAAACAGAGGGGTAATTAACCGCTGCTTTAATGTAAAATATGTTCTACTGAAAATGATTAAGGTAACTTTATACTGTGACCATGAATCTAAATGTTTAAAGCAATTGCGTGATATTCCGAATAGGAATTTAATAAAGCATATCAACCAGAATTCGTGCAAATATCTGTTAGAAACATGAACAAATGGAAACAAAAACGCATCACACAGCTCAAGGTTTTCATCTGCGTTTGATTATTTGTCGGATGTCATGATTCTATGAGCAACTGGCATTGTTTTCGAAATGCCAAATTTCCGTGGGTATGTTACCATTCAGAAAGGGTCCATGGGCATGTTCTACACATGTGAGATTACAGCCGCAAAACAGGTGCAAGCCCCAACCCAGCCTGTCCCAGGAGAGCTTTGGACAATTGTTCTCATTTAGGAAATATTGGCCTGGGGGCCACTGCCTCAGACAGCGCGTTTGTTTTCGGAGATCTTTAATACCTTTTATTTTTTTCTTCTTCTTCTCTTGTTTAGACAATTCAGTTCTTAGTGCGTTGTGGTTTTAATGATCAAGCTTTCCGTATGTGCTTAATTTATGATGTTGTTAACCAAAATAAACTAATAAACAACAAATCTGATGCAAAAGGACAGATAAGAATGAATAATAATAAATAAATAAATAAATAAACAAACATAAGATAAACGTCAGATGAATTGTTAAAATATTTTAAATAAATAGGCAAGTTTAACTTTAAGGGCACACACAGAAGCGTGTTCGCATAAGGAAAGCGATGTTTAAAATAAGAATTTGCCTGCTCTTCAGGCATCTGTCGTCTCTGAAGGATTGACGCTGGTAGATGTCAGGTTTTATTACAAAAAGGTTGAAGGTCTGTGTTTGTAGACCTTCAACTAAATGGATTTGGGGTGGGAAGAGAGTCACCTCCTTTTCCTCCCCGATCTTTGTTTGTGTTGTAATATACATATTTTGGTAGGTATTATGTGGCTTTCTCAGAGCTGATTGGGCGCTCAGGTTGGCGCGTGAACGCCCTGCGATTATGTCAGATCGCGTGCAGAGCTAACCAGCCCAGCCTTTGAACTTCACCGCTTTTGGCTCTCATTCACGCGCTACTCCTCATTTCCCAGCCAGGTGCTTCGCGGGGCGAGAATCCTCCGAGAAAAAAAGCAGGCAAACAGATCGCGGAAACTTCGCTTCCCGCGCTGGATTTTGTGGCGCGCGTGGCTGTTCTTCTCTGAGCCGAACAGTGTCAGCGTTTTGAAGAAGAAAAATCTTTCAACTTAACGACAAACACGGAAGAATTACTGGATTTTTCCCCCCATTGATGCCGTTTCCCTACTCCTCCTGCTCTTTAGAAGTGGCATGATCAGTGTCTGTCTGCAGGACAGGTGAATACTTTTTTTCTCTTGGTTGGTCGAAGAACTTTTTCGTTGTTATTTTAACAGGGAACTTTAAACGGGCGCCTTGAAAAATGTCAAAACCGGTAGATCACATCAAGAGACCAATGAACGCCTTCATGGTCTGGTCAAGAGGCCAGAGGAGGAAAATGGCTCAAGAGAATCCAAAAATGCACAATTCCGAAATAAGCAAAAGACTTGGCGCCGAGTGGAAGCTGCTCTCTGAATCCGAGAAGCGACCGTACATCGACGAGGCCAAGAGGCTGAGGGCTCAACACATGAAAGAACACCCAGACTACAAATACAGACCCCGGCGCAAGCCCAAGAACCTCCTCAAGAAGGACAGGTACGTGTTTCCTTTGCCCTATCTGGGCGACACGGATCACCTGAAAGGACTTCCGGTCTCAGCCACGGACTCGCTCTTAAGTTCCGCGGAAAAAGCCCGTGCGTTCCTGCCACCCACATCTTCCCCTTACTCGTTCCTCGACCCGAGCCAGTTCAGCACCAGTGCCATCCAGAAGATGACAGAGATGCCCCACACGTTGGCCACCAGCACTTTACCTTACGCATCATCTCTGGGATACCAGAACGGCGCATTCGGGAGCCTGGGTTGCCACAGCCAGCACACCCACACCCACCCTTCGCCCACAAACCCTGGGTACGTGGTGCCGTGTAACTGCACCGCATGGTCGGCATCGAGTTTACAGCCGCCTGTTGCCTACATACTGTTCCCAGGTATGACCAAGAGTGGGATTGACCCGTACTCATCAGCACATGCCGCTGCTATGTGACTCTACCGCTAAAAACAGTCTCCTCTTTGAAAACTTGAATACAGCAATGCATGTACATAAGAAGTGAGGAATGATCGAGACATTTTACTGAGGCCGTGTGGACATGAACTTTTCACCATCTACGAGAGGTTCCTTGGATCCCAGCATGGATCTTGGAATAGATAAGGCAGGTGCCCAGAACTGTAAGAAATGTAAATGTTCAAACGTTTATTATTATGGCTACCGGATTTGGATGCCTTTCATTTTATTTATTATGTACGATTTGATGCTATAATAATGATAATTTTGTTTGAACAGTTAATATAATTGTTATTCTCATATTATTATTATTATTATTATTATTATTTGAATGACTTTGATTTGCACAACTAACGGTTATGATTCATGTTTCTTGTACAGCCTGTTGTATTTACCATTATGTTTGGCACTCTGAAATTCAAATGATACGACTATAAGGATTTCAAAGTGAGAGATTTCAGCGTTTAGATTATACGGGTTATATTGTTTATAATTATTAAACCGGCACCTAAAATTAGACAGTCTATTTAAAATATCAAATGTGAAAAAAAAAAAAAAAAATGAAAAAAATCCTTATCTTTCAATATTTTTAATTTGGACATTTTTGTTCTGTGGTTCAAGTGCTAGTCACTCGTTCATTTGATTTCAGAAAGACTTAAAGTTTGAAGCGAAGCAGTTCATGTTGTATTTTTTATCTGCGATGGTAACTTAAATCCTGTCATGTTAATGGAAAGGAAATGTATCTAAAAGGGTGATACCTCGATTCTTTGTTCATTTGCCGAGCAAAGACATTTTGAATAAAGACAATCTGTCTTAAAAAATGCATAACCCTTGTTAAATTGCTTATTTAAACTATTAATGAATATTGTTCTTGACTATGCTCTTATACAGTCGTGCCAAAAGGTAACAGGCATGTCGG
This sequence comes from Squalius cephalus, assembly GCF_949319135.1. Classification (NCBI taxonomy): domain Eukaryota; kingdom Metazoa; phylum Chordata; class Actinopteri; order Cypriniformes; family Leuciscidae; genus Squalius; species Squalius cephalus. The sequence goes on from NC_137131.1 coordinate 18,332,282, forward strand.
TAGTGGTGTACCCGAACATGCGTTTAATAAATATTTACTCTTCCTGTTATGTATTAACTACGTTTTTTTAATTTTGCATCAAATATAATGGATTTTGTCGGGCAGAGAGAACGCAGGCCTTAACTGCTAAACATAAACAGACATGTATCTTACACGCTAAATATATATCTACAATAATTATCTTCTCAATCAGAACTGCTTAAATAGTCCAACGTTTCGGCTGTCTAATAACCATCTGGCTTTTCGGCTTAGATTTGAGATGAACTCTGTCAGCGCGTGGCGTTCCCGACTGCTCTATAGGGACCGCCGTTCCAAATTAAATGGCAAAACAATTACTGTACAGGGACGCTTAGGGAAACTGAGGGCGAACATGAATTGTGATTTACCCTGAGACCCACAATAGGATGGAAATTGGACAGAAGAAGGGGTGGTACGAATATGAGCCATGTCATTTAGTATTACAAAACAATTTCCAATAAAAACAAGTGAACAAAGCGTCAGGTGCTTTAAAATATGTGCCGATTTTCGCCGAGTGGCGCCTACAAAAGCTCTGTGACTGCAGATGTAGAAGCTGACAGTTTGCATTACTATCTCCATTTTACATTCGGCTTCTTTCTTTCTTTCTTTCTTTCTTTCTTTCTTTCTTTCTTTCTTTCTTTCTTTCTTTCTTTCTTTCTTTCTTTCTTTCTTTATCTTGTAATTTTTATTACATTTTGAGCCCATGTTTTTATTTGTAAATACGTTCGTGTTACTTTGTTCAGGGTGTAAAACTTTTTGCATTAAGGTGTGTGTCATGTCTCTGAAATAAGGTGATCACACTCTTTGATGTGTGTGAGAGACGTTTCACCCTTCAGGGACTCTATGCTTGTTCCACCTGTTCCACCGCTTAGATCACTCCAACGTTTTACGGACAGAAACACGATGCTGTAAGTTTCACAAAACAAATGAATTTAAGTGTGATTTATGACGTTGCGAATAAAATCTTATTCATGCACTTCCCACAATATAAATATATCTATTTTAAATCAATGCGCTGTAAAAAAATAATAGGCATACTACTACTACACTGTAAAAAAAAAAGAATATATATATATATATATATATATTCATGATTTGTTATCACAACATTTTTTCTTTCGTCAAATCAAATTTATGTGGTTCAGATAACATAATATTTGGCATTTCTGTTGATTAACCCAATCTCCTTCATTGTATTAACAAATGTTTTAAAAATGTATTTAAATGAACTCAAAATTTAAGGCAACCAAGTTACTTTTTTAAGTTAAACCAACAATATATAGCCTAATATTTTTTTTTATTTTTTTTTTTTACAGTGTATTATTACTACTTCTATAAAATTCATGGTAACTAGCTTTGACTTCATTAGTTTTAATGGTTAATGAAAAAAAAAATCAGTGCACTTTGTTTTTAAATGCAGTTTAGCCTTTAAATCAGTTTCATACATTTTTCTATTAAATAATTCGACTTCTAATGTGAACAGTGAACTCTACTGTTACAACTCGTTTAGAATAAAATGTCTTTCACAATTTGTCAAGATTCACATAATACTAACCCAACACAGTTGGTACAAGTCCTCCTGTATAGCAAAAAAAGTGTTGCTGAAACTAAAGCAGATGCGTGAATGGGGAATGGGATTCACTCAAAGGAAACAAGCTCGCAGAACAATTGGGTTTGGGCTGCAAACAGAGGATTGGAATTGGCCTGTACTTTTGTCTATTGTCGCAGGGATGGGGAATGGGATTTGCACACCGAGGTGTAATAGCATTACTGTATTAATTAAAAATTTCATTTCACATCCAGATTGTTTACTTATCTGCCAGGAACATATGCTGGAAGAAGTTAAGATTCACGATTCTGCACTATTGCCCAAGGTGCAATTCAATATAAGGGAGGGAGGGGGCTCAGATTTTTATGACAGACTGTGCTCTTATCTGCCGCTGTAAATTAGGGTGATACTCCATTGAACCGAATAGCAAGTTTTACATCAGCCCCCTAAAGCATGCAGATTCAACTTTGAAATTGGACGATGATAATTAGGGAACTTTAAGGAGCACTTCTAATCTAAAAGAAATGCGGGAAACGTGTGTTTTTGCATTACTAGATTATTTAACAATCAACAAGACCTGAACTTAAATTAAAAATATATTTTTTTTAAAATGACTGTTTAGCTCAGCGTCCAATCAGCACGGACGTCTCTAACATCATTTCATAATTTGGCATATTGATCCAGGCAACATAACATGGTAAACAAAATGACACACTGAACAAATCAACCACAAGACCTGATCCATGGCTTTATGTTTATTTAAGAGCATGTGGGTGTAATTAGATGTTAATTTATGAGCCCTTCACGGCTATTAATCAACTGTGATCATTGCAGCCATTTTGAACTATTTTCTCAAGCATCCTGGTAAAATAGAACGTCGCAAACAAAACCCGAACAGAAAGACGAAAAAAAAAAGAAAAGAAAAAAAAACAGGTGAAAATTATGATTTGAAATTATTGAGCTCTAAATCTGTAGCTCTTCTCCGAGACGTTTTTATTTGAGCTCAACGGAGAGCCCGAATTCAATCTGCCTTATCTCGCCAAGACTCCTTTCAGCAGGAGATCAGAGAAAAAGAGAGGATAATTGTTCTTTATTTTATTTAATTTAATGCGACAGGCTGTGCTTTCAGATCATTTATATGCTTCATTTAGTGATAAAATTCAATGAGGAGGGGGACACAAGGCGCTTTCTTTCTCAAACACTTTAGTGGAAAATATAAAACACATGAAACAAAAGTGAGGGGACATGACACTTTTAATTGAATGCCATGGGTCATTTGCATTATTGTCTCCTAATGTCACCCTGAAATCGCGGGCGCACTATTCAGTTTGATATGTAGCTTATAAATATCTTGCTCTGAATCTTGCCATGCTAATTTTCTAGGCCTATTTCATTGAAAACTAAAAATCAGCTCAGCGCACTGAGGGAGACAACAAGAACGGGGTTTTGCATGCCCTGAGATTTGTTTATTATTAATATTTATAAAGCAATTATTTTTATAACAATACATTATTTCGAATATAACATATTTTATAATGACAATATATTTTACTATTGTTGTTCTTTAATTATGTCATTTTACAGAAGTGAAACACATGCTTATCTCGGTCTAAATTTAGTGAGATATTATAGTACATTTTAATATTGCAATATATTGGGTTTGCTGTTACGCTGATCTCATTTTAAAATTTTAACTATTGTCTCTCTCTCTCTCGGAAAGTCCTAAAAGCATCATTGCTGATGCCTCGTCTATCTAAAATTGGATCTGGGATAGCATTTGGACAGAAGAAAAGTAAACCGCAGTGCTGTTGTTTGAAGCGCCAGCCTTGAATTTGGGGGTCCCTGAATTCTCATGTGAAAGAAATGAAACGGTGAAGGAGCTGATAAGGAAATATGGAAGAGAAAAGGAATCATGCCTCGGTGGTTTAATGTGCGGGTCCAGTCGGGAATGTGATATACGCTGAGACTTTACCCCTCCGACTGATTCAAAGAGAGTGTAGGATGCATCTCTCTCTCTCTCTCTCTCTCTCTCTCTCTCTCTCTCTCTCTCTCTCTCTCTCTCTCTCTCTCTCTCTCTCTCTCTCTCTCTCTCTCTCTCTCTCTCTCTCTCTCTCTCTCTCTCTCTCTCTCTCTCTCTCACACACACACACACACACACACACACACACACAGAGAGAACAGTTTAATACACAAACCTGTCTGAAACATGCATAGTTCACATATACTGATACATATACTGATTTGGAAAATACATATTAGGTCTACATTGTTGTGAAATATGAATTTCCCTCTAAAAAATAAATAGGAAAGTTTTGGATAACGGTCATGTCGTCAATATGGGTCACATGCTGAAGTGACTGTCAAGGCCGGAGGAATGTGAAACTCCAGATTCCTCCAGATTAGTTTATTGATACATTTTACAAGTGACGCTGTAAATCTTTCAAACGATTTAGTAGATTATAGGAGCTGCAGCACAGACGTTTTACTGTCATCACCCAGCGCTTTTCTGACAGTTAGTCGGGTAACAGTGTTGCAGTGTTCGTTACAGTAGTTACACGTAACATATTATAGGTTACACGCTGATATAATAATAATAATTTAAATCTATAGAATTTTAAATCTTAAGTTTAACATGTAGTTACGATGCGTTCATGTCAAATTTTCTACCTCTTTTTAGTAGGAGAAAATCTGAAAATTTGAAACTGAAAGCATATAAAATTTTGTAGAAATTATGGAAATTATTGTATCATGCTAAAAGGACGGAAAAAGAGATGTTGAAATAACAACACTGATTTTATTATTATTATTCTTTTTTTTTTTTTCTTTTTTTTAAGTGTAATAATGAAGTTACCCCGGGTTCATAAACACGCTTAATATAATAAGCTTTCAATTAAGGTAAGGAAAAGTTGAATCATGGCAAATGTCATAATTTGTGGTAATGACGACACAAAACGCGTGACGTCGGAAGAAAATCAACGAGAAAACTTTGTGTTGGTGTTGAAAGGTGTTTGGATGAATGTGATTATTTTGCCATTAAAAGTTCAAACTGCATGATTATACACTTCAATTATTTTAATGAGATGGCATTTGCAATCTTTTAGAGTAAGTATTTATTTATTTATGTTATTTTATTTGAAATATACCTTCAGATGACATTCTTTACCATAGCTGGGTTTATACCATTTGTGCTGTACCGTTTCATGTGTTGCAGTAAACGGCTAATCTCTCATAAGTCATGTCACAACGTTTTGCCACACAGCAATTATTATATTTAGGTTGTGAATATGCCTTTCTATAGGCCTATACACTTAAATCCAAGTCTATGAGTGCAATAACAGTCTTTGTGTGCATTGTGTTGGAAAAACTTTTTTCTCTCCTGACTCAAAGCAAGTACATTTATAGTGCCCTTAAAGAGAGTGTACACATTTGAGAAAAATATCAGTTGTAAATATCTAACTTATTCCTGGATGTAGAATTTTCTCATTTCATTAACCAACTTCTGTTCTGCAGTCTAATTTGCATCCCTTTACATTCCATTGTCCATATAGTTTTGCACTACTGTTGGCTAGAGTATGCTACACTAGAAAATTGTCAAGGTTGGTTTAATTTCACTTCTCTCCTATGTGGTGAAATAGAGATGGCATACAGTGTCTTAAGGAGCCATGGTGCGGAACCTAATATAATATGATATTATATATTTATGTGTGTGTCCAGGTAACCATTTTATGTCATGTTGCTATTATCGGTTCCCCAGTTTTAGCTGTCAAGTGAAGATTGTTGAAAGACAAATGTTTCACTTTCACTGCTGTTATGAAGAGGGTAATCATAATCCTGGTATGCTCTGGGTCCCAGTGCAGTTCTGTAGGCGTTTTGTCAACAAAGTGTCGAGAAGAAACACATTCTTTATGGGATATTTTAATTTTAAAGCCACAAACCACGGAGAAATGGAAATGAGGAGTCAGTGCCTATTTTTCAAAAAAGGAATTGATTTATTTTATGAAGTACTAGAAGGAATTTATAAAAATATATGTCTGCTGTATCCATAGCCTAACGGTTGGCACACGTGCTGTGACGCATTCCTTGGTGCTCATGAAGGTGATGTGGTGCTCATTTCCGTATTATCTCATTTAAATTGATCCAAAGTGAGAAAAAGAACTTTAAACTCATTAGAAAAAAAATATTTCAAATAAATAATATGCTTTTGAACTTTCTATTAATCAAAGAATCCTAAACAATGCATCATGGTTTCCAACTGTTTCAGCATTGATAATAAAAATAAATGTTTCTTGAGAAGCAATTCTGCATATTAGAATGATTTATGAAGCATCATGTGACACAGAAGTCTGGAAAAATGGCTGCTGAATATTCAGCTTTGCCATAAATTACATTAAAAGCTGTTATTTTTAAATTGTGATGACATATTTCTGTTATTTAATTAAATTTGTGATCATATAAATGCAGCCTTGGTGTTGAACATGTAAGATATCTTTCAAAAACATTAACTCGTACTGACCTCAAACTTACTATACTATAACGGTATCATATACAAAATAGTATGTTATAAGTGACTGTATTAATGTAAGTATGACCCATGTGCACCATATACGACCAATGTTACAACACTAAATGCATAAAATGTAAAAACGCACATAGGCATACAAATATAAATCTATCCTATCATGCTGCGTGTCACCTCTCATACCAATGACTGCATTATTTACTGATGTTGCCTAAGCAGTAGCGAAAGGATCTTGTCTGTTGACAACATTGAGCTCTATGACACACACTGCCATGCAGGTTGACAAGCTGTCAGTCATCCTTCGGTTTGCAGCATATTACCCGATGAAAACTTAAACCCAAGTCAATGGTCTGAGACCCATGTGACTGGTTTGTGGGTCCAGATGTCACTTGTCTCATTCAGATCCAGTCACCTGGATCACCCGTCAGGAACACACAAATGTAAAATGACCCTGAAACTCTCCAGAGCTTAGCCCGAATCAAAGTGAAGGAAAGTAATTACTGGCTTTCAAACAGACATGTTTTGTGTTGTACAAGCGAACATTTCCAACTGGAAAGATCTAATGATGTCATGAATCACGAAGAATGAATGAGATGAAAATTGTATTGACATTTTATCTCTGAATTGTGCATATACAAGACAAAGGCCTACAGTGTTTGCTTTCAAACAATAGAAGCATGTTACCTTTATTAAAATCCTCACAAAGGTATCTTTCTAAGAGAAGTGATGTCAGAAATAACCTCCGCTTCCCAGACACTCTCAGGTGAGTAGAAACGATAGAGCGCTTCTCCTGCAGGCTGCACATCAAATGTAATTAAATTTCATTCGCAGTTATATCAACTAAACATCAGTCTCGACAAAGGAGATTAGTGTGTTTTAAAAAAAACAGTCGCAATTAATCGGTTTCAGCAAGAGATCTGTTTGTGATGGCCAGATGGGAATTTCTTCAGACAGTTTCGGGCCTAAGTGAGCTCATTTTTTTGAATGCCTGACTTCAAAATGCTACTTCTGCTGTTAAAAGCTTAATAAAGTTACTGTCCCAATAGGTCATTGCATGCCATCCACTGGGTATCACTGGATAAATGGACTAACACATGCTTTTCAAGGTCTTCTCTTTAGAGGGCTTTGTTATTCGTTGGACTGTATACGCATGCGCAGAACTGGTTCACATTCATCAGTCCCAGCAGATAAAATCAAGTCGAGTCATTCAAAAATGACCTAAAACTGAGTCTTTCTCTCTTTGGGCACAAACAGGGTGTAGTGGTCTGTTTGATTGCAGGCCTGTGGAGGACTGCGTGAATGTGTGCTAAAGAGAGAGAGAGAGAGAGAGAGAGAGAGAGCATGTAAGATGAGTGGATGCTAATCGCTGCTCCCCGTGCCAGAGCATGTCTTCCTGGTCCAAATGAGATTAGAGCGGTGTGTGCGTGGGGCTGTGGAGGTGAAAGGTAAAGGCACTTATCAGGAGGGTTCCCCTCAGGGGCCGCGGTGACTGACTCAATCAGAACCCCGGCACGCACTTCTCACTGGATTAGACTAATCAGGAAAGAGCAGGAGGGATGTATAGACCACTTATCGGGACAAAAAACATTGGGCTCCCTTTCCCTTTGAACAGACCCTACAGAAATGTTTGTTAATTTTTTTTTTTTTTTTTTTTTTTTTGCAGGATGCTTGTCGCCGTGGCAATCTTCCATAGAATCATTAAATAGGGCTCTTCGATGCACGAAAGGCACTCAGTGTTTACATGCCACAGAGATAGCGAAGTCTTTGATGTTTTAAGACCCCCGCTCTTTCTCACTTTTTGTCTTTATTATATATTTATTTCTCACTCTCTGTTTGTTTAGGAAGTCACCGCAGATCATCCTGATGTACGGTAGTGAGTTAAACAAAAGTATGAATATTTATACCGAGGCAACTTCAGGAGCTAATTGGGCCTTTAGCGTGCTTGCGCAAGCAGTAGCGATAAAGCGAATTAAGACACTTATGACTACCTCCAAATTAATCTCTTTTTCTGGAAGGGATTTAGGATAGTTTACAAAATATACAGTCTATCTCTCCCATTCAGATCAGCAAAATGTTATTGGTTTATTACAGAAGAAAAACAAGAAGAAACATTTTAAAAACAAAACTACACATTGCTACACATCCTGCAATAGACACTTACTGAGATCAGCTGAAAAATGACACTATTTTCTTTTTGAGCTGCTGTGTTGAAATGAACAGGGTTTGCATTGTCGAATACTTATCACTGTAAAGCTGCTTTGAAACATTCTGTATAAAGCGCTGTATAAATAAAGGTGACTTGACCTGACATTGTGAAGAGGTCGAGTCGCGTGCAGACCTTGAGAACTGCCACCGAGCCATTGAAGACGGTATGAGAGCAAAAATTACTCTAATCAGGTTTAATGAAGACCATGAGCGTAAAAAGAGCTGCATTTAAATGATTCAGCCTCATTAGCCCAAATGAATCACCGGCTAGCAGTAACAGACACTTAGGCTGCGTCTGAAATTGAATACTTCCCTACTGTATAGTAGGCGAAGAACAGCATGTGAGACGAGTAGTATGTCCTAATTTACAGTACTCATAAAAGAGTAGACAAAAAGTACCCGGATGACCTTGCCGAGATTCTGAAGAGGACATTCAATGGACACTTTACTATCCCAGTGAAGCGACGCAACAGACGCTGGTAGGTCAAATTATAATAACAACATGGTGAATGTAGTACATCCGGATTACCTTCATACTACACACATCCATACTATATAGAACGTACATTTTTAGTGCTCGCAAAGTAAGTACTTATTCAAAATAAGTACCTACACAAGAGAGTATGCGATTTCGGATGCAGCCTTAGTGACTCTGATGCAGGGTCTGCCCTGGGTTTCTTGTTTACCCACAGTCCATTATCGTTACGTCCGACGCTGAGGTCTCTGAAAAAGCATCAGATTATAATGATACGGTGGCCTTGACAAATCTGTTGCCTTGGTTGTGTCACATGGAAAGCTCATAGAGCCAGGGTAATTGTGAGACGATGTGTGTGTATTTAACATGGTGTTTCCAGACTTGTTCACTACGCTCTTACAAGTGGTTTGGAGCATGGATGGATGGATAGTTTACTTCTGTTTTTAAGGCATTTGGTGAAAATGCTGTTTTTCAAAGATTTCTCAATGCGATCTCATGTATAAAAACAAAGCATGTAGTTCCACCCTTAAACCGAACCCTCAGTTGGATGTAAACAGATAATATGAAAACTTACAAATGAGATCATACGAAATCATCCAACGTGGAATAGATTCAAATTGTGAAACTATGTCAGATTTACACACACACACACATATATATATATATATATATATACACTGTATATATATATTCCATATGGACATCCAATGTATATTGGGGCCACTTAATTTGTGGCTATGTTAATAATTATTATTTTATTATTTCTTGCAGCTGTATTATAGCAAAGCCAATACATAAGAGAGATAAGTGAAAAGTGAGTTCTGTTTAAAACACATTTGATATTCATTCACACATGACTGAGATATGATCACTAGAGACCAGGAAAATGCCATGTTGTCCACTCATGCCTTGACAAAGCACTCA